>NW_016107414.1:6238586-6239978 GCF_001604975.1 Cebus imitator
GGCGCGATCTCGGCTCACTGCAACCTCTGCCTGCTGGGTTCAAGCAAGTCTCCAGCCTCAGCCTCCTGAATAGCTGGGATTACAGGTGCCCACAACCAAGCCCAGGTAATTTTTATATTTTTTAGTAGAGATGGAGTTTCACCATGTTGGCCAGGCTGGTCTCGAACTCCTGACCTCAGGTGATCTAACCACCTCAGCCTCCCAAAGTGCTGGGATTACAGGTGTGAGCCACCTGCCTGGCCTAAATATTTGTTTAAAGGACGACTTGCACAGTTGTTCTAGAAATTCGTTAGATATATTTTTCAGCTTTAAAGACCATGCACATTCTAAGCATGTCAGGGGTACAAGCTGCAACTTTATCTCTCCTATATCACTTGATGCACAATGTATATAAATTCAAAGTAGAGCCGCTAGTTGACCAAGACAGACATGTTCAAGTAAACCCATTTGAAACCCTTCAAAGAGCAATTAATTTAGTTTCCAAACACTACACTAATTCTAATTTTGAATTTTTTGAATGGCAACTTAGTCTGATTTGTGAAAGTAAAGACTTTGCCATCCTACAAACTCAAGTAATTTTAGATAGCAAACCAAAAGAGAACCACCCAACTTCCTGCCCTACATATTATCCTTCTGCTTTCTAAAGAAATCTATCAGGAGTCGGTAAAGCGAAAAAAAATTATTTTATAATAAAGAGTCTAAAAAGTCACACCTTAGATATGTCACTTTATAAATAAAACAACAGAATCTAATTAAGTTAGAGATCAACAGTTAACCACCAAGTTATCTCTTTCCTAGTCCCATTGTAGAGATGTTTCATTTTTCTGTTCAAGAATCATTAACCACAAATAAATGGCTGAATGAAAAAAAATCTAACTGAAACAAAATTTAGCATGAGCAAACAGTATTGAACCATGAAAAATTACGGAGACCCTTAGAACACTTCAAATACTATTTTCCTTTTAAATTCAGGACAAACATATTTTCCCCCCGCTTGGGCATTCTATTTACAACAGTCAAAAAAAAAACTATACTTTTTCTGAATATGTTGCTAGTTGTGTGCTGGAAGTATATTCAGAGAATACAATTCTAGCTCTTATCTTCAAGACAAAGAAAAATTCAACAATAAAATATGTATATACATATCGCTGTGTATAAGAACATGTTTTAATAAGTAATCTGGGATTTCATATTTAACTATTCTTTCACTGAAAACCTATCATGAGGGTATACTTAACTGAGTCAAATATTCTGCTTTCTGGACAATATGTTCTGCTTTTGAAAGTAAGGTATTTTAGCCGGGCGCGGTGGCTCACACCTGTAATCCCAGCACTTTGGGAGGCCAAGGCGGGTGGATCACGAGGTCAAGAGATCGAGACCATCCTGGTCAAC
>NW_016107414.1:6240175-6263249 GCF_001604975.1 Cebus imitator
GAAACTCCGACTCAAGAAAAAAAAAAAAAAGAAAAGAAAGTAAGGTATTTTTATTTATTATGTGTAGGCAGTATGTGAATATTTGAGCAATGTTTAAAAATATAAACATGGGCAGGAACAACTGAGTATCTTACTCTTGGCTGGGTGTGGTGGCTCATGCCTATAATTCCAAAACTTTGAGAGGCTAAGGCAGGAGCTGCTTGAGCCTAGGAGTTCAAGACCAGCCTGTGCAACATAGTAAGACCTCATCTCTATAAAAAAAGTTTTTAAAAAATTAGCTTGGCATAGTGGCACATGGCTGTAGTCCCAGTTACTTGGGAAGCTGAGGTGGCAGTATCATTTGAGCCTAGCAGTTCAAGGCTGCAGTGAGCTAAGACTGCGCCACCATGCTCCAGCCTGAAGGACGGAGTGAGACCCTGTTGCGAATATAAAATAAAATACAAAGTATCTGCCTTACTTTCTTAATGGCAATTGATACTTAATGTAGCTCTTAGATTTGAGTGGGGTACCCTTTATTATTTTGACCCCTTGTAATGAGAATAACAGCAAATCCCCTAACAATTCTATCAGGTATCAAAAAAAAGTTATTCTTCCTTTCTTGTGTTACAAGCCAGCTATAGTATTCATTATGGGCTCCTCCCCAAAAGCATGTTTCTGGAACGAAGGTACCCCTTCTGCTGTGGTTGGAATTGAGTAGCACTATTGGGGCAATAAAGATTTGCTACTATACCTAATCACCTTCTAAGAGAGAGGTGCTTATTGGCACAATATAGATCAAGAAAAACATCAAGTAGACAGACATTGCTGAAAAACAGTGTTCAGGCTGAATGCAGAGATGAACAGAGGATACCAATGAGTTACAGCATTTAGTGCACTATTTACAACAACAAAGACATGGAATCAACCTAGTGCCCATCAGCAGTAAACTGGATTTTAACAATGTGGTACATACATACCATGGAATACTATGCAGCCATAAAAAATGAAACCATGTTTTTGTAGCAACATGGAGGGAGCTGGAGGCCATAATCCTAAGCAAATTAAAATAGGAACAGAAAACCAAATACTGCATGTTCTCACTTATAAGCAGAAGCTAAACATTAAGCACACATGAACATAAACATGGGAGCAACAGACACTGCAGACTACTGGTAGGGGGTGAGTTGAAAAGCTACCATTGGGTGCTATGCTCACTACCCGGTTATAATATACTATGTACCAAATCAGCACATGCAGTTCCTGTATCTAAAATAAAAGGTGAACTTAACAAAAAGAGACATGGCATTTAGAATAAACACAGCCAGGTGCAATGGCTTTCATTTGTAAACCCAACACTCAAGAAAACTGAGGCAGGAGAATTGCTTGGAGGGCTAGGGATTTGAGACCAGACTGTGCAACACAGTGAGACTCCAAATGTACAAAAATACTTCAAAAATTAGCCGGGTCTGGTGGCATAGGCCTGTAGTCCCAGCTACTTAGAGGCTGAGGTGGGAGTGTGTACCCAGGAGGCTGAGGCTGCACTGAACTATGACTGTACCATTGCAGTCCAGCCTAAGTGTTAGAGTGAAATGGTATCTCCAAAAAGAAGAAGAAACATAAATAGAGATAAAAAATAAAAAATGAACACCTCCCAAAATAGGAAGAATATAAGGTTAATTTATCTCCCCAATATCCACTTGCCCTATTTTGAAGTTTCCATTATCAAGATAAAAAACTCATAACTTATTCAAGAATTGAAGGAAATGTAGAGACAGCTTTTCCAGTGGAAAGAAGCAGAGCTGTAAGTCAGACCTGGGTGTACACCCCCATGGCTCTGCTCTTACTCTTCTCATGGTTTCATTCGACTTATTTTTTCACAGGCAAAATATGGCTATTTCACCTAACTCAGTATAACCTAAATGTACCTGATCATAAAAATAATCTGGAGTGCTTGTTAAAAATCATTAAAAGTTCATATGTCTCATTCTAAGAGGGGGACTGGGAGAATGTAGCTTCACAAGTACCCCAGGTGAGTCTCATAAGACCAGTTGTGCACTGTTTTACCTTAGCCACTTCCATAGAGAAAAAATAATAATTTATGACCTGGATAAAGAAGGCATATCAAACATCTCTGTCAGTAAACACTTTAGAGACTTCTATTTCTCTTACATCTTGCGGTAGCTTACAAAGGTGCTCAATTTGGATGATTCCTCAGCAAGCCCTGATCTCTTCAATGGTTTCCTAACTGCCAGATCCATTTCCTTCATCAGGTCTGTCCTCACAAAAGCCACCGTTGTGGCTATCTCCTCATTCTGGACATTCTTCTTTCCTAGTTTCTACAGGACCAGTCCCTCCTGAGTCCTCACCTATCACTCTTATAGCTTTCAATCTCTATATAGCAAGCACTCTCCCATTTGTACTACATGTTCCACCTAGATGGTCAATGTTCACAGCTTCACCTCCATCTGTAGTATGACAGCCCCCAAATCTGTACAGGATTTATATAGTTCACCATCTCTCCCTATCCTAGCTCTGCATGTTCATCAGGATCTACTTGTTATCACCGTAACAGGCTCAGAAAACTTCTTTCCCACAACGTATTCCTGCCACTTAAAGGTGGAGCCATCCATCCTATTACCTAACATTTAAATCAGACATCAGCTCTTTGTTCTCCCTCACCCTCTACATTTAAACAACAGCCATGTACTTTTAATTCTATTTCTGAAGTTTCTCTTAATTTTTTTCTGGCAGGATGCAGTGGCTCATGCTTGTAATCCCAGCACTTTGGAAGGCAGAGGCGGGTGGATCACCTGAGGTCAGGAGTTCAAGACCAGCCTGGCCAATATGGTGAAACCTTGTCTCTACTAAAAATACAAAAGTAAGCTGGGTGTGGTGGTGCACACCTGTAATCCCAGCTAGCTGGGAGGCTGAGGCAAGAGAATCTGGAAGGTGGAGGTTGCAGTGAGCTGAGATTGCACCACTGCACTCCTGCCTGCATGGCAGAGTGAGGCTCCATCTCAAAAAAAAAAAAAAAAAAAAAATCTTTTCCGTCTTCATTACCACAGCTCTTGCCCTAGAGCAGATTCTCATTTCTCATCAGGACACCTTAAAATGTCTTCTAACACATTTTCCTGCCTCAGGTTTCTTTCCCCTCTCTTCTTCCCATAGTTTTGTTTTTGTTTTTGTAAGAGAGAGATGATAAACTTCCAAGGTTCCCTGTACCCACTGAAGAAGAAAGGTCACACTGCTTGGTGTGGCACATAAAGCCTTTCACAATCTGGCTTCAGTGTACTTTCCTAATCTCATTTTTCTGCCTCCTCTGCCAGCCCAATCCCCTCTCCCCTCTCTTTCCCAGCCCTACGCTCCACCCCCTCCCATGGGGTGAACTTTTCAAAAGTTCTTTTACTTGTCTATATTTTTCCCCATGTCTTAAATTATTACACTTGCCAAATGAACACTGTGTATAATTCCCCGATCTTTGGAGGAAATATGTAAGAACCAATCAAAATATTCAACATTTCTTGAAACAACTATAATTACTATATAAGGTTTTACAGAATTCTAGTTCAAAGCAGAAAAACATGACTTTTTAATGTACCTTCTATTAAATGTTCAATTTCCATTCCGTCATTTTAAAATACTGGCAGTCTCATGGATCCCCATTTTCATCTTTGTAGATCTGTAGGGGTCCAGGTGTCCTGGCTTAGGAACCACTGCTCTGTGCTCATTCTACAAACTCCCTGCTCTGTCCCCTTGCTCACACTATTCTGTTGCCTACACTATTCTTGATATTTTTCTCATTCCAGGACTCAATAACTTGCCACTTCCATTCTTTTCACTCTCACACTACTTTTATGTCACTTATTATCCATTACTGGATAGTTTAACACAATGATCTGTCAGGCTTGGAGCTTCCTAAGGAAAAGACATTTATCTACTATCAGGACCTAACAGTACCTAGGCCCCAATAAAACTAAATAAATGTTTGTTGAATGAACAAAACTTGGTAGGACAAACATATTATCTACATAAAACAACCCCCACCAAAAAGGCTGAGAAGACGAAAAAAGATGTGATTTACCTAAGATTATGCACCAAATATGAAGTTTTGAAAAAGGGCAGAAATTCAGGTTTTCTAACTCTGTTATTCTGTTAACTGTAAGTCTGCATAAGTGGCAACTACTATATTACTACAATACGCAGCTTTTTATTCCTCTCAGAAATCTCACAGATGTTGTTCATCCTGTAATTGCTCTAATTATGTCCTTAATTTAGGAGAAATGACTTTTTGCCACAATACGCAATAAAAAAAGAAAAACGGTGCTGACTTAAGTTACCCAGAACACCTGCCTATTTACAGTTAAGTTTAACAAATTCTGGTAAGTATATGCTGAATTTCTTCATAAAATTATTTTAAAGGCAGCTTATCTCCTGTAGAAGTTTCCCATGTGAAAGAATAGAAGCAGGTGACAGGAGAATTTTTTTTTTTTTTTTTTTTTTTTTTGTTGAGACGGAGTTTCACTCTTGTTACCCAGGCTGGAGTGCAATGGCGCGATCTCGGCTCACCACAACCTCCGCCTCCCGGGTTCAGGCAATTCTCCTGCCCCAGCCTCCTGAGTCGCTGGGATTACAGGCACGCACCACCATGCCCAACTAATTTTTATTTTTAGTAGAGACGGGGTTTCACCATGTTGACCAGGATGGTCTCGATCTCTTGACCTCGTGATCCACCCGCCTCGGCCTCCCACAGTGCTGGGATTACAGGCTTGAGCCACCGCGCCCGGCCTGACAGGAGAATATTATATGGATTAAATAATTTCTACATTAACAACTGCTTATTTTAAAATTTCAAATTTCCTTTCTGGAGGTTGAGAAAAAGGCAGTACTTCATAAAACTACAAATCTAATGTGATTTGGCTGAAGCTGTTTTTTTTTTTTTTTGGTGTAGCAAAGAATCCTTTACCCAAACATGTGCTTTCACTAAAGGAAGCGTATGAAGCATATGTTCTTTTTCAGAAACAAAGGAGGACTGACTGGACTTTACTTCCTGGTCCTCACCTACTAAGTAAATCTTCAAGTCAAACCTCCTTCACTTAAACATATGACAAGACTAGCCATGCCCCAAATCATAACAAATACATCAAAAGTATTACAATCTAAGTTTTCAGTGATACAGGGTTTAACATAAGCATTAATAGATATGCTTTTCCTGTTACATTGAAACATTTTTGGAAGTGCCTTTTCTACTTTAGTCAATGAAACTTTTTTTTTTTTTTTGAGACAGAGTCTCACTTGGTTGCCCAGGCTAGAGTGCAGTGGCATGATCTTGGCTTACTGAAAGCTCTATATCCCGGGTTAAAGTGATTGTCCTGCCTCAGCCTTCTCAGTAGCTGGGACTACAGGTGCGTGCCACCATGCCTGGCTAATTTTTATATTTTTAGTAGAGACAGTGTTTCACCGTGTTGGCCAGGCTGGTCTCAAACTCCTGACCTCAGGTAATCCACCCACCTCGGCCTCCCAAAGTGTGGTGATTACAGGCATGAGCCTCCAGACTGGGCCCTATGAAACATTTTTAATCAAAATGGTCATTTATAAATAGAATGGGATTAAAAACACACACATTTATCTCCTTCCCTCACATTTAGCTCTGTAACTTACAAGTTTTCTTCTTTGTATTTTAAAACAATTTGTAATAAAAATATTTAAGAAGTTCCCCTCCTACAAAAAATAAATAAATAAAAGCAAATGGAGTTATCAGGCAATGTTTAGGGAGTGAAGAGACACGCTGAAGCTATAGCTCAGAGAACTGATAAAGACAGGTCCTCTGAGGCCGGGGGCGGTGGCTCAAGCCTGTAATCCCAGCACTTTGGGAGGCCGAGGCGGGTGGATCACGAGGTCAAGAGATCGAGACCATCCTGGTCAACATGGTGAAACCCCATCTCTACTAAAAATACAAAAAATTAGCTGGGCATGGTGGTGCGTGCCTGTAATCCCAGCTACTCAGGAGGCTGAGGCAGAATTGCCTGAACCCAGGAGGCGGAGGTTGCGGTGAGCCGAGATCGCGTCATTGCACTCCAGCCTGGGTAACATGAGTGAAATTCCGTCTTGAAAAAAAAAAAAAAAAAAAAAAAAAAAAGACAGGTCCTCTGCAATCTCAAAAATGCCTATGAACTCGGGGATTTGAAATCAGGAAAAAGCAGCCTCCCGTCCCTGTCCACGTAGTTTAAGCACAGTCCTGGCATCAATTAAGCTGAAGACAATTTTAGACACAAAGGATAGTTCATTACTTGCCTGAAGTA
The DNA here is from genome assembly GCF_001604975.1 of Cebus imitator. Classification (NCBI taxonomy): domain Eukaryota; kingdom Metazoa; phylum Chordata; class Mammalia; order Primates; family Cebidae; genus Cebus; species Cebus imitator. The sequence continues at coordinate 6,246,454 of NW_016107414.1, forward strand.
TATTTATTTTGGCTTATAACTTGCTTTGAAAGTTCTGTGTAAATACTTCTTTAAATGTGACTTTTAGTTAACTGATATGCTACTAATTAAAAATCTGAGGAAGACCAGATTTCTATACCTTTGTTTTACATCAGATCGCTTTGTAAAAAGACAGGAAAGAAATAAGAAGAATTATACCATCTTATATTTGCAAATACTTTCATGTTATCTCATTTAATAAAAAAAAAAAAATCAGTTCAGAGATGCACAAATTGAAGAAACACCAGAGGTTATGTCAGATTTAGAAACACTTTTGTTAGAGAGGAATTAGAGTCAGAGGAAAAAGGAACATGTACTTTGCAAATTAGTGACAGTTAAGATAAAACTAGTGCTTTACAACTTCTGAGATTGTCAGAATGACTTTCCAACCCATCCCAAGAACCCCAAGTAACACTCTGCAATTTGCTATTTCTGTGGAAGTCAGAAGACTGGTAACTCACACAATTATGTAAACACATATAAAACTTAATAGTGAGGTGAGATTAAGACTTTCTTCCCAACTTTCTGCAATGACCATCTCACTTAAATATCAACTAATGTAATGTTTAACAGAGGAAACATGAACAACAAGACTGCTACCAGAAAAACAAGTTTATTTTAGCTAACTTTTAAAGAAAAAAAATAGCTTATTCACTCATTCACATGCTTGATATGCAGAGCAAGCATTTAGAATGAAACCTGAAAATTCCATCAGGAGAAAAAAAACCAATGAACTGGTGAATCTCAGATTGCTTCTTGATTATCAAAAGACAACATGCAAAAAAAAAAAAAATTCTGCACCTCCCTCTTTTTAAAAGTTTTGCCAGTACCACAGTTCTTCACAGCTGCTCATAAAAAAAACGCCTGGTTAATTAAAATTTGTTCCCGTAATACTCCTTGAAACAAACAGAATTATGGTCTATTATTACTGCCAACGAATATTCTCTGGGTTTTTATCATTTTTTTTTTTAAACAGCATTTAGAAAAAACTTTTATAAACTTTGTATACTTATTTGCTGTTGACCTGCCACCACTCCTGGCTAATTGAAGGTTTCTCAAACATTCCACGCTATCTTAAGTTCATACTATAAGGTAGACCTCAAAACTAGGCCCTATCTCTTCCTAGCCAATTCTATTTAGTAGAGATCACAGATGCTCTTCAAGCCAAAATTCCTGTTTTCACTGTAATTTATGAGAAAGAAATGATCCTCCTGTTTGCTAAGTGGATCTTCTCCAACTACCTTCACCTCCTTGTCTGTTCCTTTCATTTTCCTTTTTTTCTTTTTTCTTTCTTTCTTTTTTTGACACGGAGTTTCACTCTTGTTGCCCAGGCTGATATCATCTTAGCTCACTGCAATCTGCTTCCCTGGGTTCAAGCAATTCTCCCGCCTTAGCCTCCCAAGTAGGTGTGATTACAGATACCTGTAACCATGCCCAGCTAATTTTTTGTATTTTTAGTAGAGATGAGGTTTCATCATGTTGGCCAGGCTAGTCTCGAACGCCTGACCTCACGTAATTCACCCACCGAGGCCTCTCAAAGTGCTGGGATTACAGGCGTGAGCCACCGCAACCAGCCCCTTTCATTTTCATTCTGTCTACACAGGCTCCCTCTTTTCAGTAAATAAATAAGTTCAGAGGTTCATTCTCCTAAAAAATTACCTCATCAGTGAGGAAAGGAGGGAGTGGGGCAGAAAGGCCTGACTCTTTAACCTCTTGCAATTTGAGTATTGTCTCTGTTGCTTCATTTACATTCTTTATGTGTGCTCATCACCAAATCTCTTTCTTCCCAGTCCTCATCCTATACCTCTAATCTAGCCAGCTGTATTTCTGTCACCTTTGCTGGCTCATCTTCCTCCCTAAAATAAAGGTATTTCCTGAAAATGAGCCTACTCTTTCCCCCAACTTCAACTACAGTATTCATATTTACCCTGCCCTCTCACTGGCTCCAGTCACTCATTTCCACCCACCTACCTAATATCTCCCTCTGGATGTCCTGCCTGCACCTCCGAGTCACATGTCCAACACCAAAACCCTTACCTTTTCTTCTCTGCTCCCCTAAACCTCTTTTCTCAGCTTCTGGTCACCCAGTCTCAATCTCTGGACAAGGGTACCAAGAAAGGAAGAACAAATTCACTTGCCAGGAACCTAGAGTTTGCATCACATATCTCAACTCTGTCCCCTCTGTTCTATACCACTTTACATGAAAACCTCTCATCTGAACTGCTATAACACTCTCCTTCTGGTATTCTTAACTCAAGTTTTCAGTACACACTATTGCTAGAGAAACATTCCTTAGGCATAATTTTAATCAAGCCTGGCATTCAGGATACTCTACCCAACATTTCTCAAACTTTAACATGAATGTGAATCACACGGTGAGCTTGTTAAAATGCAGATACTCTCATTGAGTGAGTGTGGGGTGGTGCCTGACTCTGGATTTTTAACGTACTCCCAAGTGACGATGATGCTATTAGCATCAGGCTATACATATGCACAATCTGCTCTAACCTATTTTTCTAGCCTCATCTACTTCTCCCTGCCTAGCATACATATGTGCATATGTATATCTCTTACACACACACACACACACACACACACACACACACAGAGAGAGAGAGAGAGAGAGAGAGAGAGAGAGAGAGAATGTTCTCCAAACATAATCTCCAGCCTCTGTGCCTCTTGCTGTTTCCTCAAGTCCTGTGACTGTCCGTTACAATTTTACCCATTTTTCAGGAACAAACTCATTCTGCCATAACCTTCTCTTATCTTCTTACCTACCTCACTCCCATACCCCATCTAGTAGAACACCACAAAAACCTTGGGACATCCCTGACACTGGTACTGTTTCTGGTTTATAATGCCATTATAGGTCTTCTTGTTTCATCCTTACTGTTAGACTGCACACTCTCCTGGAAGGCCGGGACTACCTACCTAACCTCTGTCACCTAGGGCATCCTTGGGCTCTTGTTAACCAGTAAGTATCTGTTGAAGTGGATTTGAATTCTAAGAAAAACAAAACATCTCAACTCTACTTCATGTAATTCATTTTGAGCAGGAGCTTCAGATATTTCTTTACGATAAACAACAACACTCTTCCAGGAGAACTGACTCATTAGCAAACCTGAGAAAACTTTGTTCTATAATTATTTTTTGACATATAAACATTCAAATGATGCCCAGAGAATTTTGGTACTTATCATATTTGTAGTAGTCTCCAGGTATATAGATTAGAGTTCTAATATTAATTTAAAATTAAATCTAATTTGTTACGATCTTGTAATGACTATATTATAAGCCTAAAATATGTTCCAATCCAGGGCCTAGCCCTCCCTGGTTTAATTTACTTAATGCTCCTTTTAACACTCCATTTATGAAATGAGACTGCACTTTCTCCTCAGACATAAGATTGGCTGTCTCCAAAATTTACTGTTAATATTCCTTACATTTGTGTCTAGACTTTGAAAAATGCTTTAAAACAAGCACCTTGAAGTAACATTTTTAAAAGAATGCTTAGAAACTAAAAAAAAAAAAACCCTATATTAAGTGTTTATACAGTAAACCCCTTATTCAAGAACCTAACCATGGCTCTTAGGTTCAAGGACCAATATTCAAGAACCTAACTATAGCTCTTAAACTTTAGCGTCCAAGAATTATCCGGACTGCTTGTGAAACATGCAGATGCCAAGTTCTTACCCAGGGAATGTCTGATTCAGTAAAACTGGGGTGGGGCCTAGAAAACTGTAGGTTTCACCAGCATCCCCAGGTGATTCGGACGCAGGTGTTCCGCAGATCTCAATTAGAGACACTGATCTCAATCCTTGTCCGGGGACACTACAGAGTTGTGTTTGAAGGAAAATGCAGACGTCTCTTGCTAAAGTCCTTTCTCAAAACAGCTATCAAGCCAGCACAGACAGGAGGTGATGTGCGTAAGGAAAACGAGGGAAAGGTTCCTTGGAAGATAATCAATGTCCAAAAACAATGAAGGAGGGAAAGTGGCGTTTCTTTGCAACCCCGGAACTCCATTCTTCGAGCATCTCCCGAACCTGCGAGGATGCTGCTCTGACCCGTCTGTCAGGACCAGGCGCTCGGGAACTGAGCCCAGGTAGGTCGCTGGCCGAGGGATGGGAGGGTGTCGTGGCCCCGCGCTCGTTCCCAGGTCGCCAGTTGAACCTCCGCAGCCGAGGTAAGACGCCCGCCCGGCTCCCGGGTCTCCGCCCCCTCCCCCGCCCCCGCACCCGGACCCTGCATCCTCCAAGTCTCGCGCGCGTAAACAAGTCGCCTTCCCCGGGTCGGCAGCCCCTCACCTGCCGCGCGGTCGCAACTCAGCCTCATCGTCGGGTTCCGGACTCCGCGGCTCCTGCTCGCCCGCGGCCGCCGGCAGCGCCTCAGCGTCCTCCACAGTCACCTCGGCTGCAGCCACGGCCCCCACGGCCGGTACTCGCGCCGGTGAAGTGGGCGCAGCTGCTGCCCCGAGGCCAAATGCCGCCTCCGCCGTCGGCGCAGGGAGGTCGCGGGCGCGCCCAGCGGGTACCGTCCCTGCCGCTAGCCCCAGCAGCAGCGGCAGCAGCAGCGCCCGTACCAGCAGTCCCAGGCGGGCGGCTCGCTCCATCAGCGGCCCGCCCCGCGCGCAGGCATGGAGGCGCAGCCACGGGCGCCTGCCTCTCCCGCCGCTCGGAACTCCCACCAGGGCAAGGACACGCTAGGGATCCTACCGTCACCCCGACGGCCTGGACAGCCAGTTGTGTTCCCGGGCCACGTCTCAGCCCGGCCTCCGCCGCTGCCACCTGAGTGACAGCCTCTCTAGGACATCGCCCATTGAGCAAACTTTCCCCGTGTCTGCTCCCTCATTGGCTGCAGCCGCTGCCACTCAATGTTCCCAGGCTGGCCCTGTTAGGGAAGGCAGACTTTCCCTCGTTGTCAACATCGCGCCTACCAATCAAATCGTAATTTCGTCGTTCGAGGCCTGTCCCTATTCCGGATGCAATTACCAATGAGAAATGCCCCTCCCTGCCTTTTTTTTACCTGATTGGTGCACTTATCAGTTCCCGGAATACCTTTCCTGCAACAGATTGGCCATCGCGGTGATTGGCCTCGCCCCGCAAAGCTAGGCGCTGGGGAACACTTGAAGATTATTGGTAGAAGTGGATGTCTCTCAAAGGTCTGCGCTACCTGCCTTTTGATTGGTTGGAAGCGGCACTTACTACGTGGCGGATTCTGACTGTGAAGAGGACAGTCCCAAGTGAAGAGTGGGAGGCAAGTCCCTTGTGACCGAGAAGAGGTCGACCTTAAAGGAGCTGGCATTGTAGCTCTTCTAAAGCCTAGTCTACTTGGGAAGGCAAAACGAAACAGGAAGAAGTGGCCACAAAAGTCGTGTGTTCTCTAGAAGGGTAAGGAGGGTGCATGGTCCTACTTGGGCCCCAACGGTGCTCACAAGTCCGCTTGTTAGAGATGGCAGTGATCTGCGACAATCCAGTCCACCCGACACGCCTCCCGCCTCCTTAGGAGCGGGAAGAAGCCCCAGCCCAGTGCATTGACGTCTTTTGCCTAAGATCACCTCTCTAGTTGGTCACAGAATCATGACTTTAATTCGTGTCTTCTGACTCTGAACTGGCATGCTTTGTACCTCACCAAAGTCAGTGATGAAACTGCAAAAGGGCAGAGTGGAGAAGATTGGAATGTTCGGCCAAGGCATTTGAACTTTAATACAGCAAATAAGGACTTCCTGAAGATTTTTGAGCAGATGAATGAAGTGATAAGAAAATGCATCCTCAGCAGTGACGGCATCAATGATGAGGAGACTGGCCAGGAGTCTGTTACTTCCATCAAAACCAGTGAACATTAAAAAAAATTTTTTTAGAGACAGGGTGTTGCTCTTTTGCCCAGGCTGGAGTGCAGTGGGTTGACCATAGCTCATTGTAACCTTGAATTCCTGTGTTCAATCGATCATTCTGCCTCAGCTTCTGTAATCTCTGGGACGACAGATGCTTGCCACCGGGCCAGGCCAGTTTTTAATTTTGTTGTGTAAAGATGGGGTTTCTGTGCTGGCCAGATTGGTCTCAAACTCCTGGCCTCAAGCCATCCTCCTGCCTCAGCCTCCCAAAGTGCTAGGATTACAGGCATGAGCCACTGCACCTGCTCTAAAACCAGTGAAAATTTGTTAAGGTGTTGGCAATATGGGTATATATAGATTATCCTTCATCTTCATAAAAACATGCTCTAAGCTCTCCCCAGCCCAAGACAAAACAAACAAGAAACCCCCACTTCCCCTTCCAGCTCCTACCACATGTCTTTGTTCCTCTGTATGGCAAAACTCAAGTGTTCAAAATTCCTTATCTTCAATTCCTCTTCTCCCATTCCCAAGCACAGGACAGTTAGGCATTCACACCCTCAACTCCACCAAAACTGAGCTTGCTGAGGCCACCAGTGCTGTATTCAAAGGATAATTCCTGGTCTTCGTTTTATCAGCTGTATTTGAGTCAGCAACTCAAGTCTTTCCTGTTGAGAGCACTTTTCACTGGTCTTCCTGCTTTCCATAGTGCAGGTCATAACCCTCAAAAGTTCCCCCAGTTCACTCAGGATACAAGCCAAGTCCTTACAATAGACTACAGGGTGCTACCACATCTGGTTCCTACAGCTTTGCGGATCTCATTTCATACTGTCTTTGCTCACTCCATCCTGGCCACTGGCCTCAGCTAGCACAGTTTTGGTTTTGGTGGAGTTGAAGGTATGAATGCCTGACTGTAGTGTACTTGGCCACATTGGCCTCCTCGCTGTGACAAAGCTGGCCAATCAAGTTCCACCCTGGGGGTTTTCTTTTGTTGTTTTGGTTTTCCTGCCTAGGAAACTCTTCCCAGGTATATTAGTTTGCGAGAGCTGCCCTAACAAATACCACAGACCAGGTGGCCTGGACAAGAGTTTATTTTTTTGAAGTTCTGGAGCCTAGAAGTCCAAGATCAAGGTTGGATTCTGAGGCCTCTCTCCTTGGCTTGCAGATGGCAGCCCCCTTACTGCCTCTTCCCTCTGTGCATGTGTGCTTCTGGTGTCTCTTCCTATTTTAACACCAGCCAGACTGGAGTATGGGCCTACCTTTAAAAGACTCATTTTAACTTAATCACTGCTTTAAAGATCTTATCTCCAAATACAGTATAGTAACATTCTGAAAGACTAAGCGTTGGAACTTTAACATATAAATTTTGGAGGGACACAGTTTTTCACATAATACCCAGGTACCCCCAAGGTGTATTCCCTCACTTTATTTGAGGCTGTGCTAATCCCAGTAAAGTCTCTCCTCACTACCTTATTTAAAATGAAAACCTTCACCACCTTCCTTCACTTCTCTCCTGCTTTATTTCTGCTTAGCCTCAAATACTGTAATTTACATATTTGTTTTGTTTATTGTCTGCTCTGTTTCCCCCCACTTGCACGTAAATTCTATGAAGATTTGCTCATTGATGTATTCAAAGATATAAAACAGTGCAACCCGTTTAGCAAGCAGTTAATAAATGTTTGCTCAGTGAATGAATGAATGAAGAATACCAGGGGACAGAAGGAAAGAGACAACCAGAAAGGAAGAAACTGCAGTTGCTGTAGACAGAGGGGGTTGATTACAAGAGCAAGATTCCAGAGGATCTGGAGGAAAAGGGGCAGCTCTGCCTTCCATGCTGAAAGTAGAGCTTTGGAGGTACCCCTAGGCAGTAAGTTATTTTGAAAAGAAGAGAAAACATGAACAAACTGAAACCAATTGACCATTATCTACTCAACAAAATAGGAAATAAAATTGCAAGGTTGTTTGAACTGACTTCACCATGGACTACACCATAGTGACCCCTGTGACCCACACACACACCTCTAGATGGACTCCTGGAACCTGAAAGTCTCAGTCAACTTTGTGACACTGGACCCTGTGGCCTGATTTACCGACCTTTCAACATTCCACCATTGTTCTGCCTCAACTGATAAGCCAACCTTGTGACAATGGACCTGGAACCATGTGACACCCCTCCCCCCCAGGTGGCATCCCCCACCCCCTGGCTTGCAAAAACCCTGAACTGTAACTTCTGTAACTTTCCACTGCCTACCCCAAACCTATAAAACCAACTCCTATCCCACTGCCCTCTGCTGACTCTCTTTTCAGACTCAGGCCACCCACACCCAGGCGAATAAACAGCCATGTTGCTCACACAAATCCTGTTTAGGTGGTCTCTTCATTCGGAGCATGCCTAACAAAAATCTCCCACCTAAAAAGGATTATAATGGTTGGTGTGAGGAAGGTGTCAGAAAATTAACACAAGATGAAAAATGATTGTTAATTACCTGTTTGAAATTAGTGTATATATTTTAGTGGGCCTGGTCTTCATGGCTTTGTAATTTTTTCAATAAATGATCATGGCATGAACAAGGCTATTAATCTGAGCTAATGAATTAGGAGTCTGCTTGCCACCTGTAAATACTGTGGAAGTTTTGTTTTTTCATTTATTAATTTAACATTCAGGGATTCCATGTGACCACCTATAAAGAATGAGAATAAAGATGAACAAAATAGATGTGGTTCCCGCCCTTCTGAAGCTTAACACCTCTCTAGGTAGGGAGACAGACATTAACAATCACACATATATTATTAAAACTAAGATCTTAAAGTGCTATGATGAAAAAGGCAGAGGCAGAAGAGCACAGTGGTGAAAAATGCCAGTAAGGAGAGGCAAGCTTCATACTTGGGAACAAACCACCGATTTTCCATTTTGGAAAGAAGAAAGGCCTGAGTCAAAGTCTGCTGACTGGGAAAATAAATTAAGGAGAGAAAAGAGAGTCTACTTGTTTTAGGACAGCATGTAGCTTCACTGTGACTTTGTGGGAGCTCTGGAACCTGGGTGCCTCAGGGAAATGTAAGAAAGTGGGGACCAGGCATGAGAGCTGGCCAGTGAGGCTGGGCCAGGAAAAGAAACTGGTGCTTAGGTACCCTGAGCCAGGGTTGCCCAAAACAACTAAGATTCTACACCTGAGTGTGGCCCGGAAAATCAGCATAATAGGTCTTAGATTTAGAAACAGTAGGTTCAACCCCTTAGCAGAGAGACTGCATCTGTTTAAATGAGATTTGATTGTAAATAACAAAAATCTTACCATATAGTAGCTGGAGCAAGAAGTGGGTTTCTTTCCCTTACTGATGCCACAGCTCCACAGTGATGTTTTATTTAAACTCATGCTCCTTCTATTTCTCCATGCTTCATGTGTGACTTTTGTTCCTTGTGCCCGTCATCTCACTTTTGGGATGGCAACTCCAGCATCATTTCTTTATTATAGGTAAGGCAAAGAGGAATGACAAAAGGCATGTAACCACCCAAATTTGCCCCTATCAAAGAGCAATCCAGGAAGCACCACCAAGGAATTTTCACTGACATTTCCCAGGCCAGACCATGTCAAATAGCCACTCAGAGGTGCAAAGAAAGCATGCTGCAGCTAAACAAAATGAGGGTTCTGCTAGTGAGGATAAAAGGGAGAATTTGTAATCAGTTTTCTTGAAGTATAATAAACTAAACCTATTGGAAATATACACGTGGAGGAATGTATATACCACAGATGTATAAACCACAGTCAAGATACAGAACATTCCCATTACTCCTAGAGCTTCCTCTTACCCCTTTGTTGTCAATCTCTCCTTCTGCCCGCGGCATTTAGGTAACCTCTGATCCGTTTTCTGTCACAATAGATTAGTCTGCATATTCTAGCATCTTTAACAAATGTAGCCATACGGTACATACTTTTGTGTCTCACTTCTTTCACTCCATATACTGTTTTAAAATTTATATATGTTGTTGCATGTAGCAATACTTTGTTCCTTTTTACTGCTGAGTGCTATTCTGCTTTGTATATTTCACATTTGTTTATCCATTTACTTGGTGTGCATTTGGTATATTTTCAATTTTTGGGCATTACAAAGCTGCTATGAGAACATTTATGTACAGGTCATTGTGTGATGTAGGTTTTTATTTCTCTTGGGTAAATACTTAGATGTGGAATAACTGGCTCATATAGTGGATGGATGTTTCACTTTATAAGAATCTGCCAAGCATTTTTCCAAAGTCATGTACCATTTTATACCCCCACCAGTGCTGCACAAGAATTCAAGTTGTTCTGTATCCTCACCAACATTTGGTAATTGTCTTTTTAATTTTAATTATTCTACTAGGTATGTGATGGTATTTCATTGTAGTTTTGGTTTGCATATCCCTGATGACTAATGATTCTGAGCATCTTTTAATGTGCTTGTTGGACGTTATATGTCTTATTTTCTAAAATGTCTGTTAAGTGTTTATAAAGAGAGGAATGTTTATGGGTAGGCACTCTGAGGAGTTTGCCACACAGTAAAATTTGTTGTGTTGTACGAGTTACCTATTGGCATAACAATGTTGCATAAGAAACCATCCCAAAATTCAGTGGCTTGAAATAACAAAAATGTGAACTCTCACACCCTTCACCTGGAGTTGCCTGATCTAGCTAGAGCATGATTTTCTTACAACAATGGAAGAAACACAATTAAGATGGGTGGAAACTTACAGGGCCTCGTAAAACTAGTATCAGAACCGGAGCACTTGTTACTGGAGCACTGTGGACTAAAGCAAGGCATAAGACTAGGCCTAACATCAAAGAGGCAGGAGAACATGCCTTGCATGTAGTGAAAGAAACTGAAAAGTCATGTGACAAAGGGCATGGGACTAAAATGTTGTAACTGTATCAAGAAATCAGCTTATCAATTTCTCTTAAAGTGTGGCCCTGGACTGACTTAATCGAAGTTTGAGGAATGAGGTCCAGGAATCTGCAGTTTTAACAAACACCCTAGGAGACTCTACCACAAATACCATGGCAACAATCAGTTATAACTGTTCCTGAACCTAGCATGAACAATTGCTTCACAATTGCTTTACAATTGTTCATGCTAGGTTCAAGAACAGATATAACTGATTGCACGCAATAAGATACTACTTCATATATATTAGAATAGCTATTTTTAAAAATATAATATCAAGTGCTGGCAAGGATATATGAGCAATACCCCACACATTGCTGGTCTGAAGGTAAAATGGTACAACTGTCTTGGAAACAGCTTGGCAACTTCTATTACAGTTAAACATGCACTTACCATATGATATGGTTTGGCTCTCTGTCCTCACTCAAATCTCATCTCAAATTGTAATCCCCACATATTGAGGGAGGGACCTGGTGGGAAGTGATTAGATCATGGGGATGGTTCACTCATGCTGTTCTCATGATAGTAAGTGAGTTCTCAAAAGAGCTGATGGTTTTAAAGTATGGCACTTCCTCGTGTTCTCTCTCTCCTGCCGCCTTGTAAAGAGGGTGCTTGCTTCTCTTTTGCCTTCCACCATGATTGTAAGTTTCCTGAGGCCTCCCCAGCCTTGCAGGACTGTGAGTCAATTAAACTTCTCTCCTTTATCAATGACCTAGTATCAGGTATTATCTGACACCACCTATTGGTGGGTAGTGATCAGTGGTCCGGGAGCACCACAGCCCCTCAGCACAGTGAATTCTTTTTTTTTTTTTTTTTTTTTTTAAGATGGGGTTTCACCATGATGGCCAGGCTGGTCTTGAACTCCTGACCTCCTGACCTCAGGTGATCCACCCACCTCGGCCTCCCAAAGTGCTAGGATTACAGGCGTGAGCCACCGCGCCCGGCCTGCACAGTGAATTCTTAACCCGGAGGAGGCAGAAAACAAAGTCAGGGCCCCATACAAGTCCTCCAGAGTTAGACCACGCAGTCCAGGAGCTGGGAGCTGAGCGTTGGCCCCCTAAAATCTTCCAAAAATGAAGCTAGTCAGCTGAATCTACGTTATACAATAATCAAACCCTCAAGGTAATCAAATAGGATAAAGGAAAAAAAATTTAAAGGTCAGCAACCTCAAAGGTTGAAGGTAGATAAACCCACAAAGATGAGAAAGAACCAGTGCAAAAACCCTGACAACTCAAAAAGTCGGAGTTGTTTCTTTCCTCCAAACAACCACATTGCCTCTTCAGCAAAGTTCTGAACTAGGCTGAGATGGCTGAAATGACAGAAATAGAATTCAGAATATGGATAGGAATGAAGGTCATTGAGCTACAGAAGTTATGTTAAAACCCAATACAAGGAAGCTAAAAATCATGATAAAAGACCATTACTGACCACTACAAAAACACACTGAAGTACACAGACCAGTGACACTATAAAGCAACCACATTAACAAGTCTGCAAAATAACCCACTTACATCATGATGACAGGACCAAATCCACACATATCAATACTAACATTCAATGTAAATGGGCTATATGCCCCAATGAAAAGACACAGAGGTCAGGTGCAGTGGCTCACACCTATAATCCCAGAACTTTGGGAGGCCAACGTGGGCAGATCACTTGAGGCCGGGAGTGTGAGACCAGCCTAGCCAATATGGTGAAAACCTGTGTCTACTAAAAATGCAAAAATTAGCTGGGTATGGTGGTGCACACCTGTAATCCCAGCTACTTGGGAGGCTGAGGCATGAGAATTGCTTGAAGCGAGGATGCGGAGGTCACAGTGAACCATGATCATGCCACTGCACTCCAGCCTGGGTGACAAATCAAGATTGTCTCAAAAAAATAAAAATAAAAAAGACAGAGTGGCATGGTGGATAAAGAACCAAACCTGGCTGTGCGTGGTGACTCACGCCTGTCATCCCAGGACTTTGGGAGGCTGAGGCGGGCAGATCACTTGAGATCAGGAGTTTGAGACCAGCCTGGCCAACATGGTGAAACTCTGTCTCTACTAAAAATACAAAAATTGGCCAGGCATGGTGGCATGCACCTGTAGTTCCAGCTACTGAGGCAGGAGAATGGCTTGAACTGAGGAGGTGGAGGTGTAGTGAGCCAAGATCATGCCATTTCATTCTAGCCTGGGAGAGAGAGTGAGACTCTATATCAAAAAAGGAAAAAAAAAAAAAAAACAAAATAAGAAACAAGACCCTTTGAGATGCTCTCTTCAAGAGACCCATCTCTCATGCAATGACATGCATAAGTTAAAAACAAAGGGATGGAGAAAAATTTACCAAGCAAATGGAAAACAGAAAAAAGCAGAGGTTGCAATCCTAGTTTCAGACAAAACAGACTTTAAACCAAACTTTCAATTGTAGTTTCAGACAAAACAGACTTTAAACCAACAAAGACTGAAAAAGACAAAGAAGGGCATTACCTAGTGGTAAAGGATTCAATTCAACAAGAAGATCTAACTATCCTAAATATAGGCACCCAACACAGGAGCAACCAGATTCATAAAGCAAGTTCTTAGAGATCTTCAAAGAGACTTAGACTCCCACATAATAGCAGTGGGAGACTTTAACACCCCACTGACAATATTAACCAGATCAAGACAGAAAATTAACAAAGATATTCAGGACATTAACTAAGCACTGGATCAAATGGACCTGATAAACATCTACAGAACTCTTCACTGAGAAACAACAGAATATACATTCTTCTCTTTGCCACATGGCACACCTTCTAAAATTGATCACACAATCAGAAGTAAAACACTCCTCAGCAAATGCAAAATAACTCGTAACAATCTCTCAGATCATAGTGCAAATTAGAAATCAAGATTAAGAAATTTACTTAAAACTATGCAATTAAATGGAAATTGAATAACCTGCTCCTGAATGACATTTGGGTAAATAATGAAATTAAGGCAAAAATCAGAAGTTCTTTGAAACTGACGAGAACAAAGATACAACATACCAGAATCTCTGGGACACAGCTAATCAGGGTTAAAAGGAAAATTTATGGCATTAAATGTCCACATCAAAAAGTTAGAAAGATCTCAAGTCAACAACCTCACATCACAACTAAAAGAACTAGAGAACCAAGAGCAAACAAATTCCAGAGCTAGCGGAAGATAAGAAATAACCAAAATCAGAACTGAACTAAAGGAAATTGAGACACAGAAAACCATTCAAAAGATCAGTGAATCCAGGAGCTGATTTTTTGAAAGGATTTGTAACATGGATAGACCACTAGCTAGACTAATGGAGAAGAAGAGAAAGAAGATTCAAATAAACACAGTCAGAAACAACAAGGGGGATATTACCACTGACCCCACAGAAATACAACCAACCATCAGAGAATATTATAAACACCCCTGTCTATGCACATAAATTAGAAAAACAAGAAGAAAGGATAAATTCTTATGAACATACACCCTCCCAAGACTGAACCAGGAAGAAATTGAATCCCTGAACAGACCAATAACAAACTCTGAAATTGAGGCAGTAATAAACAGCCTACCAACAAAAAAAAAGCCAAGGACAGGAGGGATTCACAGCCCAATTCCACCAGATGTACAAAAGTAGCTGGTACCATTCCTGCTGAAACTACTCCAAGAAATTGAGGAGGAGGAACTCCTCCCTAACTCACTCTGTGAGGTTTACATCATCCTCATACCAAAACCTGGCAGAGACACAACCAAAAAAGAAAACTTCAGATCAATATGCTTGATGAACGTCAATGCAAAATTTCCCAACAAAATACTGGTAGACTGAATCCAGCAGCACATCAAAAGGCTTATCCACTATGATCAAGTAAGCTTTATTTCTGGGATGCAGGGTTGGTTCAACATATGCAAATCAATAAATGTGATTTATCACATAAATAGAACTAAAGACAAAAACCACATGATTATCTCAATAGATGCAGTAAAGGCTTCTGATAAAATTCAGTCACCCTTTATATTAAAAACTCTCAATAAACTAGCTATTGAAGGAACATACCTCAAAATAATAGCAGCCATCTATGACAAACCCACAGACAACATGATACTGAATGGGCAAAAGCTGGAAGTATTCCCCTTGAAAACCAGCACAAGACAAGGATGCCCTCTCCCACCACTCTTTTTCAGCATAGCATTGGAAGTCCTGGCCAGGACAATCCGTCAAGAGAAAGAAGTAAAGGGCATCCAAATAGGAAAAGAGGAAGTCAAACTATCCCTGTTTGCAGACGACATGATTCTATATCTAGAAAACCATATAGTCTCAACCCAAAACCTTCTTAAGCTGATAAACAACTTTAGCAAAGTCTCAGGATACAAAATCAATGTATGAAAATCACTAACATTTCTTTTTTATTTTATTTTATTTTATTTTTCTTTACTAAAACCTATCTGTAAGGTAAGAAATCACTAACATTTCTATACACCAACAACACTCAAGCCAAGAGTCAAATCAGGGATGCAATCCCATTCTCAATTGCCACCAAAAAAATAAAATACACAAGACTACAGCTAACCAGGGAGGTGAAAGATCTCTACAAGGAGAACCACAAAACCTTGCTCAAAGAAATCAGAGATGACACAAACAATTGGAAAACATTTCATGCTCATGGATAGGAAGAACCAATATTGTTAAAATGGCCATACTGCTCCAAAACAATGTATGGATTCAATGCTCTTCCTATCAAACTACCAGTAAAATTTTTTACAGAATTAGAAAAAACTATTTCAAAATTCATATTGAACCAAAAAACAGCCCAAATAACCAAGGCAATTGAGCAAAAGGAACAAAGCTGGAGGCATTACGATACCTGACTTCAAACTATATTACAATAACTAAAACAGCATGGTATTAGTACAAAAACAGACACAGAGACCAATAGAATAGAATAGAGAACCCAGAAATAAGGCCATGCACCTTCAACTAACTGACCTTCCACAAACCTGATAAAAACAAGTAATGAGGGAAGGATTCCCTATTTAATAAATGGTGCTGGAATAACCTGCTAGCCATATGCAGAAGACTGAAATTGGACCCCCTCTTTACACAATATACAATAAATAACTCAATGGATTAAAAATTTAAATGTAAAACCCCAAGGTGTAAAAACCCTGAAAGATAACCTAAACAATACCATTCCAATCATAGATCATAGGAACAGGCAAAGATTTCATGATGAACCAACAGCAATTGCAACTAAAGCAGAAATTGGCAAATTGGATCTAATTAAACTAAAGAGCTTCTGCACGGCAGAACTAGATCATGCCCTTTGCAGGAACGTGGATGAAACTGGAGGTCATTATTCTTAGCAAACTAACACTGGAACAGAAAACCAAATTCCACATGTTCTCACTTATAAGTGGGAGCTAAATGATGAGAACACATGAACACATAGAGGAGAACAACACACACTAGGACCTATCAGAGGGTAGAGGGTGGGAGGAGGGAGAAGATCAGTAAAAATAACTAATGGGTATTAGGCTTAATACCTGGGTAATGAAATAATCTGTTCAATAAACCCCCATAACACAAGTTACTCTATGGAACATAACTTGCACATGTACCCCTGAACCTAAAATAAAAGTTAAATTTGAAAAAATTTAGGAGTAAATATAAGAAAAATTTATTGTTTTGTAGAATGCTAATATCTTTGGGAATTTTAAATATGCCTAATATTGAATGTATATAATATTAAAATATATAACTACATGCCTGTAATGCCAGCACTTTGGGAGGCTAAAGTGGGTGGTTCACTTGATTACCGGAGATCAAGACCAGTTTGGCCAAACTCATCTCTACTAAAAATACAAAAATTAGCTGGGTGTGGTGGCGTGCACCCGTAGTCCTAGCTAATCTGGGAGACTGAGGTGAGAGGATCAGTTGAACCTGGGAAGTGGAAGTTGCAGTGAGCTGAGATCTCACCACTGCACTTCAGCCTGGGGGCAGAGCGAGACTCTGTCTTGAAAAAAAAAAAAAAAAAAAAAAAAGAAAAGAAGAAA
>NW_016107414.1:6263870-6292367 GCF_001604975.1 Cebus imitator
AAAAAAAAAAAAAAAAGAAATCACTATACTGTCTCCAAAGTGGCTGTACAATTTTTTATTCCCACGAGCAGCAGTTGAGTTCCTCTTGCTCCTCATGCTCACCAGCATTTGGTGGTGTTAGTGTTTCTGGATTTTGGCCATTCTAATAGGTGTGTCATGGTATCTTGTTGTTTTAACATGCAGTTTCCTAACGATGTGTGATGTTGAACATCTTTTCACAGTTTATTTGCCATCTGTATATCATCTTTGGTGAGGTGTCCATTCAGGTGTTTTGCTTACTTTTTAATTGGGCTGTTTATTTTCTTATTTTGAATTTTACAAGTTCTTTGTATATTTTGGATAGAAGTCCTTTATCAGCTATACCTTTTGCAAATATTTTCTCCAAGTCTGTAGCAAAGTCAACTTTAAGGCAAGAAAGACTAGAAATAGAGACATTTCATAATCATAAGTGGGTCAGCCCATCAGGATGAATTCTGGGACTGAGGGGTTTTCTGGGACTTGGGACTTCCTGTTTTAAAACTGAGGGAGTCCTGGGCAAACTGGGACACACTGGACACCTTATGTAGTGGCAATAGACCAGGTGTCCTGTGTCAAAAATAAGTCCCAGGCTTCCTTGCAGCCTCTGTTTAGCTGCATTTCCTGCCCTCTCCTCTCTATGCACTCTGCCTGATAACCCAGTTACAGCTCTGGCTCCTGCCTAGTCCTCCATCTGTGACCACACAGGCTACTACATCTGCTCTCTTAGTAATTGGTCTCTCTTTGGGTTAGAGCCCCTAATTCTTATGCCAGGCATGGTGGCTTACACCTGTAATCCTAGCACTTTGGGAGGCCCAGGGAGCAGGACTGCTTAAGACCAGGAGTTCAAGAACAGCCTAGGGAGCATAGTGAGACACCAGCTCTAAAAAATAAAATAAAATAAATTAGCTGGCAAGGTGGTATGCACCTGCAGTCCCAGCTGCACAGGAAGCTGAGGTGGGAGGATCACTTGACTCCAGGAATTCAAGGCTGCAGTGAGCTTTGATCACATCACTGCACTCCAGCCTGCTTGTTTTCCTAGAGGCAGTGATATTATCTGTTTTCTTCTTCTAGAAATAGATAGACAGATGATAGATTGATTATGGATAGATAGAAAAAAATCTTTCCCTTCCGAGCAGCTAGGACTACAGGTGCACACCACCACGCCCAGCTAATTTATTTTATAGATAGAAAAGAATCTATCTATCTATAATCAATCTATCATCTATCTATCTGTTTCTAGAAGAAAACAGGTAATACCACTGCCTCTGGGAAAACAAGTAGGGTGGACAAGGCACAAATGTGGGAGGGTAGAAGGGAGACTTCTTTCTTTACCAGCTTCATTTGGATATAATACACATATTATACAATTCAACTATTAAAAGTGTATAGATCATAGGTTGGGCACAGTGGCTCATGCGTGTAATCCCAGCACGTTGGGAGGCCAAGGCAGGCAGATCACTTGAGGCCAGAAGTTTGAGACCAGCCTAGCCAACCTGTCAAAACTCCATCTCTGCTAAAAATACAAAAATTAGACAGGCATGGTGGTAGGTGGCTGTAATCCCAGCCACTCGGGAGGCTGAGGCATGAGAATTGCAAGAGGCTGGGAGGTAGAGGTCGCAGTGAGCAGAGATCGCGACACTGTGCTCCAGCCTGGGCAACAGAGCTAGACTCTGTCTCAAAAAAAAAAAAGTATAGTTCAATGGTTTTTTCATATATTGACAAAGTTGTAAACCAAATATACAGTTGACACTTAACACAAATTTCAACTGTGCAGGTCCACTTATATACAGATTTTTTTCAACTAAACACAGATGGAAATAGAAATTACAGGATCAGGAGATGTAAAACCCTCACATAAGGAGGGCTGACTTTTCGTATAGGTGGTCCTGCAGGACGGGCTCAGGGACTTGAGTGTGCAGATTTTGGCATGGGGGTGGGAGGTGTATACCAAGGGATGACTGCATGTCATTTTACCTCTTTTGAATTAGGAACCAAGATAGTATAACAACTACTATAATGCAAATAAATATACAAATAAATAAAAACAGCAACAAGTTTCTATTGCCCTTACAGTTTCTCAAACAAGTGGGCAGTAGCTTGTAAATTGACTCAGTGTTTTCTACTTGCTTCATACATTCATTCAGTTCTTCCACACATATTTCAAAGGCCTGCCTAGGCTGTGGCTGACCTGCCAGGCACTGAGGTTTTAAACTCTGATAGAAAGTATGTTTGTTCACCTCGGCGTGGTGGCTCACGCCTGTAATCTCAGCACTTTAGGAGGCTGAGGCAGGCAAATCGCATGAGGCCAGGAGCTCGAGACCAGCCTGGTCAACTGACGATACCCAGTTTCTACTTAAAAATACAAAAATTTGCTGAGCGTGGTGGCATGTACCTGTAGTCCCAGCTACTCAGGAAGCTGAGGTGGGAGGATCCCTTGAACCCGGAGGCAGAGGTCACAGTGAGCTGAGATTGCACCACTGCACTCTAGCCTGGGTGACAGAGCTGTCTCAGAAAAAAAAAAAAAAAAAATCCTTGTCCTTGGGGATATAGAGTGTCTATCGTATGTTTTTGGTGAAATTGATAGCCCCTTGGAGGAACACATCTCCTCTACATTTTCCTTTGTGTCCTGCACCTCTCGGGTAGTGGGGACACACATTTGATGCTTATGGAATAGATATGAAAAATAAAATGGGGCCTCCAAGGCACACCTTCAAACAGAAGACTCCTGCAGGGTTTTCACTGGCTGGGTAACTTTTGTTGCCAACAATCATGGCATGAAGGGGAGCTCCTCTAAAGACCAGGGCCTGAGATTGGGGTCTTCCCCCTCTTAACTCCCTGTGTTCTTTGCAGAGCACTGATTTCAGCACACTGCTCCGGCAGTATCTTCAGGTACTCATTACCAAGCATGATATTCCAGAAGACGATAGTGTATAAGGAAGTGATTACATGTTTAGTCTTATAACTCCCTCCAACTTGGCACACGTCAGAACATTAAAAAAGAAAAAATAGAGATGGGATCTTATTATGTTGCACAGGCTGGTCTCAGACTCCTGGACTCAAGTGATCCTTCCGCCTCCACTTCCCAAAGTGCTGGGATTACAGATGTGAGCCACCATGCCTGGCCTTTAGAACATTAAAAAAATGTATTTGTTTTCATCTACAGTGTCTATTTTTAATTCACTCTAATTTTTTGCAATGAACATACATTACCTTTGTATTTTGAAGTTAATAATTGGCTGGGCAAGGTAGCTCATGCCTGTAATCCCAGCACTTTGGGAAGCTGAGGTGGGAGGATCATTTGAGGTAGGAGTTCAAGACCAGCCTGACCAACATGGCAAAACCCTATCTCTACTAAAAATACAAAAACGAGCTGGGCATGGTGGCACATGCCTGTAGCCCCAGCTACTCAGGAGGCTGAGACACGAGAATTGCTTGAACCTGGGAGGTGGAGGTTGCAGTGAGCTGAGATCGCACTCCAGCCTGGGCGACAGAGCAAAACTCCATCTCAAATAGATGAATAATTAATTAATTAATTAATTAATCACAGTCTTCATGGCACCTCCTACAAGAAGTCTTCCTTGACTCTTTCCCCACCTTTCCATGGTAGCTTTGTTCTCTTCTCTTAGTTTCTGTCAAATGCTTGCTCACCATGAGCAGAGCACTTACCATAAGGTATTTTAGTCACGTGCTTAATTACCTGCCTTCTTATTAGACTGTGATTTTCTTAGGGCAGGTGCTATGTCTGTCAAAATTGGGTCTCTAAGGGCCCAAATGGGGCCTAGGGTATAGTAGAAGCTTTGATCTTTTCATCTCCTCTAAGTTTTCTGACTTTGACACCCACTTGGTCAACAACCAAGCCTGTAAGACCTATGCTTAGAGAACGCAAAGAAAGCTTCTTCTCTTCAGTTAACTTACATGCCTTAATAAGTCCTGAGTACCCAACACCATGAATATGAGAAAATCAGGACCCTAAAGGGACTTAATTGGCACAGTCGTCTCAGGAATGCTGTACATCAAGGCAGGTCTATTTTGGTGAGAGTTATATTCCTCTGAAATGAAATGTAAAGAGGTTTGGCAGGGATCAGGACTGGAACTAGACCTTAAGACTAGGAGGCAGGAAGGCTATGAAGGCATGAATCTCTGCTTCAGAACACAGATGGACGGAGCGGGGATGACAGAGCATCACACAAGTGCTGAACTTATACAAATTCAACTAGATATGTTTGGCAGAGAGGAAGAGTGGAGGTGGAAAAAGCAAAAGTGGAAGGGGTGGAAAAAGGAGATCTAAGAGAAATAAACATTTAATGGGCATAGTGGCTCATGCCTATAGTCCCAGCACCTTGGGAGGCTTAGACGGGTAGATCACTTGAGTCCAGGAGTTCAAGACCAGCCTGGACAAAATGGCAAAACCCCATCTCTACAAATAATACAAAAAATTAGCTGGGCATAGAGGTGTGCACCTGTAGTTCCAGCTGCTCAGGAGGCTGAGGTGGGAGGAGCACTTGAGCCCAGGAAGTGGAGGTGGCAATGAGCTGAGATTGCACTACTGCACTCCAGCCTGGGCGACAGAGTGAGATTCTGTCTCAAAAAGTAAGTAAATAGGCCAGGCATGGTGGCTTATGCCTGTAATCCCAGCACTCTGGAAGATCAAGGTGGGTGGATCACCTGAGGTCAGGAGTTAAAGACCAGTTTGACCAACATGGTGAAACCCCATCTCTACAAAAAATACAAAAGAAAATTAGCTGGGCATGGTGGCACAAACCTGTGGTCCCAGCTACTCAGGAGGCTGAGGCTGGAGAATCGTTTGAACCCAAGAGGCAGAGGCTGCAGTGAGCCAAGATCATGCCACTGCACTCCAGTCTGGGTGACACAGCAAGACCCCCTCTCAAAAAAATATTTAAAAAGTAAGTAAATAAAATAAAATAGATTTTTAAAAAAGAAATAACTATGTAAATAATGCAGGTTTCTATATCTTTATTAATGTGCAGGTTATTCTACTCAACATTCCACTCAGGGATGCCCTTAATGAACTTGAGTAGGAAGAATTAACATCAATTTACCTTTAGTGTGGTGGGATTCAGCCTTGACTGCACTAGAATGACCAGGTGGGCTTTAAAAGAAAATTCAGATGCCTAGAAACCACTGCCAGAGATTCTGATGTAATCAATTTGTTAGAGGTTTGGCCTGAGCACCAGGATTGTAAAAGCTTCCCAAGTAATTCTGATATGCAGCTAGAGTTGGGAATCTCTGCAGCTGGTCTTGGCTTCTAACTCACTGTTCCGAATGTGACTTCATACTGTGCTGAGTGTGATTCTAGCATTTAAAGATACATATTTTTCACTCAAAATGATCCCCAAACTTAAGCCTATAACTTCGTCTGGTGTTCATCTGAAGAAAAAGCAATCTGTTTCAACACTGACCATATTTGACTTATTAACAGCTTATCTATCTCTATACTGTTTTTGTGGTATTTGAAGG
This sequence comes from Cebus imitator, assembly GCF_001604975.1. NCBI lineage: Eukaryota > Metazoa > Chordata > Mammalia > Primates > Cebidae > Cebus > Cebus imitator. The sequence continues at coordinate 6,269,367 of NW_016107414.1, forward strand.
ATTATTCAGAGGTGATTTTTTAATCCATTTGTTATGCCCTCCCGCTACCCATATAGGTACTACTTTTATTAGAGTCTTGTGACATCTCCCGGAACTTCTTTTTTTTTTTTTTTTGGCTGGGAAAGGAAGGCATCTTACTTTGTCAGCCAGGCTAGAATGTGGTAGCATGATCTTGGCTCACAGCAACCTCCGCCTCCTCTGTTCCAGTGATTCTCCTGTCTCAGCCTCCTCAGTAGCTGGGATTACAAGTGTGCACCACCAAGGCCAACTAATTTTTGTATTTTTAGTAGAGACGGGGTTACACCATGTTGGTTGGGCGGGTCTCAAACTCTTGACCTCAAGTGATCCGCCTGCCTTGGCCTCCTAAAGTGCTTGGATTACAGGCATGAGCCACTGCAACCGGCCCCCATAACTTCTTTATGCAAGTCCAGCTAATGAAAATATTTATTATTTTTCCCACCTTTTTGTACAAATATTAACATACCACATTCTATTTTGCACCTGTTTTAAAAAAAATGTAAGAATATTTAGGCATCCTAGCACCCAGATTGTAAACACTAAATACCAGTTTTCACTTAAAGGAACCACAAATTCTTGGAGAAACTGTTCATTCCAGATGTGGACAGGAAATACACAAGATGATTTGGGAATAACTTCTCTCCTAAGAAAGAAAGAAAGCTCTCAAAGACCAGTAGAATCATATGTAAAGGTTTCAGGTTTCAAACTGTAGAGGCTTATCATGGTCAGTAATAGCATAATGTGGACATTGACAGATTGAAAACCAACAACTATGTTTAGTTTTTGATTTTTTGTTTGTTTGTTTGTTTTGAGACAGAGTCTTACTCTGTTGCACAGGCAGCAGCGCGATGGGGTGAGCTCAGTTCGCTGCAGCCTCCACAATCAATTCAAGCAATTTTCATACCTCAGCCCCCTGAATAGATGGGACTATAGGTGCATGCCACCATGCCTGGCTAATTTTTGTATTTTCTTTAGAGACAGGGTTTTACCATGTTGCCCAGTTTGGTCTTGAACTCCTGAGCTCAACAGATCTGTTGGCATAGGCCTCCTAAAGTGCTGGGATTACAGGTGTGAGCCACTGTGCCTGGCCCCCATCAAATATGTTTAAGCCCTTAATTTCATAATGATATCTAAAAACATGTTGTCTTTGGAGGAGTCTAGAGGACCTCATTAGTTTTAAAACTGGAAAATAAGAAACTGAATCAAGCATTTCTATACAAACTATAGCACTGAGTCATCAAGCATGATGCAGTGAGTTTCTCTTTATAGAAATATTCCAGCTAATGAAGAAGGAATGACAGAATATCACTGCCCTGGACCCTCATGAATTAATGGACAAAGGGCTGAGCCAGTGGCATCACAACAGAGAGGCAGCCTGATGCAATAGACCTCTCAAAGCACATAACATCACTTATGAAGTTGTCTTGCTACCCGCCAAAAGGGAAAAACAGAGAATCCGTGGTGAATTACATCTGTAGATACAACTACCAGTTCATGGGAAAGACAGAGAACAGAGGAATATTTTCAATGACTCTACAAAAATGTGTAAGCAAAATCCAGACTATGAGAAACAAATAATTATAAGGAGTTAAAAAGAGATGGAGAAGAATCCCATAAATTAAAAGAGATTTAAGAGATACTAACCAGTTGCAGCGTATGCACCTGTGAAGAAAAGGACTGACACAGCAGGCCTGGGACTGCTATTCTTGGAAAGTCCCCCTTGTAAGGTTGGCCATTGACTGGCATATGGACACTTGGAGTTCATGAAGTTTCCCACCAACCCCTACATGATAAGAGTGGCTTATTGTGCCTAAGCTGTTGTGCAATGTGGTTTACGGTGAATACCTGCTTTCTTTCTGGGCACTGAATCACTAATGAGCCTCCCTGGTAGACAACACTTCACATGGTTGTCATGATTATGCTAAAGGAATTAAGTGTATCCACTGTGACTCCTCTGAAAGAGGACTCTTGGAAGCTTGAGTCTGGTTTACTCTGGGCTTTACCCCATCCACCTTTTCTCTTTGCTGATTTTGTTTTGTATTCTTTCCTTGTAATAAATCATAGTCATGAGTATAGGTCCTGTGAGTGCTTCTAATGACCACCTGAACCTAGGGGCGATCTTGAGGATCCTGGACACAGCATCTTAGTTGGGATTTGAGTCAAACAAGTAAAATAGTGGAAGTTTGAACTCAATATTAATGATACCAAGAATTATAATTAATTTTAAGTCTGATAATAGTATTATGATTGTATTGAAGAGATACATATATTGAAATCATTGTGGGTAAAATAATATGTCTAAGGGGCTAAGTGTAATGGCTCATGCCTGTAATCCCAGTACTTTGGGAGGCCAAAGTGGGCAGATATACTTGAGATCAGGAATTCAAGGACAGCCTTGGCAACATGGCAAAACGCTGTCTTTACAAAAAATACAAAAATTAGGTGAGCATGGTGACCTGTGCCTGTGGTCCCAGCTACTCAGGAGGCTGAGGTGGGAGGATCAGTTGATCCCAGGCGATTGAGGCTGCAGTGAATCGTAACTGCAACACTGCCCTCCAGCCTGAGCAACAGAATGAGACTCTCTGTCTCAAAAAAATATTATTATGTATATTTACATCCTATATATATACACACACGTATATATAGGATGTTAGAGATTTGCTTCAAAATAATCTGAAGAGAGGGGCCGGGCGCGGTGGCTCAAGCCTGTAATCCCAGCACTTTGGGAGGCCGAGGCGGGTGGATCACGAGGTCAAGAGATCGAGACCGTCCTGGTCAACATGGTGAAACCCCGTCTCTACTAAAACTACAAAAAATTAGCTGGGCATGGTGGTGCGTGCCTGTAATCCCAGCTACTCAGGAGGCTGAGGCAGGAGAATTGCCTGAACCCAGGGGACGGAGGTTGCGGTGAGCCGAGATCGCGCCATTGCACTCCAGCCTGGGTAATAAGAGCGAAACTCCGTCTCAAAAAAAAATAAAAATAAATAAAAAATAATCTGAAGAGAAGGGGTGGATGTGGATAAGGGTATAGATGGAAAAATTGGCCATGAGTTAATGACAGTTGAAGTTGGGAGGTATGTCTATGGGACTTCATTGTACTATTTTGTGTTCTTTTGCACGTTTGAAATTTTCCACAATAAAAATTTTAAAAAGAGAATGTATCTTGGAAATCTTTCAGTTCCAGCTCACAGAAAGCTTCCTCATTTTTTTCACTGCCATAGAGCATTCCATTGCATGAGGTGGTTTCAGTCCTTCAATCCTATGTGGGTTTGCCATAGTTCCGTCTTTAGAACCTTACTCTCATTTCATGTGCTACTCCAGTTGGAACTGATTTTCAGCTGAGCTCCTGGAGGCTTGTCCTAAATTGCTAAAATAAACATTAATCTAAAAGGCCTCTAGTGTCAGGCATTCCTGACCAGGTAGAAAATATGGTGATTTCTAGATGGCATCCTACTTGAAGCAAAATGGGCTGGAACAAGCTGTGGTGTAGAGGGAGATTGTTGTTGTCACAAGAGACCCTGGAGAGTCAGAGCTGTCCAGAAGCATCAGTCTGGAGTGGATGAATGTGAATGTGAATCAGCAGCACTATCCTGCCAGGGGCTCCAGGCCTTTGAGAAACTGGAGGAGGTGAATTGCCCAGCCAGGGGACAACAGGGCTGTCTTTCCATGGTGTCCTGATTCTGTGGCTCGTTGTACTTTGTTCTATCTTAGGATAATTGTCCCTAAGTCTTTGAGGAATATGTCATCCAGACTCTTCTGTGGCAAGCCATGGAAACCAACTCTAATCATTTTAAATAAAATTTTTAAAGATATAATTGTTGCTGGAAGGATATGGGATAGCTCACATAATTAAAGAAAAAGCTAAATAACCAAGCCTCCAAAAAGTACAGGAACCAGAGCAGATTTGGAATCTAGGAAGGTAAATCTCTCAAGAGTGAATTGCCTCAATTTTCCTTCCTGGAATGACACTATCAAAGTTTACATTCTCTGGAGAGATGGACTGTTGACCTAGCTTTGGATTGTGAATCTATTTCCAGCTAGGGGAAGGCAGGGCTCTTGGTCAATAGTCCCCTCATGATTACACATAGTGGTTGGGGAGGGGAGTGTTCTTAAGGGAAATTGAGTTCCTTTATCAGCTAAATAGGGAGATGGATGCTGGGCAGACATAAACAACAGATGTCTACTACTGAGAAGAGGAAGAACTCTGGGGTGGGGCCTCAGCATGGGCAGCTATGGAGCTGGAGTTTCTGAAAGACTGGGTGGTCCTTGGAGGGTAATCTGGGCCCTTGACTTTTTTGTGGTTGGTGAAGCCTGAGAAGCAAAGGCTACATTAGAGAAATTGAGGACATTTGACTGGCCAGCCTTTTCTGTTCAACAGAGCTAAAATTCCCCAGACTTTAAAAATATACTTTAAACTAATAAAAGAGAAGAAACAACATGAAAGGTTTCTGGACAGGAGGATGTGCAGTGACTCACAATAGCTCAAGGCAAGAGCTCTGCTACCTGTTCCTGCCAAAGAAGTTTCCTTCCATGGGCCTAGTTACAGAGGACTGTGTTTTTGGCTTTGTTTTGGTTTTTGTCCTTCCCAATTCACCTGCACCACCAACTCACTATTTGAGAGGCTCGTGTTGCCTATTGATAATTATTGCATTGTGATGCTGAATTGTGAAAATATAGCATAGTGAAACTCCAGTCATAAAACCAGATATATTAGAGAAACTTTAGGTGAGTGTTAAGGAAGTTACTAAATACTGGAGTAATTTCTCCAGAAAGCCATAGAATTTTTTTCTTGGATATCTTTAAATACACAATACAATAAATTCTAGCTAAATACCAACTTCAAGATTACTTTTCTGGGTGCCTCCTGTCCTAAGGCCCTTCATTCTCTTAAGAGCCAAAAGATAAAAATAGAAAATATAATGTGCCTTTCATTTATAATTTTGATGACACTCTGGGCACATTGCATAATTTCTTGTTTTCATATTCTGAAGCTTGATTGCCGAAACCTGGAGAATGGGTGGCTGTTTTTATTACTCATCAGTTTTCAGAAAGATCGAAAACCTTTGGCAGAGCGGTTATGAGAAGCTAAGGAGACAGCATTTTAAAATTCCAGTTTTGCTTTATTTGCAATGATCCTGAGTCACTGTGGCAAGATCTTGGCTTTTTTAGAAAGCTCAACTTCTTTATCCGTTTCCTCCCTACCTCTTCTCTTCCTGTGTTGACTACATTTATTTTAATAAAGCTGGAGCACTAATATTATCAAGAACAGGTATTTAATCCTTAGCTTTGAATTTTTATGGTGGGAATGTTTAACCCTCCTTCACTAGTCTGTGGATACAGAATTTCCATTTAGTGAACTCAAAAAGTAATGCAGTTGGTAAAAATAGTTTAAATCAGTGCTGATCTAGAGCTAGAAAAATCATTTAAAGTGGATATGTTATTGCTTATGAGTCAGTTGCGTCATGCTCATGAGTATAACAGAAGGAATACAAGGCTGGGAGTCAGAAAACGGAGAAGTTGAGAGATAATCTTGACAGTCCTTTCTAACACAAAAGTCATATGGCTCTACATTTCCATCTATTTGCATTCCTAAGACCTGCACATCTCATCTTGAATTGTAGCTAAAAAAATAAAAAGACCTGCACAACTATTCCTTGTGGGCAGCATAGTGACTGGTTAATACTGCCAATTCTAAAGCACAGTAAGTCAGGGCTGCACCCTGCCAGGGTAAGGCCCACATTCTATTCAGGAAGATAAGGAACTGGATGACTCGGGAGTTCCAGGCTCTCTGGGTCACTGCTGTGTCCTCAGTCCTTATGGACCATCTGGCACATGGTAGGTACTCCTTAAATATTTGACAATATAAATGACAAATGAGGAAATGAATGACTGGTACGAAGAGTCTTCTCCTGGGCTTGTTCTGAAATTGAGAATATGGGGCCTCCACTATTCTCCTAGTGCTGAGCTAAAGAGTTTCCAGGAAGAAAAAGGAGTTCAGTAAAGGCCAGTACTATCCCATGCTTTAATGCCTTGCTCTACCAGCCACATTCTGAGTGAGATGATCAATTAAGGGCCCAGCTGCAGTGGATGGCGGTCGACTCACTAAGTTTTCCCCTTGAGTCTGTCTACAGGAACAAGGGCTTCGCCTCTTACTGCTGTACTTTAGGGGAGATGTTTCTATTCTATCTTTTCCCAGCAGTCTGCAGCTTCCTGAAATCCTTCTTTCACTTTGAAAGCAGCTTCCTTGCAGTTTCTGAATCCCCAAAGCAGGAAACGTGTGCTTATAATAAACTGTTCTTGATTGGCTTGGAAAGTGTGTTTTCAGTAGAGTGACAGTCAGGTGACCCTTGAGAGAGGCCAGTAGCCACTCCGATGTGTTTTTCTGAAATGGCCTAAGGCAGCTGCGGCTGTGGCCTGGATGCTCGTGGGTGGGGCTCAGAGGATCAGATGCCTTTATTTACCAGTTTATTCCAGGAGAACTGGCAGCAGCTGAAAAAGTGAGGTCAGGGAGAGGCTGTGAGGTGGAGCCTCCTCCACCTTCTTCCCTTGCCACCTCCCTCTTTGGGGGCAGGGGTAGGGAGAACTGCCATTTGATAGGAAAAATTCTTTGTTCTGGAAAGAAGGCAGAAAGAAGGGCAGTTATACGCAGTTCTGGCCTCCCGTATTTCTCAGAATTGTTAAGTCAAAAGGCCACACAAATCATGAACTTGAATGAGCTGGGAGCTATAAGCAGCTCAGCAAGGAAGATAGACATAAAACCCAATTAAGACTCTTTGAAGATGGGAGAAGAGAAGATAGAGAATCTTCTCTCCAAAATGAAATTTTTCAAGCACAGCAACACAGCACCTACTGAATCAGCACCTCCTAAAAACTCCATGCCAGCCCTGACCACCTTGTACTACTCTACACAGGCATTTAGGCATCTGGCATCTCAGTCTGTGGCAAAACCAGAGACGTTTTGAGTTTTTTTTCTTCTCTATGGTGGCTAAAGGGGAAATCTATGATTGATCCTCTGAATAACCGAGGCATATAAACTACCAAAACCTAAGAGGGAAACTTTTTGGATATAAAACCCAGCTATTACAAGTGGGTCTTAGTTCAGATTAACTTTCTCAAAGGCATTAAGGGCCTCCCAGAAACTGACAGATCTACTTATTTCTTTTTAAAGCCCAGAAGGCCCTTTGTGCACATGCACCAGGACTGGACTTCTGGACATGAGGATTTAAGAGCCAGAACAAAGCCAACAAAGCTTTTAGAAAAGCTGGGCATGGGACTCAGGTTCAGGAATGGTAAATTTGGCTGGAGAAGTGCATCACTGAAGAGAAATTGTAGGAGACACAGCTGTAGAGGAGAGGGCCTGATCACCAAGGGCCTCTCATATCAGACTAAGGGATTTGTTCCGCAAGCAAAAAGAATGAAAACATTTGGAGCTGGAGAATAATAAGAAAAACATCTTTGGCCAGGCGCGGTGGCTCACGCCTGTAATCCTAGCACTTTGGGAGGCCGAGGTGGGTGGATCACCTGAGGTCAGGAGTTCAAGACCAGCCTGGCCATCATGGAGAAACCCCATCTTTATTTAAAAAAAAAAAAAAAAAAAAAAGGACAGCATCTTTAAAGGAAGATGACCACAGTTCATGTGTTCCATGAAACTCGAATCCCAGAAAAATAGCTCTTGAAAAAAGGTTCCATGGACAAATAAGTTTAGAAAACACAGTTCACACTAATCCAGAATGTCCTGAAAATTCACAAAGCATGTTTATTGTCAAGTCTCTGAGAATTCGAGAGACTTTTATTTTATTCTGCTTAACCCAGGGGTAGAGACGAACTGAGAGTATATTGCTGAGAACGTGATTCTATTTTTCTAGCCAATCTCAAGACAAAATAATTATCTTTCTTCAATAGCACGGGACACTGCATTTCTAGGCAGCTCCTTTACTTGTGCTGGCATATTGTCCAACTGATTTAATATCAGGTAAATATAACTAGCATGTCCAAGTGCCAGGAGCAAGTGACCTCAAAATAAGTTTGATTGATAGTAATATTATAAAACTTAATATTCAGTGGGTCTGACAGAACATCATATTTCTAGAGATTCTCATCTACATATATTTCTGGGATGCTCACAGGTATAGTTCCAATGCCTCCAAGGCTTGGTCAGTTTGCAATTTTACTTATTTCCTTTCCTCTATAGTTTAGGGAACAAAAGGGCTAGGGGGACAGTTAAACTCCCACACTCAAATCCATACCCCAGCCCATGTGGCCCTGCCCCAAGGCTGCTGCTGTTCCTCTCTGCCCACTCACTGCCTGCCCTTGTTCATGGACATGTTCCAGATGGCTCTGCACCAAGCTGTCTTCTCTCTGGCCAGCAGGGAAACTCATTTCAGAGAGATTGCTCTTAGGGGAGCCACAGGGTCCCCGTGGCATGGTTTTACTCCTTTGTGCTATACTTCTCCCCTTCTCAGAGCATACAACACACTGGCATGCCAGATGTGAGTGATGGAGAGTCGGACCTGGGGGAGGGTCTCCTCTGGAATTAGTCAGGGTTCTCCAGAGAACCTGAACAGATGTGCATGTATGTGTGTATGCAGGTGGATGTGTGTGTGTCAGAAAGAGAGAGGGAGAGATTTTAAGGGATTGTCACACATAATTGTTGGGGCTGATAAGAGTGAAATCTGCATGCAGGTTGGAAATTTAAGGAAGGGTTGATGTTTCAGTATCAAGTCCAAAGGCAATGTGGAGGCAGAATTTCTTCTTCCTAGGAGAACCTCAGTGTTTTCTCTTAAGGCCTTCAACTGATTGGATGAGGCCCAACCCTATAGTGGAGGGTAATCTCATTTACTCAACCTCTATTACCTCAAATATTAATCTCCTCTTAAATATATGTACCTTCACAGTAACACCTAGACTGGTACTTGACAAAAAGCTGGATACAGTGGCCTAGCTGAGTGGACATATAAAATTAACCCTCACCCCTCCTCAGGTGTACTGTGGAGTTGGGCCCAATCTGCCAGGCTCCGGGTCACTTTGAGTGACTTTCTTCTCAGGCTGCTTGTCCTTCTCTGTCATCTGACTTCATGGATGTAGGCCCTAACTAAACACTTAACTCAGGTACAGCCAAGGTGATATGTTAAGTAGACAGATCCCTCCTCTTAAATCCATTAAACCAACCTTAGCTGGCTTGAAATTTTGTAGTTTTGTCTCTAAAGTCCTTTTTCCAAAGTGCTTCTTCATGCTTCAAACAATACAAGCTTTAATTCTTAAAAACTCAACAGAAAGCCAACATGGAAATGGAGGGTGAGTTAGCTGCCAGTGGATAGCACATAGGCAAGCACACCACCTAATCACTCCAGACTCTAACGACTGAATGAAAAGGCTCATGGAAGATTTGGGGATGTCAATGTATGCTGGGAAAGGCGGGTGGGACAAAAGGTCAGGGCAACCTGTATCAAACTCTGGGTCCAGACAGGGGCAGAGAATATTTTTAGCCATAGTGATTTGGTTAGACCTACCTTTAGGCTCTCAACCTCAGGTTCATAAAGACGATCATTTGGTATCTCATAATTCAGTCTACCAAATATTCTCCTAATTTTATTTCTTCTCTTCCCATTCTGAAATCCTAATCTTTCTAGCCCCCTCTCATTAAACGGTGCTTGGTGACCAACACCCAAACTAATTTTGATACTACTTGTTCATTTTACAGAATAAACTGGCTCAGGCATCTTAGTCCATTTGAAATGTTAATTTTTCTAATTCTGCCTATTAAGCACTGTATACAAAGGGGATTAGAGCAGTGAGGCACTTAAATCTATTGTCTAATCAAAAATGACCTCGATATGAACTGTGGAAGGCCACGGCGCTGTAAATGCCAGAGAGGTAGAGGGGACATGTCCGTACACTTTGGGAAATGGGCAACACTCGTCACCTATGTTGCTGCACCCTTCAGTCTTTGTAGATGCAATCTCGCTCACTTTGAATGAAAAACCAGCTATATCCAAAGCCAGCAAATATTTCTGAGCGCCTACACTAGAAAATACATTGTATAGATGAATATCCTATAAAACACATACCACCACATGTTCAATGAACATTTCTTGGATGTCATTCTGTTAAAAATTTTTGTTGGCCGGGCGCGGTGGCTCAAGCCTGTAATCCCAGCACTTTGGGAGGCCCAGGCGGGTGGATCACGAGGTCAATAGATCGAGACCATCCTGGTCAACACGGTGAAACCCCGTCTCTACTAAAACTACAAAAAATTAGCTGGGCATGGTGGCGCGTGCCTGTAATCCCAGCTACTCAGGAGGCTGAGGCAGGAGAATTGCCTGAACCCGGGAGGCGGAGGTTGCGGTGAGCCGAGATCGCGCCATTGCACTCCAGCCTGGGTAACGAGCGAAACTCCGTCTCAAAAAAAAAAAAAAAAAAATTTTGTTATAATGTGGGTCTGTCTTGGGACTAAACCCAGGGTTTAACTGCTGTAGAATGCAATGGACCACATGTTTACTGTGGCCCATGACACGGAGCCCAAGAGGCTGATCACAATGAAAATTTGTTCTAATCCAATTTGTAATTGTGCAGTGAATACTTTTACAACTCTGACCGATGTGGAAGCATTTGTACCAATTAAGAAACATAGTACATTGTCAGTATCCTTCTGTGGCAGTTATTTACTTTATTTTATTTTTTCGAGACGGAGTCTTGCTCTGTCACCCAGGCTGGAATGCAGTGGTGTGATCCCAGCTCACTGCAACTGGGACCAAGCAATTCTCCTGCCTCAGCCTCCCAAGTAATTGGGACTACAGGTGCCTACCACCACATCTATCTAAATTTTGTGTTTTTAGTGGATACGGGGTTTCACCATATTGGCCAGGCTGGTCTCGAACTCTTGGCCTCAAGTGATTCTCCCACCTCAGCCTCCTGATTACAGGCGTGAGCCACTGTGCCCAGCCTTTTGTGGCATTTAAATGGACATATGTAATGTGCTAAGTGTTGTGTTAAATATCCAAGCAGGAGTCTTTAAGAAAAGGGTATAGTCCTGTTTGCAACTCCTTCATCTTGAAATTTATTTTTCATGGTAATTTGGAAAATTTAGTTTTCAGCACCTTTCTGAATTCCATGGTCTCTTAAACTGAATAGCAAATCCTGTGAAGAGTAACTCTGCGATTGCTTGAGACCCTTAGCGGGCTGCCAGGGTCCTGGCCTTCAAACTCCATGAGAGCGAAGTGCAAGCATGGTGAACACTCAGCACCAAGATTCGTGTGCAAAGCCCAAAGCAAGGGTTTCTGTTTTCTTAGGCTAGCAGTTCTCTAACTTTGAGCATATCATATTTTTAAAAGCTGATGCTCAGACCACCCCAGACCAATAAATTAGATGCTCTGAAGATGGGAAGCAGGCATTGGTAGTTTTTAAACTTTCCCCAGTGATTCCAAAGCAAAGTCAAGGTTGAGAGTCAAACTGTTACTTCTCAAGCTTTAATATCTACAAATCACCTGAAGATCTTACTAAAATGCAGATTCTAATGAAGTAGAGATGGAGCCTGAGTGTCTGCATTTCTAAAAGCTCCCAGGTGGTGCTTAACCTACTGGTTCACAGATTACGCTGGATTAGCAAAGTCCTGGAAAATCTGGGTAGGATTCCAAGACCTCCAGTTGGGAGTAAAATCAAGATGAAGGGTGTCCACAGGCAGGAGATGCTGTGCTTTGGCTCCTCTACTTCTGTTTCGGCCTCTTCCTGTGTGCTTTCCTGTATTGTAGAGGCAAGAAGCCTAAAAACATTTCCCCTTGCATCTAGGGCTCCAATCCTAAGCATGTATGTGACACTTGAATTCAGAACTGAGTTAAGTGGGAAAGGGGGCAAAATTAGAAGTGCCAGCACTGGCTGGAGGCGAAGGAGGGCTGTGTGACAGCCTCCAAATGTAGCAGAGTCACGGTCGCCTATTTGCTTACTTCAAATTTGGGAGTTGTTTCTTAATGTTCCATCTAGGCTCTATGTCTTTAAATTCTCCAACAATGCTGCAAGCTTTTAAATACTTTCTGCATAAACTAGTGATATGGTTTGGATGTGTGTTTCTGTATAAGCTAGTGATATGGTTTAGATGTGTGTTCCCTCCAAATCTCATGTTGAAATGTAATCTCCAGTGTTGGAGGTGGGCCTAGTGGGAATTGTTTGGGTCATGTGGACGGATCCCTCATGAGTGGCTTGGTGCCATCCCTTTGGTAATAAGTGAATTCTCACTCTATTAGTTCACATGAGAGCTGGTTGTTAAAAAGAGCCCGGCACCTCCTCCCCGCTCTCTTGCTCCCTCTTGCCAGGTGATGTGCTGGCTCCCCTTTAGTCTTCCACCGTGATTATAAGCTTCCTGAGGCCTCACCAGAAGCTGAGTGGAAGCTGGCACCATGCTCATATGGCTTGTAGAACCGTGAGCCAAATAAATCTCTTTTCTTTATAAATTACCCAGTCTCAGGTATTCATTTATACAGCTAGTTAATACAGGACTAATAAACTAGTTAGAGTGAATTCTGTTTTCTGAAGCTTTTTGACCAATACATCAGGTGTTGTAATAATATAGCAAACCGGTAACATTGAATGAGTCAAAGGTAACATCTGGAATACAGGTAAAACTGAGGTCAAAATAGAAATAGCTTACAAGGAGAAAAGTAGTAGAGAGACTTCTCATGGATATGCATGACAACATCTAGGGTTTTGTTATTTTCTTTGAGACGGAATTTCACTCTTGTTCCTCAGGTTGGGGTGCAATGGTGCAATCTCGGCTCACTGTAAGCTCCGCCTCCCAGGGTCAAGCGATTCTCCTGCCTCAGCCTCCTGAGTAGCTGGAATTACAGACATTGCCACCACACCTGGCTAATTTTGTTTTAGTAGAGACAAGTTTCTCCATGTTGGTCAGGCTGGTCTTGAACTCTCGACCTCAAGTGATCCGCCTGCCTCGGCCTCCCAAAGTGCTGGGATTATAGGCGCGAGCCACCATGCCTGGCTAGGGTTATTTAAAGAGTGTGGGACTCTCCCTATATCAGAAAACCCTTGTCTTTTATTTTGCTTAGTTTTAGTTTATATTAGACAAAATAAGTCTTTTACTAAGATCTTGGAGCTGGCATCTAACCAGAAAGAACTACTGAAGTAATTAAATATGTCTTTGGGGGATCCTGAAAGAACACCTTTCTGGAAGGGTGGGGAGACCCAGGGCTGATACTGAAGAAGCAAGGGTTGAGAGGTAAAGAAGGGAAGCTTCCTGAGTGGTACTATTTCCCTAGAATCTCATATAAACAGAGGTCTCCCGAGTTTGGAGTCAAGCCTTATCTTGTAGGCAAGCTACCTTCTTTTTTATAGCTCTGTGGTCCCTCAGGTTGGGATGCATGGGACCAAAGAGTTAGGACATGAGGTTTGGAGAAGAACAAGGCTTTGAAAAACCCACAGGATCACCAAGATTTTGGCTATGGGCTGAATACACAATATATCACACACATACATATGACAATCTATCTAATGAATATAAAAATAGCATGATTAATAAAATGCAAATATGTTTTAAATCATTGGAGAATTTATTAATTTTTCATTATGAGTTTTATTAGTCAACAAATATTAGAAAAACAATTACTAGGCCAGGAGTGGTGGCTCACACCTGTAATCCCAGCACTTCGGGAGGCCACGGCGGGTGGATCACTTGAGGTCAGGAGTTTGAGACCAGCCTGGTCAATATGGCGAAATCCCATCTCTACTAAAAATACAAAAATTAGCTGAGCATGGTGGTGCCTGTAATCCCAGCTACTCAGGAGGCAGAGGCAAGAGAATCGCTTGAACCCGGGAGGTGGAGGTTGCAGTGAGCTGAGATCACACCACTGCACTCCAGCCTGGGCAACAGAGTGAGACAACAACAACAAACCAATTATTGACAAGTAGATACTGACAAGTTTTTTTCTACAGAAGTGAAAAAAGCGTCCTTATAACAAAGTATTGGGTATGATTGTCCAGTCATTCTTGAAGCTGAGTTTGCATGTTTCAGCTCTGATATAAGGTATAGTAAGAAGAGCTTGTTCACAGCTGGGCAAGCAGAGGAACTAGACCAATGGGTCTGAGCAAAGGTACAACCTCATGGCCCACATGCCCCCACCTCACATGGAGAGTCTTGGTGTAGTGTCCATTTTGGAGGATCTGGGTTTTGATTTTATTAAGAAGACTCCATCAAGTCTCTGACTCAGGGTCATGAGAGGAGAAAGAAAATTCTCACTTGGGGCTTGGCGCGGTGGCTCACACATGTAATCCCAGCACTTTGGGAGGCCGAGGCGGGTGGATCACGAGGTCAAGAGATCGAGACCATCCTGGTCAACATGGTGAAACCCTGTCTCTAGTAAAGCTACAAAAAATCAGCTGGGCATGGTGGCGTGTGCCTGTAATCCCAGCTACTCAGGAGGCTGAGGCAGGAGAATTGCCTGAACCCAGGAGGCAGAGGCTGCGGTGAGCCGAGATCGCGCCATTGCACTCCAGCCTGGATAACAAGAGCGAAACTCTGTCTCAAAAAAAAAAATTCTCACTTGGAAACAGTCCATGGTAGCAGTATAAAAGTAAAAAACATAAAATCCTGGACTAGGATATAGTCATTGACTTATACAACAAACAGTCATTGGGTATTTATTATGTATCAAGCAGAGTGCTATGTTCCAGAGATGTTTGACACCATCCTTTTGCCCTCTAAAAGCTCACAGGTGAGTAGGAAGGGAGACATATAAATATATTGGTGACCAGATTTAATGGTAGAAATATCATGATGGGGACGATGTTGGAAGTGACGGTGGCCTATAAATCAAAAGAAAGATTCAATCATGTATCCACCATCTCTTATGCAAACTTTATGTCAGGCTAACCTCCACCTCCCAGGTTCAAATGATTCTCATGCCTCAGCTACTGGAGTAGCTGGGATTACAGGTGTGAACCACCACTCCCTGCCAATTTTTGTATTTTTAGTAGAGACGGTTCGCTATGTTGGCCAGGCTGGTCTCAAGCTCCTGGCCTCAAGTGATCCACCCACCTCGGACTCCCAAAGTGCTGGTATGGGCCACAGTGCCTGGCCAGAAGTCTTATTTTTGTAGACCTAAGTATCACAGGTAAAATAACCATACCCCACTGTGGGTGGAGGAGAGAACGACTCCGTCCAACAATAACTTGTAATTAGTCCAGTCCAGATCTAGGTTCTCCAAAGGTGATTGGGTGGCAGCCCTCTTGCCTTCCCCAGCTGCTGATCTTCTCAGGGGCTCTCATTCTCAGGTGCTGTCAATAGGTATGAATCATGCTCTTGGGATGCCTGTGTCTGTTCCCACCCTGGTCCCTGCCAGATCAAACATACTAGCCGCAGATGCAATTGGCCATGAGTGGTGCTTACCTTGGAAACTTGGCCCAGTCTCTGCAGCAAATCCATTGTTAAGGTATGGCTGTATGTGGACACACTCACTGGACCCCACACTGAGACCTCGTTCCCTCCTCAACCTCACTGTCCCTGAATTCCCCCACTCCTAGCACTCCTACCAGACATCACCCAGGAGAGCCCCTTGGCCCAGGTGATTCACTTTTTCTCAATCGCCCTAACTCATTGCAAGCATTTATTTGGTAGCAGCTCTTAACTCAGCGTAACTCAGCACTCTTCACAGCAGAAAGCCGAGCTGTGTGGTTCACAGATTTCTTGGCCTTGGAGGGGTGGAATATTGAAGACCAACAATGTGTATAGTTGAGTGTTTTTATTAACATAAGCTGACCAGTTCATCTCCTCTTTCCTCTCACCCACAAGTTTCATTCCTGAATCAATGCCTATGCCCAGTTCAAGGGTAAAAGGGGTGCCCAGAAGAGCAGATGCTATGACCATTTGAGGAACTGCTAACGATCTCTCTCTCTCTCTGTAGCTTTTTCTCTCAGAGATCTTGCCTTTCCCGCCAGAATTCTCACTAATACCCCCTACCTGGGGCAGTGGATGCCACCATTTTTACTCTTCTTTAAAACCTGACACTCCGATAGCCTGGCATGTCAGGATGTGCCCATGCTGCTGCTGGGGGAGGCTGGCAGATCCCCCATTCACGTTCCTATTCATTTCAAGAATGACAGTAGTTGCATTCTGAGATTCTGCAAGACACTTCCAATAGTCTTCTACTCAGCTCCAGCATCAGATGGATGGAAGAGGAAAAGCTAGTGGGATGGGGGAATATGTATTGCTGCCTATTTCAGGATGAAGAGCACTAAAATGTGCTTGTGCTTTGCCAGTTTCTCTCATTTTTTGACCACATCTCCTCACTCTCTCATCTCTCCCTCTTCTGCATGCTTTCCGGGTAAAGACATATAGACAGCGGTGTCCAAGGGGCTTCATGGCTGTCTCTGGAGGAGTCATCCCTTGCTCTTGGTGAGGCCTAATGCTGGGTGCCTGAGCTGCTTCTTGGCTCCAAAGCAGGGTGTGGGAAACTGGAGTGAGATTCCAGTTGGTAGCTCTTCTTGGTGGCAGCTGTCTTTCCTTGCTGGCACTTATGAGGTTCAGGACAAAATATGGCACCGTGGCATTTCAGAAAACGGCAAAAACAAGCAGGCCTCTCTTACCTTCCCCTCGTCTCTTATCCTCGGAAGCAGATCGTGAAACTAAGTTGAGCTTCCCCTGAAGCAGGTCCTAACATCCTCATATGAGAGGTGCCCATCCTACACTTGGAGAACAGGAAGGTTACACAGGAGCGCCAAGAAGAATCTGAACAAACCAACCTTGCTATGTTTCCCTCAGCTTGTTACCATCAGATCATACCCTTTTGTCCTCCAATCATACTTCTGCATGGCCGTCCACAAAAATACAGTTTTCTTCACTTCTTTGCATCTTCATTTCTGAAGGCTCTCATGAAACTTATGTGAAATACGCTTGTATGCTTTTCTCTTGCTAATCTGTCTTTTGTCATGGGATGATCAGCCATGAACCTTGTGATGGGTGAGGAAAAGTTAGTACCTTCTCTCCCCTACAGCAGCATGTGCTCTCAGATGATGGCACAGGGGCTCTCATCAGTCTGATACCATGAGTTTTATTTCAACAATCAGTGCCTCTTGAACACTGTGCCTGGCCCCACTTTTGCCCCATGGGGCTTTTTACAACATAAACTTGATCATGTCCTTCTTCCTCTTAAGATCTCCAGTGGCTTCTCCTTACTAAGAACAAAATCCATACTCCTTACCAAGACCCAGAAGACCTTCCATGAACCAGCTGCTGCCTGCCCAGACAAATTCACCTCCTACCTTCTTCTCCTTCTCACTCTGCTCCAGCCACACTGAGCATTTTTTTGGTTCCACCAACTCCTTACATTTCTTCCCACTGCATGGCCTTGGCACTTGCCACTTCTTCTGTTTGCAATGTTTGCAATGCCTTCCCCCATGGAACTTTGGATATCTGTCCCCTTCCTTTCTTTCAGGGCTCAGCTCAAATGTCACTTCCTCAGAGTGGCCTTCTGATGACCCAAACTAAAGCCTCTCACTCCAATTTATTCCCCACCCCATCACCAGAGTTTTCTAGGCTTTTCTGACTCATATTTATGCTGGATGCTGTCCCCAGATTCAAAGGCAGCATTAGGTCCTCCTGGCGGTTAGACATGGTGTCCTGATTGGCGGGGCCTATGACAATAGAGGCTTAGTGAAAAGACAGGATAAGGTCATTCTGAAATCCACTCCCATTTCTCATTCTGATACTCCTTGGACTGGGAGAGAAAGAGAGGCTGTCTTTAGGTAGAGTGATCAACTGTCCCAGTTTCCAGGGTTTTATGGAATATGGGGTTTTCAGATCAAAAACTGGGCAAGTCTCAGGAAAACTAGGACAAGTTCATTACCATGAGATCTCTTGAGGAAATTCAACAGTGAAAAATCCAATTGAATCACCGTTGACCACTCAGTTTAATTCCCTTAACTTTGTCTGAGTCATAGAAGTTGAATACAAAGAAAAACAAATACTTTTTGCAATATCTTGGATAATGTTATATAGGAGGATTTGTTAGAAAAATACCTTGCAATACACACACACACACACACACACACCCTAAAAGCAAATGTGCCACACAGACTGAACATTTAATACGGTTTTTACTCCAAATCCTTTCTACAGCACCTGTTGCCTGAGCTTGATAAAGAGTTCATAAGCTGTTGAACCAAGTTTAGCTGAGTATATTATCAGATCACTTCTAAAAATTCAGAGCCAGAAAATCTGAAGAAACTGAGCTGTTTCAGAAAATCCTCACAGCAGGAAAACTGAGAAAGACTTCATAATCTAAATATAGATGATTACCATCACCTCCGGTGACCAAATTGATCAGTCAATAGGGAGGATGGTCTGCCACCTGGTGGTAGCTCATAACATTGCTCTCTGGTAAAGCACAATTCCTGTGTTAGGTGAATTAATTGGGTATAGAATCATAAGAAGAGCTGGAGACTCCTTAGGTTATGACTATATTTTTTAACCACTAAAATAAATAAATTTCACAAATAATATTTTTAAATTATTTGTGAATTTTTGTACATGAAGTAATCTCACAACGGGGTGAGGGAAAGGGAAAAGAGAACTGAAATCTGTAGAATATTTAAGTGAGCTAGATGTTATACAAAGATTTCTCCCACAACCTTGTAATATGAATAATATTATATAAATTTTGCAGATGCTAACATGGATACTTAAGAGGTTTAGGTGTTTCCCTAAGATTAAACAAGAAAATAAAGGGCATAGTCAATTCAACCTCAGTTCTTCCTGGCTCCAAAGTTTGATCTCAGGTTGTTACACTGCATTTTGTCATACATTTAACAGATCACTTCATAAGAAATAACTTTATTAAAGTATAGTTTACATGCAATATACCTCTATGTTTTAAACGTGTTATGTTGAGATAATTATACATTCACAGGAAGTTGCAAAAATGGTTACATATTATACAACTAGAGTTTAATATCAAAACCAGACATTGATATTGGCACAGGGTATATGTATAGTTCTATGGTATTTTATCACATGCATAAATACACATAACCATCACTGTGATCAAGATACAGAACTGGGGCTGTGAGCTATGGCTCACATTCCTAATCCCAGCACTTTAGGAGCCCGAGGTGGGTGGATTGCTTAAATTCAAGAGTTCAAGACCATCCCGGGCAACATGATGAAACCCCTCTCAGCAAAAAATACACAAATTGGTGCCTGTACTATGCGCCTGTCGTCTCAGCTACCTGGAAAGCTGAGGTGGGAGGATGCCCTGGGCCCAGGAGTTCGAGGCTGCAGTGAGCCAAGATTCCACCACTGCACCCCAGCCTAAGCAACACTTTGTGAGACAGAGCAAGACCCTGTCTCATAAATAAATAAATCTGTGATCCATTCTGAGTTAACTTTTGTATAAAGTGTGTTTAAGTGTTTTTTTAAAATTGTTGTTTGTTTGTTTTTGAGACAGTCTTGCTCTGTCACCCAGGTTGGAGTGTAGTGGCACAGTCACTGCTCATTGTAGCCTTGATCTCAAACTGCTGACCTCAAGTGATCTGCCCACCTCAGCCTCCCAAAGTGCTGGAATGACATGCGTGAGCCACCATGCCCAACCTTTTTTTTTTTTTTTTTTCTATAGTTATCAATGGCAAGCTGAATAATGTCCACATCCTAATATCTGGAACCTGAGAATATTACCTTACATGGCAAAGGGGCTTTTGCTGGTGTGATTAAATTAAGGTTCTTGAGATGGGGAAGTGATCCTGGATTATCCATGTGGGCTGGGTGTCATCACAAGGACCGTTGTCAAAGGGATACAGCAGATCAGAGTGAGTAGAAGATGTGACCGTGGAACCAAGATGTTGGAGTGACACAGAGAGTTATGAGTCAAGAAATGCAGGCGACTTCTATCAGTTTGTGACCAGGAGAGGAGCAAAAATTGGTTTTTCTAACTCAATTCTTTATTTTCATGATCTACTATACCATACAGTTTTTTTTTTTTTTGAGACAGAGTCTTGCTCTGTTGCCTGGCTGGCATGCAGTGGTGCAATCTTGGCTCACTACAACCCCTGCCTCCTGGGTTCAAGCGATTCTTCCACCTCAGCCTCCCAAGTAGCTGGGACCACAGGCGCGTGCCACCACACCTGGCTAATTTTTGTATTTTTAGTAGAGATGGGGTTTCACCATGCTGGCCAGGATGGTCTCGATCTCTTGACCTCGTGATCTGCCGACCTCATGATCTGCCCACCACGGCCTCCCAAAGTGTTGGAATTACAGGCGTGAGCCACCGCGCTCGGCCTATACTATACAGTTTTATACCATTACGCTGTACAACAATTAAATCATATTATAATAAACTGTAAGCAATTGTACAATTGATTGATTGTACTGGGATTTTATTTTATTTATTTATTCATTATTGTTTTTTGAAACAGAGTCTCATTCTGTTGCCCAGGCTGGAGTGTAGTGGTATTATCTTGGCTCACTGCAACCTTTGCCTCCTGGGTTTGAGTGATTCTTGTGCCCTAGCCTCCTGAGAAGCTGGGATTACAAGTGTGCACCACCACACCTGGCTAATTTTTGTATTAATATTAAATATTTTTAGCGGAGACAGGGTTTCACCATCTTGGCCAGGCTGGTCTCAAAACGCCTAGTCTCAAGTGATCCGCCTGGCTCAGTCTCCCAAAGTGCTGGGACTATAGGTGTGAGCCACCACTCTGTACTGGGATTTTAACATGATGATTTTATCTATTCATCATCTATCCATCCATACATTCATCCATCCAGTAATCTCTTACTGGTGCCAGTGTAAAGCCCTGAGGATACAGATGTAAAAAATAATACATGCGGGCTCTGCACTCAAGGAGGTTGCCCTCTCGTGGGTTAAAATAGGAATAGCAATTATTTCTTTTTTCACCTGGTACCCTGGTACAGCAATTATGTACATATACACATAAATATTTGTCTGTCTTAGAAGATGACTTAGCCAGATGAAGATGAAGACTGAGAGGATAGGGGGTTATAGTGAGGACATTCTATGCAGAGGCACTGGTTCTTGCAAAGGCATGAAGACAGGATAAAACACGGCACACTACGGAAACTTGGAGTGGCTGGCTATGATTGGGGTTTGAGTGGTAAAAGGGGGCTGGCGGAGGAGGATGATGCTGAGGAAAGAAGAGGTCAGCTCATGGAAAAACCCCTGCATACCTTGTTAAGAAGCTTGGACTTTAACCTTAAAACAGTGAGACTCATTGTAAGATTTAAGCAAGGATAACATGATCAGATTTTTTAAAAAATCACTCCCACTAGGCCCTACCTTCAACACTGGGATTATAATTCAACATGAGATTTGGAGGCTGGGAGTGGTGGCTCACACCTGTAATCCAGCACTTTCAGAAGCTGAGGCAGGTGGATCACTAGGTCAGGAGATTGAGACCAACCTGACTAACATGGTGAAACCCCTTCTGTACTAAAAATACAAAAATTAGCCAGGTGTGGTAGCATACGCCTGATACAAAGTTGTTTGTCAAGGATTCTTATTGGTTTATAGAAATAATGTTGGTTGGTGATTGCCTATATGGTTGTTCTTTGTATGACAAGTTCCAGGAATATGAAGATAATGGGTGAGGGTTACATTATGAAACTAAAGGAAAGGAAAGAGAAAACAAAATGCCTTTAAACAATTGCCTCTGGGGATGGGTGCAGGAGAAGGTGGGGTGGCTGAAGTCCCATACTCATGTCTCTCTGGGTCTGATATATTTTACGTACCTCACGTTCCTCAGACAGCTCTGAGCTATTTTTCTTTCTTGGTAACAAGATGATGACAGAGCACAATAGAATGATCTGATGGGAGTGAGGGGGAAACGGGAAGGCTAAGGATTGGGGCAGTGGTACTGTTCTGGAAAATCTTACCCGACCAGAAACCCAAGCGGCACTCAGGGGATTGGAGGAACACACTTTATTACACTGGCGGGCCCAGAAGGGTTCGCACCCAAAAGTCTGGACCCCGGCTAAGAAAAGTACACAGTTTTTGTAGGTAAAGGGGCAGGGGAAGGAACTCAGGACTTTAGACAATGCCGCAGGTTTTAGACAATGCGATAGTTTCTCTTAAGGTTTTCCGGTTAGTAAGCAATAAGCTGATGTACAGAAGCAGAAAGAGGCAGTTACTAACAAAAATAGGGACAGTCTCCAAATAGGGACAGTTATAGACAACTTGCTGACAAAATTCTGGGCAAAATTTCCACTTCAGTACTTTATTAGTAAATCAGGGAAGGCCTCTGAGGCTAAACCTGAATGAGGTAAGGAGGCCAGCTTTGTGAAGGTTGTAAGGGCCCAGAGAAAGCTTCCCTTTTGCTCTCTGAAGGTTCACTGAAAATCGACAGACAGAATGGCAGAAAAGGAGTACAAATGTATTTGATCATCATTTTATACCACATGGCAGCCTTCAGAATGAAGACTCAAAAATATAGGAAAAACTGCCCATTTGTATGCTTAGGTTCAAGAAGTATGGATAGCCACAAATAAATATGATTGTATATAAAGGATATGATCTCATGCTAACAGACTGAGTGGGGAACCCAGCAAGGCCTGCCTGCCTAGATGACTCTTGGCCTCTCTGTGGAGCAGTCCTTCCTTCTGGGTATGGGGCAAGAACCTCTCTGGAATCATTGCAGGAGCGGCCGTGGGAAACAGATCTCTCCGACACAGAATATTCGAGGAAGGAGTTTATTCGGCTGGGAGCAATGTGGTGTATTTGTCTAATACCCAAGTTTGCCTAACAAAGGAAGGTTCCTTCTTTATATAGGCTTCTTATACTTTATTTTATTTTATTTATTTATTTATTTTTGAGACGGAGTTTCACTTTTGTTACCCAGGCTGGAGTGCAATGGTGCGATCTCGGCTCACCGCAACCTCCGCCTCCTGGGTTCAGGCAACTCTCCTGCCTCAGCCTCCTGAGTAGCTGGGATTACAGGCATGCGCCACCATGCCCAGCTGATTTTTTGTATTTTTAG
>NW_016107414.1:6292562-6296965 GCF_001604975.1 Cebus imitator
TCACCGCAACCTCCGCCTCCCGGGTTCAGGCAATTCTCCTGCCTCAGCCTCCTGAGTAGCTGGGATTACAGGCACGCACCACCATGCCCAGCTAATTTTTTGTATTTTTAGTAGAGACGAGGTTTCACCATGTTGACCAGGACGGTCTCGATCTCTTGACCTCGTGATCCACCCGCCTCGGCCTCCCAAAGTGCTGGGATTACAGGCTTGAGCCACCGGGCCCGGCCCGCTTCTTATACTTTAGATGCTACAGGTGGAAGAATCTTAGGTTTATAGCTTAACAGATGAAAAGGGTCTCTGTTTAAAGTCTTAGGAATTACATATGAAAAGGGTTTCAGTTTACAGTCTTAGGAATGAAAAGGGGAAGTTGATCTGAGATGCTTGGGTCTCCCTCTTCAGAATGGTTATCCCTACATGGTAGGTCAGGTAATTTCTTTATGGCCAGTTTTTACACAGAAAGGTGGGGGAATGTTGGAGTAATATTTCTAGGCATTATGGCTTGCTTTGGGGGGAAGGGGTACTGCTTTCTATGACCTGCTTTGGGGAAGAGGGATTCTAGTTTCTGTGGCTATCCTGGGGGAGAATGAGGGGGCAGAGACTGGAGGGTTGCTTCTGAGACCTTCATCTTGGTGTATCATTTTCTCAGATTCAACAAGATCCATGGATGTGTGGTCCAGTCTTAGAAAGCTCCCCTCTGACTTTTCTAGAGAATAGAAAAGAATATATTCAAGTGGTGTTGGGGACCAGCCCAACCCTGTTCGTGGGTGCCCTTAGTCCTGGCAGTGACGAGGGATTGAGAAAAGGAAATAAAGACAGAGCCACAAGAGTAGAATTTACAGCATGGGTCCAGGGGACCAATACAAGCGTGGCAATTACATTGGCCCCAAGCTCTGGGCTCCAAACACTTTATTATGTGCACAATCTCATTGATCTTACGGGAGTGGAAGGGGAGGGTGAAGATCTGGGGAGAGCACTTGAGATCCTTTTAAGACATGCTAAACTAGTACTCTGAGTTTACCACGATTGTTATCGGGTGCGGCTGCATCAGAAGTGTATCGGATTAGGAGCCACAGGGTCTGACCACTCCCAGTACATCAAGGGGCTTTTGTCTCTCGAGCATTGAGGACATAGAGCAATTAAAATCACTCCGTATCCGACAATCTAGGCAGAGCCTGAGGTGTTGTGTGATCTCTGCCCTGCAAGGCTTTTTTCCTCCTTGCCACCTCTCATCTGCAAAGACCCTCCCGGATCTTGTAAGCAGAGGTCGCTTCCCTAGTGGTAAGAGACCTATATGCCTTGCCTGCTTCAGCTGGAGGGATTCAACCCCTGTACATGGTTTTCTTCTCCTTTTTGCTCTCCTGCTTACTAACCAATCCCATGACAATCCCTCTCAGCTACAGTGGCTCTGCTCCTCCCAGCTGATCTCTCAGCTCACCCTGATGGGTGGCTCACATGGATGGGAAGGACCTTGAGGTCCACAATGAGTAGAGCTAATGGCCCTCCAGTGCAGGAGGCTCATGAAAGTGGTAGGGCTAAAGTCTAAAACCATGCAATGTCTGGGTTTTCCTCTGCTTTTTCAGCTAAAATCAGCTTTTCCCCAAGAAACTGCAGTGTCCTGATTTCTGTATGTGTTCTGAAATGGACTTGCACACTTGCCCAGACCATCTGCCTTGGGGGCAAGTCTGCCTCTTTGCTTTCACTTCACATGCCACATGACTTCTTAAACATACACTCCCTGTTATTCATGTGTCTGTGGCTCTTGCTGAATTTTCATGGCAGAAAAGACACATGCTCCCTTGCAGACAGCCTCTGAGATTTATACTTGTTTTTATCCTACCAGTTCAGATGACCTTCCACCTTTCCCCTGTCTGCTGGCACATTGCCCAGGATAGACACTAATTGGAACTCTAATTCTGCCAGCTCCTTATAACTTATCATATGCTTTTTGCTCCTGTTACACCCCAGGGCTGAGTTTTCCAGTGGCATTTGAAGCAATTTGTCTGCCTGCATAGGGCCTCACTCTGGCCCTTTAAGGATCCCACTTACTTGCTTTTATCTTTTTTGAGTAAGTACCCACTGGGAGGAGGGCAAATTCTTCCTTTACCATTTGCAAGTTCTTACCCCAAGCCCCAAGTCCTCTGGCAGTTACTCCCTTATGTCAAGAGGGCAAATAAATATTGCCCCCTTGAATCCAAGGGCTGCTGTTTTTTTGAGCATATGAAGGCTTTCCCTGAGTATTTCTCTCTCTTTCTCCCACTTCCTCCTGTAGCTTCCATTTCTCTAATCACTTCCATGCACTTCTTAACATGCATTAAGACCTTCAAGGTCATATTTGAAGGGAGGAAAGTCTAGCCCCTTGCGGCAGTTAGCTGAAAAACAGGCTTCTCATCTACCTAAGAAACATGGAAATGGGATGTAAGAATGTAAGAAAAGAGATAATCTTTTTGCTGCTAAAATGCTGAAGCGAGAGTCACTATGAGGTAATGGAGGCAAGAATATAGGCTGGCCCAAGGTAGCAGGAGCAAGAGACCCATAGGACAGAGGTGAAGTTTGGTCCTAAGCTAACAGATTACCATTAGAACAGAGATGAAGGCAAAGTTAGGGGTACACAGTAAGACAAGCTCATTCCAGAACCTCAGGGATGACAGAGGGTCCACTCTTCACTTCAGTATCTCCTCTGTTCTCAAGTGGGTAATTGTGATGAGATAGACCAAGGGTATGTGACAATACCTGTTCAATCTGGAACCCTGAGGACAATGGGGGATGCCTCATTCAGAATAATGGGAAAGTGGAGAAAAAACTTTTCCCCCACTTTTTCTCCTCTGTTTGCCCCTTGTAGATGGGTAACAGCATCTCCATATTACAGAACATGCCCTTTGGATACACCCCTCAAAACTGGGAAAAGTCTGATTTTCCCAAATCTTAAAAAAAAACTAGTTTTCCTTTGTAATACTATTTGGCTTAATAATGAATAATACTGGGAGGAAATTGCAAAAGTCAGCCTCAGAACTCAGTATCCCTGTGCAGGAGGTCCTCAGATTAGCCTCCTCAGTCTTTTATAACTGAGAGAAGAATAGGGAGGACAGGGCTAAGAAAAAGGAGAAACACTGAGAAAGGAGGCGGGCTCAAGTATTGGCTGCTCTGCAAGCCCAAGAGCCCTCTCCAGCTTGCCCTACGGGCACTCCTCCAGGTAACTGCCATTGGTGTGAGAAGCCAGGCCACTGGAAGGCAAAGTGCCCTAATGGGATGAATGAGAAAAAACCTCTAATGGCTTGCCTCTCTGCCACAAGCTTGGCCCCTGGAAACGAGACTGCCCTGAAGGGCCAAAGGGTCCTTGGGACAGAATCCCAGTCTCTGATAACCTTGAGCTGAAGGTGCTTTTTGCTCCAGCTGCCTTCCAAATCACACATCGTCATCAATAGGACAAAGCTGAGGGCAATTCTGCAGGTGGCAAGTAAAATTATAAATTTCCCTTTTGGGTTCAAGAGCTGCCTACTCTGGGCTAATATCCTTCTCTGAGCAACTCTCTTCCAAATCCTGTCAGGCAATGGGGGCAAATGGCACCCCTCTCTAAAAGAAAAGATTCACAGCCCTTATTTATTTTTATTTATTTTTTTATTTCTTGAGACGTAGTCTCGCTCTGTCTCCAGGCCGGAGTGCAGTGGCACAATCTCGGCTCACTGCAACCTCCACCCCCTTCCCCAGGTTCAAGTGATTCTCCTGCCTCAGCCGCCCAAGTGGCTGGGACTAGAGGAGCATGCCACCATACCCAGCTAATTTTTGTATTTTTAGGAGAGATTGGGTTTCACCATATTAGCCAAGATGGTATCGATCTCTTGACCTTGTAATCCATCTGCCTCGGCCTCCCAAAGTGCTGGGATTGCAGGCAGGAGCCACCATGCCTAGCCTCCGTTTATATTACTTAAGGGACCAATTGCTATTCTCCCACCAGTCCCTGGTAATGCCCCCACACTTCTTTGGGGCAAAAATATAGTTTCCAAAATGGGTGCTCACTCAATATTTACCCAACCTCTGAATTCATCTTTCTCTCTGATAGCTCTATGTCTCCCCACAAAATTACCAAATTCTTTAACCAATAACTTTAATTTGTACAGTCCTAACTCAGGGGTTTAGAAATAGCCCACATTTATTCAGACAAGTTCTAGTGAAAAATCTAACCAAGCAAACTCTTGAGGGGGGATAAATTCTACAGTATGTAGATAACCTCCTTATCTGTTCCCCCTCCACAGGACTCACATAGCAACATGCAGTATAAATCTTAGCTTTCTAACAGAAGGAAAATGACTTTTGTCTAATTCAAAGGTTATAAGGGTAAAGTGGTATTTCTGGTAATATAAATAAGAGATTTTGTATGAAAAAAAAATCTTTTTTTTTTTTTTTTT
>NW_016107414.1:6297155-6309221 GCF_001604975.1 Cebus imitator
GAGACGGGGTTTCACCATGTTGACCAGGATGGTCTCGATCTCTTGACCTCGTGATCCACCCGCCTCGGCCTCCCAAAGTGCTGGGATTACAGGCTTGAGCCACCGTGCCCGGCAAAAAAAAAATCTTGTGTGGTAAATTCTTGTCCTAAAGTAAAATGGTAGTTCCAAAAAAAGGATGTTTAAGACAAGTAAAAAATTCCAAGCATGTTGTAGGTCATCTGTGTAAGTCGTAAAAAAGATTTGTGAAAGGGAATTTATGAAACAAATGTTATACAATTTAAAAAGTTATTATGCCTTCCAAATGCTTCACAAACTGCCACTATGACTGTTAACTGTACAAACTGTTTGCGTTAAAGCTAGATAAGGCTTGGGAACATGTAGAGTTAGCCATGCCCCCTAGCTATGCTGAAGAGTCAAACCTTATCTGCACTTCTGTCTGGTGTCCTAAGCTCCAAACCTAGTACATAATTAGAATCACGTACTTACCAGATTTTTCACTGCGAGTAAAAATTGCTAAGAATTAACAGTGTACCATGTACTTGAGTCTAATGGAAAAATAGTTTTACATGCAAGGTGTGTAAGGAAGGTAGAATGTGCTTTTGTTTGGGAAAAAGTTACAAGAAGGTGTGAGAATATGGATTTTTTTGTGTGCCTACTTTAGAGTATTAAAGAATTGTTTAGTAGGTGTTTTATAATCAGCTATAGGAGTCTAACAGGTGCTCTTAAATGCAGGTTTCTGATAACTTTGGATATTGTGACGTTAGAATAGAGGAAAAACTTTCAGGACTCTGATGGAGAGCTAAAATGTTTGTGAATATCAAGCAGAACAGGAGTTAACTGCATGGACTGAACGAATAAAAGACTAAAATAATCCTTTTATGACTTTTTCCTTAAAACATTGCTGATCCTTTATTTTTCAACGCCAAGAAAGCTTTTCTTTTAAGCTATTTACAATTTTTAACAATTGAGTAAAGTATACTCCTGTAAACAAAATATGCAGCATATTTCTCTCTTCCAGATTGCCCAGAATTTGGAAACTATTTGTGAGTATTCTTAATTTATGGTAAGGTAGTAATTTGCAAAAGTGCAATAAGAATCTGTTTTCTTTTGCAAGAACAAAATTGAAGCCATTGGTTATTTTATCAAGGCTTTAACTGGAATGGTGTGCTTTTCTCTAAGGAATCAGATTTGACTTACAGAGCCAATAAAAGCCCCCTTGGAAAACTAGCCATATACCTTATCTACATGGTCCCTCTACAGGGTTCCTGACCTGTGGTAGGTAAAGAATACCACTTTCTGACAGGCCTAGGAGCCCCAGATTATCTTAGGACCTCAGGGGGAGAGGAATTCATCCAATTCAACAGGTATTTGATGGCCCCATCCCATAGCTGGGCTTAAGGCTTTGAAAACATCATATATGAGATTCCTTATGGAACTAAGTTTCATCAAAGCCAATTTAAAAAGAAGTCCATATGGCAAATAATTATTCTTGCTGTGCTTTATGCAAATAATTAGGCCAAGTATAATAAGACTAATTTTGCAAACAAATCAGTCCTGCTGTGATTCGTTTTTAACAAAAATGAGGACTGGAGAGAAAATTTTCTCTCTCTCTTCTTCTTTTTTTTTTTTTTTTTNTTTTTTTTTTTGACAGAGTCTCACTTTATCGCCCAGGCTGGAGTGCAGTGGTATGATCCTGACTCACTCAAAGCTCTGCCTCATGGGTTCAAGTGATCCTCTTGCCTCAGTCATCTGAGTAGCTGGGATTATAAATGCCTGCCACCATGCCTAGCTAATTTCTGTGTTTTTAGTAGAGATGTGGTTTCACCATGTTGACCAGGCTGTTCTTGAACTTCTGACCTCAAGTGATATGCCCGCCTTGGCCTCCCAGAGTACTGGGATTACAGGCATGAGCCATCATGCCTGGCAAATTATGTTTCAAAAACTATGGTATACTTGTTCTTAGATTATAGTCTCGTCAGCTGTTTTTGAGTTTTTGACTGCAATTTTGACTAACCCTCATTCCTGTGAACCAACTAGTGATCTCTGGCTGCAGCTCAGAAGAAACAAAAGGGATGAGTAACATAAAAATCTGGATCAATATTCTAATTCTGGGCACATACTTGAATTGGCCAGAAACCCAGTAAACTCAATTCTTAGCAGGCATGACTACGGCCACCAGCTACATGAGCATGCCACAGGCTTGGGATTTTTTGGAGCTGTCCTCACCTCCTTATTTCATTTTAATATTCTACTAAATCTAATAACTCAATTTGTCTATTTTCACCTTCAGCCCATCAAGCTCCAGATAATCTTCGGAGAGGAATACCATCCTCTCCATATTCAAGAGTCACCCTCTTACGGGGTACTCCTGGACTATCCATCAGGGATACACGACAAAGATAAATTTCTGCCCCTGCCTCCCTTGGACCTGGCTGGATACTGCTTTTATCAACCCATAGAGCCACACTCCTGCCCTGAAAACTAGCAAGAGGCAAAGACCCACAAAACAACTATCATTGGCCCTCTGTCAGCAGGAGGGAGTTACAGAAGACTGATTATTTTCCCCAAATAATTGGGGTCTTGGAATCTTGAGGGGAGAAATTCTACAGTGGGTAGCTAGTCAGGCATGAGCAGGGCTGGAGAGGGCTCCCCCAACTCCCTACAACAAATGTCAGGTGACCATCAGCTGATGATCAGGCAGCTGCTAACTGCCTCTCTAAAATAATAATTGATTGCTGCCAGTGACAGAGAAAAGCAGTCTCCCAAAAGATAGAAAAAACCTGAAACTAGTAATCAGCAGCTTCCCAATAAGATCTCTGGAGTTGCAGAAGTGGGCTCAAGCATGTGCATTAAGAGGCAAAATGGTGAAGTTGAACTGGTATATAGCCTCCTAGGGACATTCAACTGATAAGGGAAGAACACCTCAAATGAGCATGTATACAACTCCCGTAAACACATCATGCATGCTCCCCTCCCCAGGGCTGGTAGGCAACTGCACACACAGACAGCCCATCCCAAAGAAAGAATTAGGGAGGGAAAAAATGCAATCCTTGGAAGTTTGTCAACATATAAAGTGCTAAGTCAAAAAGTCAAACCATGCACTTGTCTTTCAAGTTGCCTCCTTGGCCCTCTTCCAAGTGGACTTTCCTTCCTTTTGTTCTTTCTCTAAAGCTTTTAAACAAACTTTTATTCCTGCTCTAAAACTTGACCTGGTCTTTCCTATTGCCTAATGTCCCTTGGCTGAATCCTTTCTTCTGCGGAGGCAAGAATTGAGGTTGCTGCACATCCATATGGATTCACCACTGCTAACAGAGCCTCTCGCATAATCCTACCTGAAGATTCTTTAAGGCATTTTCTCAGTGTCAGCACTATTGACACTTTGGTTGGGAAAATTCTTTTTGTGTGTGGCTATCTGTGCACTGTAGGATGTTTAGCAGTATCCTTGGCTCTGACCCATTAGATGCTAGCAGCATTTTCACGCTTGTGACAATGAAAAATGTGTCCAGACATTGTCAAATATCCCCATGAGGGGAGGGCAAAAATCATTCCAAGTTGACAATCACTGGTGTAAAGATGTCAAAAGGCAGGTGATCCTTAAGTAGGGAATAGTTTTACACAGCAGTAAGAAATTGTTCTAGACACACTTTTCTCAGGACCACATGGTGTTGGTCAACTAGCAATAAAATTTGGTTTTGGTAAATGGACTGTTTTATGCTGCTTTCCAGTGTTACATGCATAGCAAGGTAGTAACACTGATGTATTAACAATGGCTTGTTTTGAGCACTAGACCACTGTAAGTAAGGTCTAGTCGTCTTCTAAGGCCTTAGTCAAGATTTCTAGTAGACAATAAACTTGCCCTTCTGAAAAGGGGATGGAGCAAGGCAGGCCAAAAATGGAGGCTCCAAAGGGTCATTCTAAGAGTGTGAGAGTGGAGGGTGTCAAGTTGGGTTGCTATATCTAAAAGAGTGAAACTGCTGAATGAAAGTAGGGGGGAGCCAAACTCGACTCTGAGCTATATCTGAGTCAGCATTTTATTTTCAGCCTCTGGCAGGATCTTCAAATCCATTTCAACATCTAGTTTGTAGCTCTGTACAGTCTTCCATGGAAATCACCTTCAAAATGTACAAACTTTGAAGAAAGTAAGAGTGGGAAGGGAGAGAAAATGGAGGTGAGGAAGTGGAAAGTAAGAGTGTTTCTTGTTTCACTGAAGCCTTGGCAGGCACACAATGATGGCTGTGTATCTTCCCGGTGGTGCCTACATTCCAGCTGATATGGTTTGCTCTGTGTCCAAACCCAAATCTCATCTTGTAGCTCCCATAATTCCCAAATATTTTGGTGGGGAAACTGGTGGCAGATAATCAAATTTTGGGGGTGGGTATTTTCTGTGCTGTCCTTGTGGTAGTGAATGTTTCAGGAGATTGAATGGTTTTAACAATGGGAGTTTCCTTCCACAAGCTTTCTTTGCCTGCCACCATCCATGTAAGACGTGAATTGCTCCTTCTTGTCTTCTGCCATGATTGTGAGGCTTCTCCAGCTATGTGGAACTGTAAGTTCATTAAACCTCTTTCTTTTCTAAATTGCCCAGTCTTGGGTATATCTTTATCAGCAGCACAAAAATGGACTAATACACCAGCATTAAGTGAAGTGCCATGGTGCCCATTGCCTCTGTTTCCTCTCAGACTGGACCACACTAGGGCTATCAGGGGAGTGGATACCTAAAGCCCATGCAGGCCCAGGCTCTACCTCTCACCATTATCAATAGGGCAGGATGGTGGGCTCTGTCCTCTAGGATCCTTCATTCTGGCCCTGAGAACTCTTTTCCAGGAGTTTCTTGGAATCACAACCTAATTTCATTAGGTTTCATGAAAGAGGGAAGAATAAACCCCACATGGTTCTTTCTAGTGCAATCTAGTTAAAAAAAAAAAAAAGACTTGTTAGTCCTCGCTTTGGGAGCACATAAACTAAAACTGGACACAGAGATTAGTATGGTCCTTGTCCTTGTAATTTAAAAAAAGGCTTTTTGGCTGGGCACTGTGGCTCTCAGCACTTTGGGAGGCTGAAGTGCATGGATCATGAGATTGAGACCATCCTGGCTAATATGGTGAAACGCTGTCTCTATTAAAAACACAAAAAATTAGCCGGGTGTGGTGGCACATGACTGTAGTCCCAGCTACTTGAGAAGCCGAGGCAAGAGAATCTCAATCTAGGAGGCAGAGGTTGCATGAGCCGAGATCACACCACTGCACTCCAGCCTGGGCAACAGAGCAAGACTCAAAGAAAAAGAAGAAAAAAGGCTTTTTAGTGGATTAACTTATAAAGTAGATTGATCTTACTTTTGTCAGACCCTGAATCTAGTCCATCATCCAAAACCTGTGTACTTACCTTCATTTAGTACTTCCTCATTTATAGTTTTTTTCCCCTTCTTAACCATTTTGTCTTAAGATTTACTGCTATTACTTGTGGCTTTAAAGAGAAAAGGCATTACATGTGTGGCTTATACAAAGTTCGTGCTATATTGGTGATGTGGTGGGGCAATTAATAAATCCCCATCTAGGTAATTCTATTAGATCAGGGTTTGGTCCTAGAATCACTGAAGGTTTGTATCCCAGCTTTGCTTATAAGCAGTGTGACCTTGAGTAAGTGAGGACTTCTTTTATGCCAATGGGAATAACAGTATCCACTTTTTTTTTGAGATGGAGTCTCACCCTGTCTCACCAGGCTGAAGTACAGTGGTGCGATCTCAGCTCACTGCAGCCTCCACCTCCCAGTTCAAGCGATTTTCCTGTCTCAGCCTCCTGAGTAGCTGGCACTACAGGCATGTGCCACCACACCCAGCTAATTTTATATTTTTAGTAGAGATGGGGTTTCACCACGTTGGCCAGGCTGGTCTCAAACTCCTGACCTCAGGTGATCCAACTGCCATGGCCTCCCAAAGTGCTGAGATTCAAATATTCAAATGTTATCTCAAACAGTTTTTCCTCCTACAGACAAAAGTGAAGATTCAGGAGCTCCCGGCCTCAGGGGGCATAGCATAGTTAGAAAATCATAGTTAGAAAATCTAGGTGATAAGTGGCAGTAACAGTGGCCCATACCAGGGACTTGCACACGTGAGTTCTGAAGGCCTGGAATGCATTTGAAGATGAGTTCATGAACAGACATAAAGGATTCCACTAACAGCTGAGAAACATAAAGATCACATGTTTGTATGGGCCTCCAGGTGGTCGGTAAGGTTGGGGTCAGCATTAGTTTCTTCTGCAAAATGGGGGCAGTAAAAATTCCTCATCCCTTAATTATTCTCAACAGCAAGAAACCTTAAAGGTAGAGAATAAAAGAGAAATATGTTTTCACAGAAAGTCCTTGTAATGGGTGGAGCAATGTGCAGCTCCACCTGCTCTACCACAGGTGCAAAAGAGTGTCTACGGCAGGGGTTGCTTCTCAACTTGTGACCTTGGGCCTGTACTGGTCTAGATGGACTTCAGCTGGCGCTGGTGTCGCATGTGCGTTTCCTAGGGAGTAGTCGCCTCCAAAGCGCCGCGTCGTCTACAGAAGAGCCACTACTCTGAGGTCTAGTCCATGGCCACGTTCTCACTGCTGGGAGAAACAACAAGGTCAAGTCTAACACTCCTTTCTCGGATGATAAAACATCCCTGGATTCACCTAACGGTCACGTAAGCACACATCCCTCGAGTAAGGAGTCCCAAACGCCTCTTCCCGCGGCTAAGCGTACTTTATAGAGCGACGCGCCAGCGGCCGTCGCCTGCAATTGCGCATCCGGTCGCGGAGAGCATTATGGGTTTGGTAGTCCAGACTGAGGCGCGGATACAGGTCGCTGAAGCCATAGAACTGCATTTCCCAGCAAGGCCCACGGAGCAGGGCACACAGACTGTGTACGTAAGTTACCAGACTTCCGGACAAGCCGGGGGCGGGACCTCAGCGGAGGCCTGAGAGAGGCGTCGGGATGCAGCGACCCGGGCCCTTCAGCACCCTCTACGGGCGGGTCTTGGCCCCGCTGCCCGGGAGGGCCGGGGGCGCGGTCTCAGGCGGAGGAGGGAACAGCTGGGACCTCCCAGGTTCCCACGTGCGGCTGCCGGGGCGTGCACAGTCCGGGACCCGCGGCGGTGCTGGCAACACAAGCACCAGCTGCGGGGACTCCAACAGCGTCTGCCCGGCCCCCTCAACGATGTCCAAGGCCGAGGAGGCCAAGAAGCTCGCGGGTCGCGCGGCTGTGGAGAACCACGTGAGGGTGAGCACCTCGGGGCGTGGGGTGCATGTTCTCGGCGTGTTGGGCTCCTGTTGCGCTTTATGGGTACTGCCGGGACGCGCCTAGCTCCTGGCAGGGCGGGTGCTGAGTGAGAGGGTAGAGCGTGTGCACTTTACCGGAGTTTAGACTCCTCTTCCCTGCTCCTTAAAGACCTTTTAGAAGTAGAATCGGTTAGGGGCAAATCTTCTAATACTTGAGCTTCCTAAAGACTTGTCCAGCTGGAGCAGTTTGCACAGGGGAGCCTGGTGGCGTCTGATGCTTGTAGTGGGGGCTAAGAGGCACTTGCCTTGTGGCCTCCGTATCAACAAATGGAAAATGGTGGGCTTTGGGGCTGCGGAGAGGTTTTCATTTCTTTTTGCGGACCCGGAAGCCAGCGGAGAGTTGGTTTGCTAGTACTTTGAAATTTCAGTTGAAGGAGGCTCTTGGCTTGGTGCGCACCGGCCCCTGACTGTACTGGAGGGAAGGGAAGAGCCGGGGCTTCATACCTTTTTCTTTCCATAGGGCGGGGTGGACTAAGTCTGGAGGATGCTGTGTTTTTTTTTTTTTTTTTTTCAAAGGCCGGGCTGCAGAGATGTTTAGCTGTTATTCAGTCAGGCCGTGGCCCCTACTTGTTTGTTAAGTGGTGGATGTGGTGCTGTTGTTGGAGTTTTTATAATCCAAGTGGTTTTGCTGTCACCAATCAAGTTAATTATGTTAATTATAATAAGGAAGCCTAGTGGAGTATGTCTCCCCTGTGGTGTAGTTTCCTTGATCTTACTGGCTTTTTATATCTCATTTCTACTTATTAGAAAGTGGTATTAGATTTCCCTTTTCTTTTCTGATGATAGTCCTTTACATCTGTTAATGCTTTGCCCTACACAATTAATTTGCTTAGATGATGTTGTATGAGCTTCACCACAGGCTTTTTGAGTGGGAGTGGCCAGTGTGGTAACCTGTGGCTCAGCCAGTTCTGTAGAAGGGATGTACCAGTGTGCCCTTCTACCCTTTCCACTCCTGCCCTGTTCTGGTGTCGCTTGTTGCAAGTCTGGTTGGCAATAGGATTTTCTGTGGGTATTAACAGAGATAATGTAAAATGTGTTAATTTGACCCTACCTTTGGGATTCAGTGCCTCAGTTGTAAAATTGAGACAATTAGCTGAAAATGCAAAATATCTGCATAAAGTGAATAGCTAATGGACAAATGAAATCCACATGAGAATACAATTAGAAAAGCCCAATATCCAAGTTGTCCTGTTAATGAATTTACATTAATATTTGGTGGCACATCTCCCTGACACTTGTGTTATAGTTATGTATTTGATTAAATAAAAATCTGCAAGCCCTGACCTTAGGCTAGAGCCCCAAAACACTGGATTCTGACCACATCATTTCATGAAGTTAGCAGTGATTTTGGGGAGATCTACATTGGCCTTTTGGAGGCACCTGTTAAAATCATGTATGCCCTTCAGGGTTTGACTTAAAGGTCATTTCCTCCTTTCAGTTTTTCCTTAACATTCTAAGGAGAGGAAGATTTCTTCTCTGTAATTCTGTAGCACTTCATTGCCTCTTATGTGCTTTATGTTGTATCTTACGTTCTCGTCATCTGTGTGTTCATTTCTTCCAGCGCCTTACGGTAAGCTCCTGGAGGGTAGTTAACCTTCATTTAGCGTTGGTCACAGTGGGGACTGCCCAGTAAATGTTTGTTCAATTGTGTGCAATGTAGATACAAATATGAAAGTATTGGGGTTATTGGAGGCTCTTTGTGTAGAATTTCTGGGGAGTAGCACTCCCTGTTCCCTAGTCCATTGTTGTTCCAATATGGTGACTACTTCCATGTCTGGGTGGATGGAAGACTGAGAGTTCTCAGATGAATCCTTTGTATAGCCACTCTGGACCCAGCTCTGTCTGTTTCTGGGGGTGTAGCCACCTAGGTTGGGTCG
Source organism: Cebus imitator (assembly GCF_001604975.1). NCBI lineage: Eukaryota > Metazoa > Chordata > Mammalia > Primates > Cebidae > Cebus > Cebus imitator. The sequence goes on from NW_016107414.1 coordinate 6,306,335, forward strand.
CTGTGCAGATATACTTTCTTCTGAACATCTGTAGCCTCATCCCTTTGTTCTCTTTGGAGCCTGGGCTTTGTTTTTTGACTGGCTTGGTTGAGGAAGCTGATGCGCAGTGATTCTAGTTGGTTAGCAGAAGTAGTATGTATTTCCAAAGGTACTCCATTCGACAAGCTGAGTGAAGTTCTGATGTTGCACATACATGAGGTTTAATATTGCGCATTAGAATGGGGCCACTCCTCTAGCAGGGCCTGGTTGGTAGCATTCCGCTGTTGGGCTGCATCATAGGCAGCCTTTGGTCACCTCTGGTTGGCTTTGGCAAGGGCACTGATTCCTGGGCCAGTCATTTGATTCCAAGGCCTCAGGGATTACATGGTTGAAGAGCTTTAGGCCTGGCAGGCCCTTGCAATTACTGGTCTCTTCCAAAAGGCAAAGAAGGAGCCTTGTACAGAGCTTTTCTGATTCATCCAAGTTAGTCTCTGTGCCACCTGCTTTCTGGGGGCTGTGAGTGACATGAATGTATGGCTAAGCTTGGTAACCAGGAATTTGGTGATTGAATTACTGTAAAGCTAGAGTTCCTAGCTTCAGGTCAAGTGTGAAGATCAGGTTAAGTCTAACTAGTGTGATATTTTAAACACACATACACACACACAATGTTTTTACCCATGGCTTCTGGTTCATAACACCCATAGCCCTTGCTACAGTCTTTTGTTATATATGGGGTGCTTTAGGCCTCAGAAGACAACCTCTCTCTCTCTCATACCTTCTTATGCCCTCCTTCCACTTGCTCCTTTCTCTCCCCAGTGATTTTCTGTCTTGGAGCTGGCTGTAAAGAAATTCTGTGACCTGTGTTGTCTTATTGTAGGTCATAAGATCCCCATCTCAGAAGGGTTCCTTTTCCATAACCTGGAGGAAGGAATGCTGTACAGACAGGTGAAGAATCTGAATAGACAGCCCTTGCAGGGTTTCCCCAGTCAATCTGTACCCTTTTTGTCCAGTCACATTTCTAGGCCCTTGCAATTCCTGGCCTTTTCCAAAACCCAATCATGCTTATTTGATAAATTTTCCAAAAGGCTCAAGAGAACAGGGTTTGGAAGCTTCTGGAGAGAGAACATATGAAGGTCCCTGAAGGGTGGTGTGCCTGGAGAGCATGGAAGCTCTGTGCCTCTTCCTATATGTTTTGCCCTATGTATCTCTTAATCTGTATCCTTCATCATAGCCTTTATAATAAACCGGTAAATGTGTTTCCCTGAGTTCTGAGCCACTCTAGCAAGTTAATTAAACCCAAAGAAGGGGTTGTGGAAACTCCAGCCTGAAGCTGGAAAGTCAGAAGTTCTGGAGGCCTGGGCTTGCATTTGATGGGAAGGAGGAGGCAATCTTGGGAACTGAGCCCTCAATGAGTGGTACATGATGGTATCTCCAGGTAGATGGTGTTGAAATTGAATTGGAGGATACCCAGCTGGTGTCTGCTGCAGGATAGATTGCTTGCTTCAGATATGGGGAGAAACCCCCATTCATTTGGTCACAGAAGTCTTCAGTGTTGATGATTGTTGTGGTGTGAGAGCAGAGGAAAAAGTTTGTTTTTCCACACTCAGACATAAGACATTTTTTCATTACTTGAAGATTTTTATATATCGAGATATTTAGCCATTTTGAATGTTTCTGTGTTGTGATGTATTATTTACTTGTCGTGAAGTCCTTGCCTTTGGGGCTTGTTGAGGCAGCTAAACAACTTTATTAGACACGTTGCCTTCTTGAGAGCATTGGCACAGGTGGAATCCTGACCTAGTGCAAGCCCTGTTCTGACAGCCCAAGCCCCTGGTATATTCAGTGACTTTGGAACTGTGAGTTAGTAAAAGCAGTTTCCACCAGGTCAGTAACACAAAAGTTGTTGGATAAAGTCATCTGTAGGTAGGAGAGGCTGCAGAAACATTTTTAGTATACAGGTATGTGGTTGTGGGGACATTTAATTATTTATTTTTTAAATCTCTACTTGTTGGTCATTCTTTCTAATCTTTAATAGAGCTGTAGTCTAACTTTGAGAAGGACCATATTAAATATGGGGCCTAGGGGCTGACTTTAAGTATTCTGTGGCCTTTGTCCTGTGGGGAATGAAGGATTTTAGCTGTGGCCCTGTTTGTCCTGAGGGATCTTCAGGACTTTTCTTCTTCCTAAAAAGTTTTACTATGGGCTTTCCTTTGTCAAGTAAATTAATTGTTAATCAGTTGTTGGAAGTCTTAAGAAATTTGAAATGGATTGATGTTTCATCAAATTCAACTTCTGAAGTCGCTTATTTGATTGAAGTGGCTCATCCTGTAATCCCAGCACTTTGGGAGGCAGAGGTGAGAAGATCACTTGAGGCCAGGAGTTTGAGACTAGCCTGGGTGACAGAGTGAGACTGTGTCTCTTAAAATAATTAAAAAATTAGCTGGACATGGTGGCATGTTCCTGTAGTTCTAGCTATGTGGGAAGCTGAGGCAGTGGGATTGTGTGAGCCGCAGGAGTTTGAGGCAGCAGTGAGCTATGATCATGCCACTGCACTCCAGCCTGGGCAACAGAGACCCTGTCTTAAAAAGAAAAAAATGTGAGTTTGTATGTGTGTGTTGGGCATTGATACTGTTTATATGTATATTTAAAAAAGGTAAAATCACACATATATAAAATGAATATATGTCAAAGATTTTATTTAACTCACTAAATTAATGAGGGAACTGGAAAAGGTATTATAACCTATTCATTGGTGTCTTAGTCCATTTCGTGCTGCTAGAATAGAATACCTGAGAGTGAGTAACTTACAATGAACAACGGCCGGGCGCGGTGGCTCAAGCCTGTAATCCCAGCACTGTGGGAGGCCGAGGCGGGTGGATCACGAGGTCAAGAGATCGAGACCATCCTG
>NW_016107414.1:6309376-6313972 GCF_001604975.1 Cebus imitator
CGAAACTCCGTCTCAAAAAAAAAAAAAAAAAAACTTACAATGAACAGAAATTTTTTGGCTTATCTTCTGGAGGCTACAAAGTCCAATATCAAGGTGCAGCATCTGGTGAGAGAGACAGATGTTGAAGTGCTATGGGTGGGCACCAATCCCACCCATAAGGGTGGAGCCCTATGACCTAATCACCTCTTAAAGGTCCCACTTCTTAATATTGTTATAATGGCAGTTAAATTTCAATATGGGTTTTGGTGGAGATGTTCAAACCGTAACAACAGGAGAAGTCAACCATAAGCTCATATGTAGTTAAAAAAAAATCTTAAAATGAATTTAGAAGATCTGATAATAATTGTATCTCACACACTATTAATTTGTATTTCTATGAACAAAAATTACTTGTTTTGTTAACAGTTTTCTGCAAGTTAAAGGGTATCTCTGTAGAGCCGTCATATATCTTAAAGATAAAGTCACAAACCTTCATAGAGTCAGACAATACTAGCAGGTTTGCACATCCCATTGAAAGGCTATCCAGTAGTCTCTTTTGCTCATTTCAGAGTCTTAAGTTTTTCCTTACAATGTTGAATTCATCTCTAAAGTGGGATAGTGGGTCTCTAGGTCATAAGTGATTGTTGTGAAATTTGACTTTATATTAAAGTTTAGAAGTCGTTTTGGTACGTGCTTCATAAATGATAGCTGTTGCTTTGGTGTTCTGTTGGTTTAGCCTTGCACTGGCAGGAGATAGATGTCAGGAAGTTGCTTAGGCACTGAGCTCCATGTTAGTTCCTGTTAGTACCCCTGGCCTCGTTTTGCTCTTTGTGGTCTAGTAGACTCAGCTGAGCTCCTACGTTGTCCTTGGTCTGCTTGTAGGTACCTTCCCTGTTTCTTAAGGTGGTAGGCTCAGTATTGCGGTGTCTATTTCTTATACTTTGTACTCAGGAAGTGCACTGCATCGATTACAGATCCTTCCTATTGCAGATGAAGACGATTTTTCATGTTCTTGACTAAGCCTGTGCTCTCTTCCCATTTTCTCTGAGGCAGGCTCATGCAAAATGAGCACCCTTGGTGTCACCTAGGCAGATGCTGACATGCTTTATTATTTTGAAGTTATTTCAGTCCCTCCCTTTATCTGCTGATATTGGGAGAGCTCTAGATGGTGGACCTGATGTGTCTTGTGGTGCTGCCCACTTGAAGGTGCCTGTGGAAGGCACTGAAGCCAGAAACCTTAGCTTTCCTCTCTTACCCAGGCTCCAGGCTCTGTTGTTTTTTCTTAGGTGTTTTTCTTACTAATTACCTCCTGGGGGTTGGCCAGGAATCTTTTTTCTTTTTTCTTTTCTTTTCAAAACTCAGTGTTGCTGGCTTGAAAGGTGAGGAATCTTTAAGTGTTTATGTGCAGGCCCTTTCTGTGAGCGTTAAGTAAGTTGCTATTCAATTGCAAGTAATTGCACCAATTATTTGGTAGAATGTAGGGAGGAAGTGGTGGTGTTGACAATGTCAGAAATGAAGGGAGGAGGTCCTTGTTGATCATTTGTCATGCATTGGCTAAAGTACAGCATTGAGGTTCATTGTTTATGTTCTTGTAAAATAGGCACAGTACCTGTCTTGCGTCTCTGTTGGTGAATTGCTGTTCATAATAATTTTATAGCTTTAGGAAGTGGGCTGACAAGGGAATAAAATATGGTATTGATAAGTTTTTTTTTTTCTCCCCCCTTTTTGGCAGAATAACCAAGTTCTGGGAATTGGAAGTGGTTCTACAATTGTCCATGCTGTGCAGCGAATAGGTATGTTCTTGTACGTTTGCTGGATGTTTTGTGTATGATGATGGGGTAGGGAGGTAGAGGAGAGGGAGGAAGTGGCATTGTCCTTTTGGCTTCAGCTGTGCAGAGCTGGAGAGAGGGGACTACCTGAAGTCAGTCGAGTGTTTCTGCCCTTTTGTGGAGAGAGGGAAACTTGGGCCTCTCAGCCAACTCTAAAGGTTGCCCATGCCTTTGTTTACTCTGCTCAGCTGGAGGGGAAGAGCTGACTTAGCTTGAGGTCCCAATGTAATTTTAATCATGTTGATGGCATTCTACTGTCAAGTCCTGTGTGTGGTCTCAGACTTCCTCAGGCAAATAATTGAGGTCACAGCGGGTTTGCCCTGTCTATGACCCTGGAATGGATGTGGGGCTCCTGCAACTGATGCCTAGTCCCTGCAGGTGCTCATCTCACACCGATTAGGGTGTGTCTGTGCTTAGGAAGGGCTCAGGAATTATCAGCCCCTATGGCTGCTCAACAGGTTTTACTGCCCTGCTCTTTGTTTGTAAGAACAAAGCCCAGAGGAGAGGCCTGCCTGACTGCTGAATTCTTCTAGGTGCCAAGGGCCAGGGCCCAGGAGGCAAAGTCCAGGAACACTTTGTCATCAAGGAGTGGTTTTACTGCTGGTGTGATGGCTTCTAGAAGCCTTATTGGCCAAATGGGAGCATTTGTGTTGTATACCTTTCAATCTTAACCAAGTATCTAGAGAATACTTTCAGGGCATAGGAATTACTATGAATTTTATAATAGTGGCACCCAAACCTCCCAAGATGCACTCAGTGATTTAAAAGACTTGACATTTTAATAAGACAGTTTTTTTCCTGAAATCGTTTTTTTAAAAATCAGACTTTCCTGAAAGTTACAAATCCAAAATGAAAAAAATCAGTCTCTCCTTTAGCTACCCTCTGGCGCCTACAGATAAGTATGTTTTTTACTAAAATGTGAAAATAAAGTTCTGGCTTTTTCCTAGAAGAGACAATAAAGGGGAGTTAAGACTGGGTGGCTAGATGGCCTGGGATCATATTCCAGCTGTGCCACTTATTAGCAGTATAGCTACCAAGTTACATTACCTCTCAGCCTCAGTTGTGTTATCTGCCAAATGGGGAAAGTAATTTAACTTACGTTTTGGGTTGTCAGGATTAAGAGCTCATACATACAAAGTTCTTAGAATGTTGCCAGGCATGTAACAATAGCAAACATTGACACTGCTTTCTGTGGTTGGTAATTAACTCTCCAGACTTTCTTGTGTCCCTCTCTTCTGCTGTGTGAAGAAGTACAGTCACCAGCTTTTCCACCAAGGAGAGGAACACTGAATGAAAGGCAGCTGACAGTGGAAGATAGACCTTCCCTTATCTGTTGGATTCGAGTAAACACATGACAAGAAAAATAAAGTGAGGAGAGTGAAAAACTGCCGATATGTCTTTTGTTTCCACAGCTGAAAGGGTGAAGCAAGAGAATCTGAACCTCGTCTGTATTCCCACTTCCTTCCAGGTATGTCCTACTTTCCATCTGCATTGTGACAGCTTCTGCTATATCTTCTGGTTCCTCGAGGGCCTTGTCTTATACCTCAAGGTTGTTCTAGCTTCAGAGAGTCCAGAAATGGGAGAGTTTATTGACCAAAGATTCCATCTTAGAATTGTAGTTTTAGGTGCATTTGTTTATTCACTCAATGAATATCCACGCATGTTGAGTTTAGGCACTACAGAGTAGGCAGAGATGGCCAGGTAGCCTCTATCCTCAAGGAATATTATTCCTATTTATAGGTGAAAAAAATCAGGCTAGGCCAGGTGTGGTAGCTCATGCCTGTAAACCCAGTACTTTGGGATGCCAAGGTAGGCAGATCACTTGAGCCCAGGAGTTCAAGACCAGCCGGGGTAATATGGTGAAACGGTACCTCTACAAAAAATATAAAAATTAGCTGGTGTGGTGGCTTGTACCTGTAGTTCCAGCTATGTGGGATGCTGAGGTGGAAGGATCTCTCTTGAGCTCAGAAGGTCGAGGCTTCAGTGAGCTGTGATTGTGCCAGTGTACTCCAGCCTGGGTGACAGAGTGAGACCCTGTCTCAAAAAAAAAAAAAAAAAAAAAAAAAAAGGCTAAAAGGAATTAAGCAATGTGTTAGTAATGCAAGTACATCATAAAATAGTAGGAACTGATGGAGGAAAGCAGTGGAGCTAGTTAAATATAGAGAGAGATAGAAAGAGCAGGCTTTGGGAAGTGGAAGGGAAGACAGTTGCTCAGCTGGAGCCAACTCTCATCCCACATCTGGCCATTGCAGGGAGGAGTATGCATATAATCTCTCATTGGATTAGTCAAGATGATACTATGCACTGGGGTAGGAGGTGAGATTTATACGTGACTGGTACTCCTGGGACTTTATGGACTTAGGCTTGGAACCCTCCCAATCCTGGAGGCACAGAAGGCTGGCAGCCTGCAACCAGCTCTGGTGAAGGGAGGGAGGTTAAGGTTCCTTCAAAAACAGACGTGGCGTTAGCTTAATGGTAGGGAGTAAGGCAGAGATTCCAGGTAGACAGGTGTGGGAGTTAGGAGAGTGCCTACTGTTGGAGCTTCCTTGATGTTAAATCTCTCGGAGACCCTAAACAAGGTGGCTGGCCACCCAGGGGACTGAAAGGAATACCTTAAGTGTTTTTTTATTGCTGCTTTTTTTAAAATCCTGCTGTCTTGAGAAGACACTTTTAAGGCCTCGGTGGCTTGTGGTGGGTTTTCTTGGTCTTTTGAAAAGCGAAATGTCTAATGTTTCTGACTGACTCGATCATCAAGTATTTTTATTTCTTTCTTTCTTTTTTTTTTTTT
>NW_016107414.1:6314037-6339509 GCF_001604975.1 Cebus imitator
AGTTTCACTCATGTTACCCAGGCTGGAGTGCAATGGCACGATCTTGGCTCACCGCAACCTCCGCCTCCTGGGTTCAGGCAATTCTCCTGCCTCAGCCTCCTGAGTAGCTGGGATTACAGGCTTGAGCCACCGTGCCCGGCCGGTATTTTTATTTCTTAATAAATTACATTGGTGTTTATTTTTAAAGCTATGTATGGACGTGGATTGAAGAAACAATACACGTTTTTATTTGAAAGAAAAAAAGCCACTCCCTTCATCTTCCCCAAGATGACCACTACCAAGAAGGTACACTCTTGTCACCCCCCCACTCCGACCACCATTATTATTTTGCTCTTTATGTGGACATACTTTTAGCTCTTTTAGGTGATTGGATATTTGCTCCAGTATTTTTCTCAACTAGGTTGACCCAAAAGTTTAAAGTAACAGCCACTATAGATTTAAGTCAAAGTTAATTTTATTCTGAGCCAAGTTTGAGGACTATAGACCAGGGACACAGACTCAGAACAAACTGGGAGTGTGTCCCTTTCTGTCATAATTCGGTAGGTCAGAATTAGAAGAAAGAGTATGTTGGATAAAACAGACAATAGAAGACCACCCTTACATACATTCTGTGGCTGTTAGTTCAAATTGATAAGCTAACGTAATTTTGGCAGGAGTTTTATTCTTTTGGTAATGTTTTTGCAGTATTTTTAGTACTTGTAACATAGAAATATTAGAAAAATATTAGAAAAAAACAGACAACAGAAGACCACCCTTACATGCATTCTGTGGCTGTTCAAATTGATGAGCTAACATAATTTTGGCTGGAGTTTTATTCTTTTGGTAACATTTTTGCAGTATTTTTATTATCTGTAATATAGAAATATTAGAAAAATAATCAACAATATGGTGAGCAACTTAAGAGGTCCACTGAGGTAAAGGCAATGAAGTAAAGAAACAATTATAGAAAAGAATCTTGAACACAGATTTTAATAGTCTGTGACTAATAATTTTCCTCCCTTTGTTTGTATTTGTACTTTATGATATCTTTGACATATTTAGAACTGTAATTAGCTGATGATTTGTAATGCCCAATTGGTTGACCATTCATTTTCTGCCGGGAGTACAATTTGAAGAGGGTTGAGTTTCAATTTTCCTGTTTTCTTCATTATTATAAGTATTATTTAATCATAAAAGTAATTTTCCTATTAACCCAGTATTGGACAAAATGCCAGTATAATTTAAATCAAATGTTGTCTGGTTGCAAATAAGATCTAAGACAGCTTTACAGTCTCATTTTTTTTTTCCCTTTCCAATGAAAGCATCCTTTTCCTATTATATTAGCCCATTTTCATGCTGTTGATAAAGACATACCAGAGACTGGGCAATTTACAAAAGAATGAGGTTTAATTGGACTTACAGTTCCACGTGGTTGGGGAAGCTTCTCAATCATGGTGGAAGGCAAGGAGGAGCAAGTCTCATTTTACATGGATGGCAGCAGGCAAAGAGAATGAGGAGGGCACAAAAGTGGAACCCCCTGATAAAACCAGAACAGTATGGAGGAAATCACGGTTGTGATTCAATTATTTCCCACCAGGTCGCTCCCACAACACATGGGACTTTTGGGAGTACAATTCAAGATGAGATTTGGGTGGGGACACAGCCGAACCATATCATTCCGTTCCTGGCCCCTGCCAAATATCATGTCCTCATATTTCAAAACCAGTCATGCCTTCCTAACAGTCCTCCAAAGTCTTACCTCATTTCAGCATTAACTCAGAAGTCCACAGTCCAAAGTCTCATTTGAGACAAGGCAAGTCTCTTCTGCCTATGAGCCTATAAAATCAAAAGCAAGCTAGTTATTTCCTAGATACAATGGAGGTATAGGTACTGGGTAAATACAGCCATTCCAAATGGGAGAATTTGTCCAAAACACAGCAGCTATAGGCCCCATGCAAGTCTGAAAACCCACTGTGGGTAGTCAAATCTTAAAGCTCCAGAATGATCTCCTTTGACTCCAGGTCTCACATCCAGGTCATGCTTGATGCAAGAGATGGGTTCCCAGGGTCTTGGGCAGCTCCAACCCTGTGGCTTTTCAGGGTACAGCTTCCTGCCTGGCTGCTTTCGTGGGCTGGAATTGAGTGTCTGAAGCTTTTCCAGCTGCATGGTGCAAGCTGTTGATCTACCATTCTGGGGTCTGGAGGATGGTGGCCCTCTTCTCACAGCTTCACTAGGCAGTGCCCCAGTAGGGACTCTGTGTGGGGGCTCTGACCCCACATTTCCCTTCCATACTGCCCTAGCAGAAGTTCTCCATGAGAGCCCCGATCATGCAGCAAACTAATGCCCGGGCATCCAGGTGTTTCCATACATCTTCTGAAATCTAAGTGGAGGTTCCCAAATGTAAATTCTTGACTTCAGTGCACCCACAGGCTCAATACCACATGGAAGCTGCCAAGGCTTGGGGCTTGCACCATGTGAAGCTACGGTTTGAGCTCTTCGTTGGCCCCTTTCAGCCATGGCTGGAGCAGCTAGGATGCAGGCTACCAAGTCCCTAGGCTGCACACAGCTCAGGGACCCTGGGCCTGGCCCACAAAACCATGTTTTTCTCCTAGGCCTCCAGGCCTGGGATGGGAGGGGCTTCCATGAAGACCTCTGACATGCCCTGGAGACATTTTCCTCATTGTCTTGGGGATTAACATTTGGCAGATAATTATGCAGATTTATGCAGCTTGAATTTCTCCTCAAAAAATGGGATTTTCTTTTCTATCACATTGTCAGGCTGCAAATTTTTCAAACTTTTATATTCTGTTTCCCTTTAAAAGCTGAATGCTTTTAAAAGCACCCAAGTCACCTCTTGAATGCTTTGCTGCTTAGAAATTTCTTCCACCAGATACCTTAAGTCATCTCTCTCAAGTTCAGAGTTCCACAAATCTCTAGGGCAGGGGCAAAATGCTGCCAGTCTCTTTGCTAAAACATAACGAATCATCCTTGTTGCAGTTCCCAACAAGTTCCTCATCTCTATCTGGACCTTATTGTCCATATCGCTGTCAGCATTTTGGGTAAAGCCATTCAACAAGTGTCCAAACTTTCCCACATTTTTCTGTCTTCTGAGCCCTTCAAACTGTTCCAGCCTCTGCCTGTTACGTAGTTCCAAAGTCGCTTCCACATTTTTGGGTATCTTCTCAGCAGTGCCACACTCTGCTGGTACCAGTTTACTGTATTAGTCCGTTTTCATGCTGCTGATAAAGACATACCCAAGACTGGGCAATATACAAAAGAAAGAGGTTTAATTGGACTTGCAGTTCCACGTGGCTGGGGAAGGTCTCACAGTCGTGGAAGGAAAGGAGGAGCAAGTCCTGTCTTACATGGATGGCAGCAGGCAAAGAGAGAATGAGGAAGATGCAAAAGCAGAAACCCCTGGTAAAACCATCAGATCTCATGAGACTTACTCACTACCACGAGAATAGTATGGAGGAAACCACGCTCATGATTCAATTATCTCCCACCAGGTCCCTCCCATAACACATGGGAATTATGGGAGTACAATTCAAGATGAGATTTGAGTGAGGATACAGAGCCAAACCATATCACCTGTGTACCGTATATTATTTTCAGTAGGGGATAAAAATTAAGGGTCATCTCTCTCAACACCCCTGTTCAACATATTATTGGCAATTCTGGCTAAGGCCATCAGACAAGAGAAAGAAAGGGTATTCATATAGGAAGAAAGGAAGTCAAACTGTCTCTGTTTACAGATGACATGATTATATATCTAGAAAACCCTGTTGTCTCAGCCCAAAAGCTCCTTAAGCTGATAAGAAACTTTTAACAAAGTGTCAGGATTCAAAATCAATGTGCACAAATCACAAGCATTCCTATACACCAACAATAGACAAGCAGAGAGCCAAATCATGAATGAACTCTCATTTACAGTTGCTACAAACAGAATAAAATACCTAGGAGTATAGCTGACAAGGAAAGTGAAGAACTTCTTCAAGGAGAACTACAAACCACTTCTCAAGGAAATGAGAGGACACCAATTGGAAAACATTCCATGCTCATGGATAGGAGGAGTCAATATCATGAAAATGGCCATACTGCCCAAAGTAATTTATAGATTGAATGCTATTCCCATTAAACTACCATTGCCCTTCTTCACAGAATTAGAAAAAACTACTCCAAAATTCATATGAAATCAAAAAAGAACCTGTATAGCCAAGACAATCCTGAGCAAAAAGAACAAAGGAGGCATCACACTACTGGACTTCAAACTGTAATAACCAAAACAGCATGGTACTGGTATAACAACAGACACATAGACCAGTGAAACAGAATAGAGATCTCAGAAATATGACTGCCCCTCTGCAACCATCTGATTTTCCACAAACCTGACAAAAGCAATGGGGAAAGGATCCCCTATTTAATAAATGGTGCTGGGAGAACTGGCTAGCCATATGCAGAAATTGAAACTGGACCCCTTCCTTACACCTTATATAAAAATTAACTCAAGAACTTAAATGTAAAACTCTAAAAAATGTAAAATCCTATAAAAACCCTAGAAAAACATCTAGGCAGTACCATTCGGGATGTAGGCACAGGCAAAGATTTCATGACAAAAACATAAAAAGCAGTTGCAACAAAAGCCCAAATTGACAAATGAGATCTAATTAAAGAGCTTCTGCACAGCAAAAGAAACTATCATCAGAGTGAACAGACAACCTACAGAATGGGAGAAAATTTTTGCCATCTATTCGACAAAGGTCTAATATCCAAATGTACAAAGAACTTAAATTTATAAGAAAAAAAATCCCATTAAAAAATAGGCAAAGGACATGAACAGATACTTCTCAAAAGAAGACATTTATGTGGCCAGCAAACATGAAAAAAAGCTCAACATCATTATTAGAGAAATGCAAATCAAAACCGCAGTGAGATACCATCTCACGTCAGTCAGGATGGCGATTATTTAAAAGTCAAGAAGCAACAGATGCTGGCAAGACTGTGGAGACATAGGAATGCTTTTACCCTGTTGGTAGAAGTGTAAATTAGTTCAACCATTGTGGAAGATGGTGTGGTGATTCCTTAAAGACCTAGAACCAGAAATATTTGACTCAGCAATCCTATTACTGGGTATGTACCCAAAAGAATATAAATCATTCTGTTATAAAGATAGAAGCACATGTATGTTCACTGCAGCACTATCCAAAATATCAAAGACATGGAGTCAGCCCAAATGCCACCAATGATAGACTGGATAAAGAAAATATGCTACATATATGCCATGGAATACTATGCAGCCATAAAAAGGAATGAGATCATGTTTGCAGGGACATGGATAGAGTTGGAAGGCATTATCCTCAGCAGACTAACACAGGAACAGAAAACCAAACACTGCATGTTCTTACCTATAAGTGGGAGCTGAACAGTGAGAACACACGGACACAGGTAGGGGAACAGCACACATTGGGACCTGTCTAGGGGGTAGGGGGAGGGAGAGCGTCAGTGTAAATAGCTACTGCGTGCAGGGTTTAATACCTAGGTGATGGATTGATAGGTGCAGCAAACCACCATGGCACACATTTACCTATGTAACAAACCTGCACATCCTGCACACGTATTCTGGAACTTTAAATTAAATTAAAAATAAAAGAAATTCAGGGTCATATTTATGTGATTTCAGGATTCCAGACATTTTGGGGACAGCACCAACTTCCTGGGTTTGTTTACAATATAGAACTGAAATTGGATTCCAAGTATTATTATTTAATATGGCCCATCAACTCCCCATTGGGAAAATATGGATATTACTAAAAAAAAAACTCTATTCCTACTAGTTCTTTGTTTATATGCCTAGTTATCTATGTGGGGTGCTAATGCTGTAGGAGTACAGTGAATTAAGCTACATATCCTTCGTAGTAATTTTCTAGGAGGAAGAGGGTTCATATGTTTTCACATAAATGTATACCTTGTGTGTTTCTGCATCAAGTGGTAGGCACGTTTTAGAGGCCACTTTAGTTTCCATTTGGGTTAGCATTGTCAGTAAACCTTGTTGAGTTTCAGTGCATGCTATTTCCCATCACTGGGCTTTGACATGGCCCCTTGTTAGTTGAGTAGTTGATTTACCTACTTAACAATAGTGTCATCGTTTCATGTAGGTTCCCAACCCATACCTTCCTTGTGAAAGAGTATTCCCTTTAATCTGTTTAGACTAGTAAGTATTGACTTTTCCTGTGAATTTTTTTTTGTTGTGGTTAAATACATTTACTTGTCCTAATATCTCAAGTCCTGCCTTTATTGCACTTAAGGTTCTTTTTGCCTTCATTGGCTCGTGCTGTTTTATCCACCAAACATGTTGTTGCCATTGAGCATTTATAATGGAAGTATAATTTTCGTACAGGTTACAAACGCAATAATGTTGGGTGCTCCAAGTTAAGGTGAGATGAGCAGTAGTTACCTCTAGATGTAGTTTAGTTTGAGTATGCTGTAAGGTTTCTCACAGTCTTCCTGGTAACATTCCCAAGTTATCCTCTGGTGGTATTCTTGTCCACCAAGTAGCTCTCATTATCTGATTTCCAGTTTCATTAGAATGTTGTATAGACCAGCCATAAAAACAAGGTCCCTGGCTCCTAGGACAAGAGATACTATGGCAAGGCACATAAGCTGCAGCTAAATGTCGTCTATCATATCCAGGAGTTTGTATAGTAAATGATCATCTGCATTCACGGTAACGTAGTGATTTTTTTTTTTTTTTTTTTTTTTGAGGTGGAGTCTCGCCCTGTTACCCAGTCTGGTGTGCAATGGCATGATCGGGGCTCACTGCAACCACCACTTCCTGGGTTCAAACGATTCTCCTGCCTCAGCCTCCCGAGTAGCTGGGATTACAGGTGCCTGCCACCATGCCCAGCTAATTTTTTTTTTTTTTTTTGTATTTTTAGTAGAAATGGGGGTTTCACCATGTTGGCCAGGCTGGTCTTGAACTCCTGACCTCATGACCCACCCGCCTCGCTCTCCCAAAGTGCTGGGATTACAGGCGTGAGTCACTGCACCTGGCGTTCTATTTGTAAAGTATTAAAAATTGTCAGACCAGGCATGGAATTGGGAACTTCGTGGATATTTTTTTCTAAATGGGGGCCTCTTGATAATGTATTACACCTGAAAAACTGATGCCATAGGTTATGGGAACATTGGACTGATTCGAAGAAGTTGATGTCAGGGTTCCAATATCTTTTTGATATTGAAAAAAAAAAAAGTTCATCTTACTTTCACATCAGTTATATTAGCAGTTTCCCAGTATGAGGAATGGGGAGCAAATAAATGAGGGGGTGTCAGTAGACATTCAGTCATACAGGAAAATACAAAAACAAAAGGTACATGCAGAAGAAATTCATTGTGAGATCATGCCTGGTCTGGTATTTTGGGCAGTGTTATCTACTCAGATCTTGTTTGCTTGCCATCCTCAGAGGTGTCAGGAATCTTAGAGGTCTTTAATTGGAGGTCTCCAGTGAATTTATAAGCTCATTTAATTGTTGGAGCTTTCTTTAAATGAGAAATGTGAATCCAGGAATCAGCTCCTTGAAGTTTTGCTGCACAGCAATTAGTTAACAATACCTGATAGAGTCCTTTCCAGTGAGATTCAAATGAATCTTTTAATTGATGTCTTTTTCAGTAAAAAAATGTCCACCTGCCAGGTTCAAACAATTCTCCTGCCTCAGCCTCCCGAGTAGCTGGGATTACAGATTTAAGATCTTTGTGTCCCAGGAGTGCACTGAAATCTTTTATTAATTTGTTTTTGGGGAAAGAAGTTTAGTTAAGCCTTAACAGCAACTGAGTATAGCACCTTTCAATAAAGTTGGTTCATGTAGACTGCTATCCTGTTTCATAGGTTGACTTGTAATTACCTCATAAAGGGGTAATTGATGTTATCCAAGAAAAGTTGCTCTTGGGTTAAGGAAAACCAACGGAAGAGCCTTGGGCCAAGTAGTATGAAAAGCTTTTTTTAATTTTGCCAGTTGGATCTTTATTATTCCATTTATTTGTTCCACCAATCTAGAAGGCTAAGGATGGTATACAAAATGAAAATGTTGGAAAGTGGGCCAGATTTTACAAATTGAGTGGACTATCTTTCTAGTAAAATGAGTTCTTCTATCACTATGTAATTTGGAAGGAATTCCCCAAAAGGGAATCTTCTGCTTCAGCAGATATTTTCCTCCTGCGTGTGCTGTGATTCTTCTGCAAGGAAACGTTTCAGCCCAGTGAGAGAACACACAAATCATAACCAGTACCTGTTTATAATCCTGGGTTGGAGGTAGTTGGGTAAAATCCACTAGCCAGATATCAAAAGGTCTGGTGGGCAAAGGAAAATGCCCTTAATATCCATGAAGAGGCTTTCCTGGATTATGTTTAGGACAAACTGCACATTTCGTATAAGTCTTTTTTTTTTTTTTTTGAGACGGAGTTTCGCTCTTGTTGCCCAGGCTGGAGTGCAATGGCGCGATTTCGGCTCACCGCAACCTCTGCCTCCTGGGTTCAGGCAATTCTCCTGCCTCAGCCTCCTGAGTAGCTGGAATTACAGGCATGCGCCACCATGCCCAGCTGATTTTTTGTATTTTTGGTAGAGACGGGGTTTCACCAGGTTGACAAGGATGGTCTCGATCTCTTGACCTCGTGATCCACCCGCCTCGGCCTCCCACAGTGCTGGGATTACAGGTGTGAGCCACCGCGCCCGGCTCGCATAAGTCTTATGAGCTATTGTTGGTGAAGGTTTCCAGTAATACTGTTTTTCTTAGGCAGTAATTTTCTGAGGTCCCTAGTGAGAGCTGTTAGAAATGTTGTAATACAGGAAATTGAAATAAAATTACAAAGGAAAAACAAGTCTGTTGTGGAGTCCATAATGTAATTTGCAAGTGGAGGAAAAGTGTGTCTCCTTTGTTAGCCGTAACTGTTTTTCCTTCTCTGAATCCTTTTCTTGAGCCACTTGGAGTTCCTTTTCAATGGAGCTCATTTAAAAAAAATAGCCACCTACACAATTTCATCCGATATTAGCGTTAGAGCAGCCTTCTTGGCTGCTGCATCAACAAAATACTTTTTCTCTGAAGGGCTGAGTTTGGAATGTCCAGGAATCTTAAACAATAGCCTCTTTTTTTGGGTAATTGATTGGCTTTTGAGAACCATGTTTAATAGGATGTCCAGAGAATTTTACCTTGCCATTTCCATGACATTCCCAAGTCATGAGATACAACAAAAGTGTAACAGCTGCCAGTGTCCATATTAGCTGTTTGGTTTTGGGCCAATTGAAAAGCCCTTATGTTTAATAGGGTGTCCAGAGGAGGTTACCTTGCCATTTCTGTGACATTATCAAGTCATAGATGCTGAGTGTATGATGGACTATATTGTTTGCTGAGAACGATGGCAAGGAAAACCTAGCCGGCCCCCCAAGCGGAAAACTGTTTGGGGCGTTCTAAAGTAGCAAAACAGTGTATGTATATGATGTACCAGTTAAAAACAATTTTTTAAGCATGGGATATGTGACCCTGCCCCTGTGACTGCCTTGTGGAGAATACTTTCTAGTTTGTCTTTGATCAGTGGTAAGCAGGCACCAGCTGTCTGCCTACTTTATTTTTTGTTCTATGAGAAAACATAGAACACCTGTTTGTTAATGATAATCACCTGTTAAGAGAGAATACGTGGGCCCCTGAGAATAAATCTGCTCAAGGCCCTCAGCCTGGAATGCTGTCAGCCCCTGAAGTTCTCAGCTTGGAAGACTGTTGGCTCCCAGATAGTCCCACTTTGCTGTTCTATCTGGGTGTCTAAGTTTCTTAATGCCTTCAGCACCGCCTGGGCAGGGGTCTTGACAGCCGAGCTGGTCTCGGTAATGAGCTACAGCAAAATAACGGCTGTCAGTGTACATATTAGCTGTTTGGTTTTGGGCCAGTTGAAAAGCTCTGGTGAGTGCTACCAACTCAGCCAACTGTGCTGATTTTACTTTGGGCAGGAGATTGCTCTCTGTGATGTCCAAAAGAGACACAACTACACAACCTGTTTGGTATTCTTCAAAGTCATCCTTTAGATGGGATTCATCTGTGAATCAGGTCATATTAGCATTTTCCAGTGGTGTCTCCTGAAAGCCTGTCTGGGCACCAAAAACTGTTCTGTTAGTAAAGTACACTCATAAGGTAGCTCATCAGTTCCTTCAGGATCTAATGTTGTAGGATTATTATACCAAGAAGGTAATATTAATACATGGATCAGAGAGTAAAAGTACTTCATACTTGGAAGCCAGTTTGTTAACAGAAAAGTGTTGTGTGTGATGTGACTTTAAAAGAGGTTCTATAGAATGAGGTATATACATAATCAGGGGAGCCCTATTACAGTTATCTGAGTGGGCTTAAGGAGCATAGCAGTGGCTGAAATGGTCCTCAAGACAAGGGAGTAGTCCACATGCTATGGAGACAAATTGCTGACTATAATAGCCAGTAGGTCTGCTCTGTCCCTGTGTTTGGGTTAGAACACCTAGAGCACTGTCAGGGATTTTCATTAACAAATAGCATAAATGGCAACTGATAATTTGGATAGCCCAAAACAGGGACCTTATAAGATTTTATTTTGTGAATAGCTGTGTGTCCTGATGTCCTTTGTATGGGGTCAGGTTGATTTTCTTTCAGCAACATATATATAGGCTGTATTGTGAGAGGAAAATTGGGGACCTGGCTATTGCAGTAGCTAGTTAAACCTAAAAACTCTGAGCTGTCTTTTACTTTTTGGAGTGAGGTATGCAAGAATTCCGGTTACTTGATCTGGATTTATATGTAGTCTCCTTAGAAATTAAATGTCCCAAATATTTTACTTCTGTTAAGCAAAATTGTAGTTGTTTTTAATATTTTATGCCTTTTTTTTTCCTTGCTAATTGTTCCAGTAAGTATAGGAGTTCTTTTTACAGTTATGCACACTGGAGTAGCATGACAGGAGATCATCCACACACTGAAGTAGAGTGGAATTTCCTTCAAAATTTAGCTCAGCCAGGTCAATCCTTAACATTTGTGAAAAATTAGTTGGGCTTTCAGTATAACCTTGAGGCATAACAGTCCAAGTATAATGATTATCCCAGGTAAAGGCAAATAAATATTGATTCTCTGATTTACCAGTATGCTTCAAAAAAAAAGCACTGTGTAAATCAATTACAGTGAAATAGTTATGCCTACAGATAATTGATTAAAAAAATATAGGGGTTTGAAGCCATTGGCTGATGGGAATTCACAGTATCATTTATGGCTCTCAGATCTTGTTCAAGTCTCCACCCTTTCTCATGAGGTTTCTGTGCTGGGAGGACAGGAATATTACAAGGACTGGTACAAAGGATAATTAGTCTTTTATTCGTTAAAGCTTTGGTTATTGGCTTTATTACAATTGTTGCTTACCGTTTTAATGGATACAGTTTAACATGGGAAGTGATTTATTTGGATCCACCTGTATCTCTATTGGGATGGTGTTAAAGTCTTTTCTATGTTGTTAGACATTTGGGACCATAAATAGTCAGGGGTTGGCTTAATGAATTTTTGTCTTAATACTTAGTGATTGAATTTTGATGATCATCTGATCAGAGTTTTCTGATTAATAATTTTCAGTCAGTCCTCTTAAATTTCCAAAAACATTTCTCCTTTTTTTAGTAAAGATGAGGTTTCACTGTGTTGCCCAGGCTGGTCTCGAATTTCTGAGCTCAAGTGATCCTCCCACCTCGGCCTCCCAAAGTGCTGGCATTATAGGTGTGAGCCACTGTACCTGGCCTCTCCTCTTTTTGAGAAGGAAATATGAGCATTATCAAGCTCCAGAAAGTCTCTTTCTATAAGATATCAGTGCAGAAAGCACTAAAAGAACGATGTCCATCTAAATTTCCTAATTGGAAAGACAAAAGTTTTGATTTATATGAAGTCATTTGATTTGATACCTCTACCAGTTGAATTGTTTGACTACTCCAAGGAAGGGGGCTCTTTAAAAAGGTAGGACTGGCCGGGCGCGGTGGCTCAAGCCTGTAATCCCAGCACTTTGGGAGGCCGAGGCGGGTGGATCACGAGGTCAAGAGATCGAGACCATCCTGGTCAACATAGTGAAACCCCGTCTCTACCAAAAATACAAAAAATCAGCTGGGCATGGTGGTGCGTGCCTGTAATCCCAGCTACTCAGGAGGCTGAGGCAGGAGAATTGCCTGAACCCAGGAGGCGGAGGTTGCGGTGAGCCGAGATCACGCCATTGCACTCCAGCCTGGGGTAACATGAGTGAAACTCCGTCTCAAAAAAAAAAAAAAAAGGTAGGAGTGAGAACAGAAAGGGTAGCTGCATGTCAACTAATGCTTTAGTTTGTTCTCCACTTATATATGGGTCAATTTCCTTCAGAGTATTGCTTATGAGGAAGGGAAAAGCCTTCTATTTCCTTGGAGTCCCCCTACTTCTATTTTTCTTTTTCTTTTTGTCTCTGTACCCGTTTTAGCTCTTTGCAATTTTTCTTTAGATGTCCTATTTCATGCAAGAATAGCAGACATCTTTAGATGTTTCTGAGGCTCCCTTTTGAAAGGGAGGTCTCTATTTAGATCAGGTAACCTGATTAGTAAGTTGTTGAAACAGTAAATTCATTATTTTAGTGGTTTGTTGTCTTTTGTCCACTGTATAACTCTAGCTAATTCATCAGCTTACGTTCACTAGTTCCAAAAGTATGCACAGAATCCCAATTTATTTAGTACATTTTGACCACTTTGGCCAATTGCTTGTTCAGCCTGTCAAGGAAGGTTGAATTTAATAATCTTTCTGATGATTCCTTAGACTCTCTTCATTCTTGAATATTGTTTAAAAATCTTTTCAAATCTTTCAGAATAGTCCAGCACAGTCTCATTTGGTCTTGTTTACATTGCTGGACTGTAGACCAGCACACCTGTAATCTTTGGGAAATATCTGCGACATTACTTGTGCTAAAAGATTTGCTAGTTCTTGAGCTTTTTTTTGCATCTTCAGTCATTTGTTTATGAAAATCACTTAGTAGATCTTTTCAGTCAGCCTTTAATGCCCATTCCCTCACTTTTCTTTCAGATACTAACATGTTAGCCAA
Source organism: Cebus imitator (assembly GCF_001604975.1). Lineage (NCBI taxonomy): Eukaryota > Metazoa > Chordata > Mammalia > Primates > Cebidae > Cebus > Cebus imitator. The sequence goes on from NW_016107414.1 coordinate 6,327,109, forward strand.
CTGATAACAGATTTGAATAGCCAGGTTCATAAGTTCTTACTGTTAGACTAACCTCCCTAGTTAAAACTTGTAGGATCCTGGATAGGAACTGAAATTCCTTAGTAAGGGCTCTAAGTTCTGCCTCATCCTGGGGGTCTAAACTATTGAAGTTTCTTCCTTTGGGTCAGGCTTTTCTCTAAAAGGTGCTGTCAAAAATTCTGTGGGTGAAGGAGGGAGTAAGGATCATCTGATCTGGCTAAGGCAGTTCTTTATTTTTTATTTTGAGTCAGGGTCTTGCTGTGTTGCCCAGGCTGGAGTACAGTGGTACGATCATAGCTCACTGCCACCTTGGCCTCCTGGGCTGAAGAGATCCTTCTGCCTCAGCCTCCTGAGTACCTGTGACTACAGGTGCATGACACCATGCCCAGGTTTTTAAACGTTTTTTGTAGAGATGAGGTCTCACTGTGTTGTCCAGGCCGGTCTTGAACTCCTGGGCTCAAGTGATCGACCTACCTCAGCCTCCCAGAGTGCTGAGATTACAGGTATGAGCACTGTACCTGGCCAAGGCACTTATGAAAGGAAAGGATAAGAGAGTTCTGGAGGAGCAGGCGGAGGGGAGGTGAGACAGTGGAAACATGAGATAATTTTTTCAGTCAAGAAACAGTTTTCTGAGATTGGTTCATCTCCTATATGGAAGCAATTTTATCATTCCTTCTTTTAGAAGCTTCTAAAAACATTGTAGTAACTATCTCATTCTTTCGGTTTAATTTTTAATCCACTCGTTCCAGTTTACGTAAATAAAACAATTTTGGGTTCTTGAATGAGCCCCATTTTGGCCAAGTTAAGCTAATTTCATTTTTAGGGATGTTGGTCCAATGAGTCAAAAATTTTATAAGATGAGGTGCCATAATTTTTAGTCACAAACCTAGCTGGTGTCTTGGAAGATGGTAACTCTCCTTCAGTAGCTTCAACTTCAGACATCTTGCTTTCCATGTCTCTCCTCCCTTCTCCTTTGTTTGAACCAGATTAAGAATGTGTTCAGGGTCAAAATGTGTTGCTTATGAGCTTACTCCTCGGGCTCTTACCCCTGAGTTGGTCTGCTCTCTCATGTGTTTCAGGAGAAACTCACCTGCCAAAGAGGTGAGGTGCCCTGAATGCTAGGTGACCAGCCTGTTATGAGAGTTCCTTGGAGGAACTGTTACAACTTAAGTGTTTTTCTGTTGCTGGTGAAGCCCTTTGGAACCGCTGAATGTCATGGGGAATCTCTTCTTACCCCTCCACAAGATTCTTTGTCACCAAAAAATAACTTGAGATTCCGGCTGGAGGGGTGCAAGTGTCCTTTATCTTCGGAGCAATATTTTTTTTTGAGACAGAGTCTTTCTCTCTCTGTCGCCGGGGCTGGGGTGCAATGGCGCGATCTCAGCTAGCTACTACCTCCACCTCCTGGGTTCAAGCGATTCTCCTGCTTCAGCCTCCTGAGTATCTGGTATTACAGTGCCCACCACTATGCCCAGCTACTTTTTTGTATTTTTAGTAGAGATGGGGTTTCACCATTTTGGCCAGGCTAGTCTTGAACTCCTGACCTTGTGATTCACCCACCTCGGCCTCCCAAAGTGCTGGGATTAGAGGCATGAGCCACCGCGCCTGGCAGAGCTATTTTATCTCACTTGCTGTATAGAATGTACAGACAAAGGAGCTTTTGAAAAGAAAAACACTCAGCTAGTTAAAGAAACCACTGCAAGGTGGTCAAGCTATAGCTTGGTTTTATATGTTTTTGGGGAGACATAAGACATCAGTCAGTACATGTGCTTCAGAAATTAAAGTATAATAACAATAATAATAAAAAACTTCATACCCTCTCACAATTTGCACACAAGGAAATTCCTTGTTGACAAAACACAGAAGTCAAAGCCATCATTCTGAGGCTCACCTCAGACAAATCCTTATCTGATTGCTTCCTCTACCCTGTTTATGTAAAAATGCAGGTTCATTGAGAAAAATTGTGTATTCAGTGGATAGCTGATTGAGGACTCAATGTAGTCTTTTGTCTCCTATCTAACTATGACCTGGAAGACCCCCTTCCCACCTCAAGTTGTCCTGCCTTTTCAGACTGAACCTATAGACATCTGACACATATTGATTGATGGCTCATGTCTCCCTAAAATGTGTAAAAGCAAGCCTGTACCCCGACCACCTTGGGCCACATGTCAGGACTGCCTGAGTCTCTATCACAGGCACATCCTTAACCTTGGCAAAATAAACTTTCTAAATTGATTGAGACCTGTCTCAGATACTTTTTGGTTTACAGAGCTGAGCTAAATGCAGGTGCTCAAACTGCTGTCTTTACCTAGAAGTTTGATCCTGTGTTTTTAAGATAGCACTCCTCACCCAACTCTGTTTTATGGTGCTAATTGTTAACAGTATATCCAGACTGGAAAATGCTGGCCCATTCCAGTTAACTGGGTGGAGGAGTCATTGAGAATTCACAGGGCCTTTTAAAATTAACTTATTCAGGTTACTTTTTCCCCCCTCAAACTTCAACTTATTTTTGTGTTAAGTTTAGCCAGATACAGCCTCCTGAAATGAGTGAAAGGAAGTAAAAATATTTTGTGGGTACCAAGAGAAAACTTCCCTTTTGCTCTCTGAAGGTTCACTGAAAATTACTGTCAAAAGGCATAGAAATGTGTTTGATCATTGTTTTATGTGGCACAGGTGCCTTCAGAATGAAGATCCAAAGATCAGAGGACACTCTCCATTTTTATGCTTAGGTTCAGCAAAAGATGGATAGCCATGTAAAGATATGATTGGACTAAAAGGGTATGATTTAATGCTAGTAGATATAAACTGAGTTGAGAAAACTGGCAAGACCCTTGGTTGAGATTCTTCCTGGTCTCTCTGCAGCACTCCTTCCTTCTGCGTATGGGGCAGAACCGTCTTTGGGATGGGGTCTTATTACCTGCAGTCGACAAAATATGTGAGATAATTTCCTTATGGCCAGTTTTTGCATAGAAAGATGGGGGAGGGAGGAAGTTAGAGTAATACTAGATTTTGTGAATCCCCAAAATGTGAGACAGGTCTCAGGTAATTTAGAAAGCTTATTTTGCCAAAGTTGAGGACGCGCACCTGTGACACACCTCAGGAGGTCCTGACAACTTGTGCCCAAAGTAGTCAGAGCACAGTTTGGTTTTGTACATTTTAGGGAGACATGAGACATCAATCAACATATGCAAGATGAACATTGGTTCGGTCTGGAAAGGTGGGACAACTCAAAGCAAAGGTGGGAAGACTTGAAGTGGGAAGGGAGCTTCCAGATCATAGGTAGATAAGAGATAAATGGTTGCATTCTTTTGAGTTTCTGATTAGCCTCTCCAAAAGAGGCGGTCAGATATGTATTTATCTCAGTGAGTAGAAGGGTGACTTTGAATAGAATGAGAGGCAGGTTTGCCCCAAGAGTTACCAGCTTGAGTGATTTTGGGGCCCCAAGATTTATTTTCCTTTCATGTTTCCCTCCCTTCTTTTAAAAAATCTTTTGGAGTCCGTGGTTTCAGGTTTCTTCTGATTTCTCATGCCTAGGATTTTTTATTCTTAGACAGGTAGGTCCTGAGTTATTAGGAAAGTTCATTTTTAGCAGGTTGTGAGGTCTCATGTCCTATGAAGAGAAAATAGGGGGAGGAAGGGAGAAAAGCAGCCACAATCAAAAGAACAATCTTGGAAAACTGATATAGGCCACTTATTCTGAAATCCATACATTAGTAGACAGGTATGCAAGTGACTTATTTACGTAAATAGGTTGCTATTATTTTCTTCTGAAGTTTAATTTGTCCAGTTTCAGTTTGCAGGACTTTTTGAAAGCACAGCTTAGTTTTTAGTGACTCCAAATTTGGAACAATGGGGAAAAGAGAAAAAAAAATCTGAAAACAGTATTTTGCAGGCTTGTAGTCAAGAAAAATTAGAATTTGGTTCAAATTGTAGAAAATAATAAAATTGAAAAACAGGCAAGATTAGAATCTAACAATAGGTGTACTATAGTTTTTGAAACAATTTTTCTCTCTCTAGTTTCCCATTTTTACTAATGACAAATCATGGTAGGACTTATTTGCTTTATGATACTTGGCCTTATTATTTGTGTACAGTGCAGCAAGAGTAATAATTATTTTTTTTACACAGGCTTTTAAATTGGCTTTAATGGAACTTTGTTCCAGGAACCCTGTACAGGGACTGTGTACAGGTACGAGGACGGTTTTTCCAAGGGGCTTTTATTGGCTTTATAAGTCAAGTTTGATTCCTTTAAAGAAAGCACACCATTCCAGTTAAAGCCTTGGTAAAATAACCAGTTTCTTTAATTATGCCCTGTTACAAATGAAAACAGATTCTACTGCACTTATGCAAATAACTATTGTCATAAGCTAAGAATACTCACACTGCACAAATTTTGTAGAAATCAGGTAGAGAAAAACAAGTATGCCCCAAATTTTTTTCATAAGAGTACACTTTACTGAATTGTTAAAAGCTATAAATAGCTTAAAAGAAGGTTTTTTGTTTTTTGACTCTGAAAAACAAAAGAAAGGATCAGCGAGGTTTTAAGCAAAATGTTAAAATGAGTACTTCAGACTTCTGTTAGTTTAGTCCATGCGGTTAATTCCTATTCTGCTTGATATTCATAACGTTTCAGATTTCCGAGTTCTGAAAGTTTTTCTTTTATTCTGACATTACAATCTCCAAAATTACGAGAAACTTGTATTAAACAACACCTGTTAGAGTTTTACAGCTGATTATAAAACCACCTTCCAAAGAGGACCAAACAAGACAACAATTGTCATATATGACAAAATGTTTTAGGGCAGCCATAGTCAGAGACACAATTGACTAAAAAATTTGTTAACTCTGTGGCACACAATAATTTAACAGTTTTTGCTGATAACATATATTTAAGTCATATCAGAATTATAGGAGTTTCCCATAATTTTGGAACACATACCAATAACATTTATACGAATACAGCCCAAAGCAAAGCAAACACCATTCATATTTGACAAGCTTCTTGTACAGTTTTTGTACCAAATAAGCTAAATTATGTCATTTTTTTTGACTTTAGGGAACCTAGTATCTTAAAGGATTAATTCAGAAAAAGACATAATTTATAATTTGATTTTGGAAAGTTGTCAAATATCAAAGGTTTAAAACACTTATATCACAAAATAGGATCACAGGTCTTTGTAAAATAAGTCATTCATTTAACCAAAGTGATAACTTATGGATTTAAAAGAAAAGGCAAACACCTTTATTCTTTGAGAGAGGAGACTTAATTTTCCAAACAATAAGCCCAAATAAAAAGCTAATTAAATTTGTTTGTCAAAATTTTATAAACAATTTATAAAATTTTAATCTTGAACATAAGATATAACTTTCATAAGCCTTTTATAAACTTTATAACCTTTATTAAGGAGTCAGTTAATGCCTCAAGATAACCTTGTTAATCTGACATAGGCGCCTGTATGCTGGTCTTGCATCAGTGTGCTTTTGATGTTAATGATTAATTTATAGTGAAATTGAACTTACGATATTTCTCAAAATTGGCCCTTACAATCTCACACACCCACCTCTTCCATGATAGTCCCTTGGCTTTGAGGAGTTGACTAGCTTTAATTTCTGGCCTGTGTCTTAGGGTTGATGGGTGCAGCAAACCACCATGGCATGTGTATACCTATGTAACAAACCTGCACATTTTGCATATGTATCTCGTAACTTAAAGTATAATGAAAAAGATGGAAAAAATATATTTAATAATTATATTTCAAGATAATATGTTAATATAATCATATGTCAATATAATTTTAATGTAATTAATATATAATATATTAGTATATTTTATTAATATATAGATATATAATATATATAATCTAATATATATTGTAGATATATATTATTATATGTTAAAATATATGATTATAAGGAACATTATATCTTTAAATACAAATGACAGGTGATGGATGCAGCAAACCACCGTGGCGTGTGTATACCTAAGTAACAAACCTGCACGTTCTGCACATGGACCCCAGAACTTAAAGTATAATAAACAAATTTTTAAAAAATAACATTTATTTAAAAATATAATTAAAATCTCTAATCATTGAGTAAATCCCTTAAGAAATCAATCACTTATTGTTCTAATCAATTCTTTAGTGTATTTTTTAAAATATCAAACCCAATCTCCAGAAAGACCATTATAAATTCTCTTTAATTATAGACAGCTTGATCATATAAAAGTTTTGTTTTTTTAAAATAAATTGTTTTATTATGACTTAGACTATTCATGACATGCTTGGACTTTCTGGTTTGTCCGGAACATACCTCTGTCTTAACCAGTCATTCTATTCTAGGTGCAAATTAGCCTTGCAAGATTCTTTCTCATATAAAATTGTTTCTTTATGCTTTCTTACCAAAAAAAACCCTTTATTTCTGTAGCTTTCTTACATCTCTCTTATTTCATGGTTTCTTTTACCTTGTTTTATACATAACTTTTAAATAAGCTTTGAATCAGACAAAAATTGTTCACCTTTTTAAAAGGACACTTCTTTCTTAGAATGCTTTCCTGCAATATATTTTTATAGGAAAATGCTCAAGTAATGAAATATCTATAATAAAACTTTAGATTCTAAATTATGACAAATTTGTCTACAAATATTTATCCCATTACATTTACCTAATTGCTATAATCATTTATCTAGATCATTTATGAAAACTGCAATAGTCATTAAAGTTATGAAACCCTCCATTGCAAAATTCTGAGACAGTGAAGAAGATGTGACCTAACACTCCATCTTGCTTCTAACCTTTACACACCATCCTTGTTCATTCCTGGTCTTTGGGAGAAACTTAGCTTAGCTTTTAGAAACAAAGATAATAACAGTCCTTTCCATCACAAACCTTACTGCGTGTGGACTAGACTGCTTAAGGCCACAAGATTAGAAGTTATGGCAGTTTTACTAAATAATTAGAGATGTAGCTATTTTCATTAAATTAGTATCAATGTCTTATTAAAGATTACACAAGGAAAGATCATTCTGTCTTGGGTTGGGTTTATAGTTCTGTAACCCCTATGCTAGACTTTGACACCTTATAGTGTTTGGCAGGGATAAATATGAAATTGCTTGATGAATAAATGCAAACAAAAATGCATGGTGGCATTTCTTAAGACATTTCTAACTAATAATTTTTTTTTTTTTTTTTTGAGACGGAGTTTCACTCATGTTACCCAGGCTGGAGTGCAATGGTGCGATCTCGGCTCACTGCAACCTCCGCCTCCTGGGTTCAGGCAATTCTCCTGCCTCAGCCTCCTGAGTAGCTGGGATTACAGGCACGCACCACCATGCCCAGCTAATGTTTTTTGTATTTTTAGTAGAGACGGGGTTTCACCATGTTGACCAGGATGGTCTCGATCTCTTGACCTCGTGACCACCCGCCTCGGCCTCCCAAAGTGCTGGGATTACAGGCTTGGGCCACCGTGCCTGGCTCTAACTAATAATTTTAAAGCTAGCTTATTAATTAAAGATTTTACTTATGTAAACTTGAAAAAGCATTTGACTAGTCTTTTTTTCTGATAAAGTATTTGATTCAAGCACTTTTATTTTCTTTTTTTTTTTTTTTTTTTGAGACGGAGTTTCACTCATGTTACCCAGGCTGGAGTGCAATGGCGCGATCTCGGCTCACCGCAACCTCCACCTCCCGGGTTCAGGCAATTCTCCTGCCTCAGCCTCCTGAGTAGCTGGGACTACAGGCACGCGCCACCATGCCCAGCTAATTTTTTGTATTTTTAGTAGAGATGGGGCTTCACCATGTTGACCAGGATGGTCTCGATCTCTTGACCTCGTGATCCACCCGCCTCGGCCTCCCAAAGTGCTAGGATTACAGGCTTGAGCCACCGCGCCCGGCCGCACTTTTATTTTCTTAAGCCAATTAATTAGAGCTCTTTTATATATTTTCAGTAATAAAACATTGTGTACAGATATGTACACAGTGTTTTATTACTGAAAATATATAACGTAGATGTGTTAGGCTGATCAAAGTACATCTTATAGATTCATAAAGACTCTTCCCCCCCACCCCCCACCCCATTTTAGACTTTCAAATTCTTGATAACTTGTTTTTCAGTCCTAGGGTAATTGTTACCTAAATAGCTTTAAATTTGCATATTAAAAGAAACAACTCAGGTGAAAATCAAATAGCAAAATTGATGTCATAAGGTATGGAGAAAAAATACCTGATGTGCTAGAGGGAAATTAAAATGGATCTAATCACCAGTTAAACGTACAATTACAGATATTGTAAAGGTCTTTTAAGTGTATGTATACACACAGACATAGATCCTATACCTTTTGCTTCAAAATTTTAGCCATGAGATAAATACAAATTCACAGACTTGCAAAAAGAACCAGTTGGATCCAAACAGTGGTTTTTATCTTAATAGAAAAATAACAGTGGATTTAAAACAGGCAGAAAATAAAAAGAGAGAAAAAGAGGATTTAGGAACTCTGTAGTTTGCAGGTTGACCTTAGGGCTTTTTTTCCTTAATGTAAATGTGCACAAAGACCATATTACTGAAGCCACCTTGTTGTCTGGGGTAATACCCAAGGTTCATCATCTCACGGCCACAGAGATCAAGGACACAGACACACAAAGAGTGAGGTTAAGAGTGGTAATTTAATAGGTGAAAGAAACACAGTAGTGCTCTGCTACAGAAAGGGGTCCTGAAAAATGGGTTGCCAGATTTGTGGTGACATGCAGGGGGTTTTTATAGATGAGCTGGTGGTGAGGTGGTATCTGATCTATATAGGACATGGAAAACTGGTTAGGACCAGGTATGCCATTTGCATAGGGTGCAAATTTCTGGTAGCCCCCACTCTAATCTTTTATTATGCAGTTGGGCTCTCTGCCTGAGCTGTGCCATGTTGCTCATTTCTTTCTTACTGTACATGCACTAACAAAAACAGGGAAGGTGTAGCTTCCATGGTGGACATGCCTGGCTCCCAGGTATCTGTTCTCTGTTGACGCAGCTGCCAGCATTCCCTTCCAGTTTGCTTATCTGTGTTTGTACCTCAATTTTTCAGACTGCTCTTTGTTAGGAAAAAATAATAATTTCTTGGGCTACTTTTTGTTAGAAAGGAAACTTTGCCAAGGACTTTTTGTCCTCACTATCTGCCTAAATAATTTCTTTCATGTATCTTGTATCATTACTTCCATTTTACATAAACTCTGGCAAGTAGAAGTGTCATAAAACCTACCGAGTGCTTGAAAGGTGGTCCTTTTTGTTTTCTTCTCATTCTTAGATTGTTTCCCACTTTTTTTTTTTCTTACAAGGAGGAACTGAGCTGTGACCTAGGATTTTTTTTTTTTTTTTTTTTTTTTTTTTTTTTTTTTTTTTTTTTTTTTTTTTTTTTTTTTTTTTAAGATAGGGTTTCAACATATTGGTCAGGCTGGTCTTGAACTCCCGACCTCAGGTGATCCGCCCACCTTGGCCTCCAAAGGGCTTGGATTACAGGCATGAGCCACCACGCCCGGCCGGCCTAGGATTTTTGTGTGGTGGATCAATGTGTGCTGCTTGTGGACAGGACTCCACAGAGTGTCAGCACTGAGTCATTTCTGCACTCTTAGGTTTCTCAGTTTCTGTCTTTCAGAGTTCTGTGACCTCTGAGAGAGCTCACAGTGCTGGGTGATCAGCCCTTATGTGTGTTTCCTGGGTGAACCTTTTAAAAAAATTAACTTGTTAGGGATTTCCCTGGGGGGCTGCTGTATGTCGCCGGGCTGGGAGGCGGGGAGCTCTTGGGTGTCAACCCCCGAGACATTCCCATGAGGCCCCTGGTAACCCGGGTTGCCTTTTGGCTGGGAGGAGCAAATGCCCTTTCTCTTTGGAGCTGAGAAAACTCAGTCTCTTTTTACCTTTGAAAACAACAGCTCAGTTTCTTGCTCCAGTGCGCACAGACAAGCTAAATTGTGACTAATTTTGGGAGAAAAAAGAAATAGAGAAGACCCCCTTAGGATGCATTTCTGAACTATTATTAGGATCCTTAAACAACACCTTCCTAGGAGAAAAAAAACAGCAGCCAAGACTACTTCCTGTAAACTGTGTTCAGTGACTCCTGCTTTGTAGCTCTCCTCCATTATACGCACCATGGTCAAACCCTCTTACGGTACAGGGTAATCTCTGGTACCCCTAAAGCCAAAGAGGTCAGGTCACGCAGTACAGAAAAACAGAGCTTTAGACCTAAGAAGAATCTGTCCATGCCTCTTGGAACTCCACAAAGAAAGCAGAACACACCAAAAGGGTGAGTGGCACCTTTGTTCTGAATCCTTTAAAGGGGCTCAAGTCATTACAAACCTCTAGAATTTTTTTGGTACTGCAGATGGCAAAGGGGAAAGGAGGTATAAGGTAGAAGAAAAGTAAAGGAAAGAACTTTTGTTTGTTTAAGATAGGAAGCAAACACAGAAACCAAGCACACCTTTTTTTTTTTTTTTTTTTGGTTTTTTCCTCTTTTGCACCTGCGAGGAATTTTAGCCAAATTAGAGAAGGTTGTTACCCATAAATTTGGAATTCTTACTAAGATTTGATCCAAGTCAGGTAGAGTTGGTCAAACCTATAAGGAGAAAGACCTGAACAAACAACAACAACAACAACAACAACAACAACAAACCCTAACAATATTATCACTGTGCTCTAATGATAAGGAGAAATTAAGACCAGCTGGCTGTTAAACTTCAGACAAGACAAAACCCTAATTCAGCGACTTATCTCGGGATAGGTCTTAGGCTAAAGACTCCTTTCTACCACACTAGAAGCAGGAGGAAACAAACAGAAAAAACAAATAAAACTTGTATTCATATTCCCTACTGGGAGTGTGCTCAAACTCCATGAAGGAGTTACCTGCCTTTCATTGTCATGGAAACAGGAAAAGTAAAACTCCAAAAAAAGGGGGAGTTGTACAGCCAGATAAACTTTAGATCTTGACTATATTTGGGGAGATCAGGGATTCTCTGGAGGGGTACTCCCAGACCTCAGCTGTTGGTTTGAGCCATAAAATTAGCTCATGCTAGTACCAAGCACTGATAGGAGATTTGTCAAGGTCAGGGGTACTTCCACTCAGAATCTCTCCATGGTTACCAAAATGTGAACCCTGAAAATCTGAGACAGGTTTCAGTTAATGTAGAATATTTATTTTGCCAAAGTTGAGGACACATACCCATGACACAGCCTCAAGAGGTCCTGATGACATGTGTCCAGGGAGGTCAGAGCAGTTTGGTTTTATACCTTTTAGGGAGACACGAGATATCAATCAATATATTCAAGATAAACTTTGGTTCCATCTGGTAGGGTGGGACAACTTGAAGCTGGAAGGGGGCTTCCAGGTCATAGGTAGATAAGAAACAAATGGTTGCATTCTTTTGAGTTTCTGATTAGTCTTTCCTAAGGAGGCAATCAGACTGAGCAGAGGGGTGACTGAATAGAATGGGAGGCAGGTTTGCCCTAAGCAGTTCCTAGCTTGAGTGATTTGGGGGCCCCAAGATTTATTTTCCTTTCACAGTTTTATGTCTGTCTTTGAGGGAAAGGGAAAAGGAAAGTGGCTGTGGTTTCTGTGACCTTTGAGGAAGGATTCTAGTTTCCGTGGCTGTCCTCAGGGGAGCATGAGGCACCAGAGTCAAGAGCACAGGATAAATTGAGAGAAGCTTTTGTTTCTGAAGATATTTCTTTCTTTTCTTTTTTCTTTTCCTTTCTCTTTCTTTTCCTTTCCCTTTCCTTTCCTTCTCTTCCTTCCTTTTCTTCATTCATTCCTTGTTCTTTCTTCCTTCCCTTCTACCCTCCCCCCTTCCCTCCCTTCCTCCCTTTCTCTTTTCTTTTTCTTTTCTTTCTTTTTTTTGAGAGAGTCACCAGGTTGGAGTTCAATGGTCTGATCTCGGCTCACTGTGACCTCCACCTCCCAGGTTCAAGTGATTCTCATGCCTCAGCCTCCCAAGTAGCTGGGATTACAGGCGGGTGGCAGTATACCCAGCTAATTTTTTTGTATTTTTAGTAGAGATGAGGTTTCACCATATTGGCCAGGCTGGTCTTGAGCTCCTGACCTCGGGTAATTTGCCTGCCTTGGCCTCCCAAAGTGCAGGGATTACAGGTGTGAGCTACCGCACCCACTTGGCAGCTCCTGAGGGTGTTTCTGAGGCTTTTATTTTAAGATATTGTTTTCTGAGCCTCAACAGCTTCATGCCCTGCTTTTTAAACAAGTAAACCTGCAGGGATTTAAATGATTTTGGTAGATTTGCTCTTTAAAATTAAAGGTCTTTAATTTTTTTTTTTTTTTTTTTTGAGACGGAGTTTCACTCATGTTACCCAGGCTGGAGTGCAATGGCGCGATCTCGGCTCACTGCAACCTCCGCCT
>NW_016107414.1:6339569-6349577 GCF_001604975.1 Cebus imitator
CATGCCCAGCTAATTTTTGTATTTTTAGTAGAGACGGGGTTTCACCATGTTGACCAGGATGGTCTCGATCTCTTGACCTCGTGATCCACCCGCCTCGGCCTCCCAAAGTGCTGGGATTACAGGCTTGAGCCACCGCGCCCGGCCCAAGGTCTTTAATTTTAAAGGTGGCAGGTAAGGAAGAAGGTAAAGCACTGGAAAGCCAGAACTGGTTTAAACCAAAAATAGTATTTATTGCTCACTCTGCCTTCAATTCTACCTGGATTAGGTAGTAGAAGGGAAAATGTTTACCCTTCTGCTATGTCAGCACTCTAAAACCTGAGAACTACATTTTGTGAAATAATAAAACTACATTTTCAGGTTTTATGGTGAAATTAAGGGAAAACAGAAGTACCGCTAGCCTCCCATGTGCCACTGTCCCTAATCACAAGAGATGTTTAGAGGTACCAGCTGTGGGGTTTGCTTCTTGCCTTGCTTCAGAATCACAAGCTAATCATTAGCTTTCCTGCTCCCTTGCACTTTCCAGAGCTCTGGTCAGAAGAGGCAGGCAGGGGTGTTTACTCAGCACACTCCAGAGATCCTTTTGCTTGCCAATTGGAAGCTTCTGGTGTCTAGCAGATGCAGCTCAGTGGAGCACCAGGTGCTGCATATGCTCACTGAGCCAGTGGTGGGTTAAAACCCCACGTTTTTTGTTGAACTCCATGCATCAGCTTGCTAAGGCTGCCAAAGCAAGGCTCCACAGACTGAATAGCTTAAAAAAAAACCCGGCAGTGTATTGTCTCAGAGTTCTGGAGGCTAGCACTCTGACATCAAGGTGTTGGCAGAATTGGTTCTCCGAGACTGTGAAGGAGAATCTGTTCTGTGCCTTCTTCCTAACTGTCTTGGTGGGTTGCTGGTTCCTTTGATATTCCTTGGCTTGTAGGCCCATCCCCCTAATCTCTGCCTGCACGTTCACATTTGTTTCTGTGTACACCTGTCATATTGATTTAGCGCTTACTCTAATGACCTCATTTGAATTTGATTACCTCTCTAAAGACGTTGTCTCCATAAAATGTCACATTCTGAAGTACTGAGGCTTAGAACTTCAATAGGTCTTTTTTTGGGGGAGCACAATTCAACCTAACAGGAAGGATGAGGCTATTGCCATTTGTAATCTTCTCTGTAGAGCTGCACGTCCACTCAAAGAGGTCCTGCGGGGAGGCAAGTCACAGGTGGGGAGAAGGGAGAACTGGAGAACTTGCTGATGGGAACAGACTTAAAGTGTCCCGTCTTAGTGGGATCTTGAAGTCGTTGTACAGGGGCCCAGACTTTGGTTGTTCATCCTCACAAACTGGCAGAATTCCTGAGCCCCGTGTTGTGAATGGGGGCACAGAACTGTTTTAAGGGAGTACAGATGCTCCCCTTCAGGTGTTGCTTATTGTCTGCTGGGGAAGATGGGAGAATCCCAGGGCTTGCAGAAGTTGAGGGTGGGGCTATGGGGATATGCAAGGGAAGCACAGTGGGCCTCCTAGCTGCAGAAATAGACAGTGCTCACCAACCAGGCTTTGGTCAGGTTTGGTCAGGTACTGGGGTTGCTGGCTGGTGGTTGTGGTGAGGAGGCATAGCTCAACTGGTTGTAATGATCATTTAAGGCAAACTTGTCCAACCCATGGCCCAAGATGGCTTTGAATGTGGTCCAACACAAATTCATAAACCTTCTTAAAACATTGACGTGTGTGTGTGTGTGTGTGTGTGTGTGTTTTATTTAGCTCACCAGCTATTGTTAGTGTATTTTATGTGTGGCCCAGGACAGCTCTTCCAATGTGGCCCAGAGAAACCAAAAGACTGGACACCCCCAATTTAAGGTATACACATTTATATAAGAATACAGAGGCCCTTGTGCACAGAGAGTGTGTGTTACTATCTTTGGTGTCCAGTGTGGTGCCTGGCATGCCACAAATGTTCAAAGAATTAATGCTACATTCATGTAAGTATATGGTAGAGAAGAAGTAGAGATAATGTGCCTTTTAGGGGAAGGAGAGCCAACTCCTTGTCCAGGACATGACAGCTATTTTTAAAATGTCATTTTTAGTTAGCAATGTGGTTTTTTTTTGTTTTTGAGACAGAGTCTCACTCTGTCACCCAGGCTGGAGTGCACTGGTGCGATCTCAGCTCACTACAACCTTCACCCCCTGGGCTCAGGTGATCCTCCTGCCTCAGCCTCCTGAGTAGCTGGGATTACAGGTGGGCACCGTGATGTCCAGCTAATTTTTGTATTTTTAGTAGTGACAGGGTTTCATCATGTTGATCAGGCTGGTCTCAAACTCCTAAATTCAAATGATCCACCCACCTCGACTTCCCAAGGTGCTGGGATTATGGGCATGAGCCACAGTGCCCAGCTGTTAGTGATGTGTTAGCGATTGGCTTAAATACCCCATGTGAGAGAGGAGAGAGAGAAAGAGAAGTATGCCCCTCTGCAACCTTACCCCTTCCCTCCCTCTGCAGTGTTATAAACTAATCTCAGAAGCGTCATATCATCACCTCTGCTTTGTGCCTGCCATTGGTCACACAGACCAACTCTGGGACAGCGTGGGAAGGGATGACCCAAAGGGATGAATATCAGGAGGTGAGGATTATTGGGGCCATCTTTCAGGCCACTTTCCAATGTTTTTATAGTCTCAGATCTGAAGTTAGGTTTCTCTAATGCTACTTTTATTTTATATTTTTAAACGTTAAAGTTCAGGGGTACATATACAGGTTTGTTATATAAACTCATGTCATGGGGGTTTGTTGTACAGATTATTTTGTCACCCAGGTGTTAAGCCTAGTACCCACTTAGTTATTTTTCCTGATCCTCTCCCTCCGCCCACCCTTCACTCTCTCTCCTTCGGTCAGCCCCAGTGTGTTGTTACCTTCTGTTAGCTCCCACTTACAAGGGAGAACATGTGGCATTTGGTTTTTTGTTCCTGCATTAGTTTGCTATGGATAATGGCCTCTGGCTCCATCCATGTTCCTGAAAAGGACATGATCTCCTTTTTTTTTTTTTAATGGCTGCATAGTTCTAATAGTACTTTTGGAGGAATCTAAGAATTAAGAAATAATCTAGCAATACTGTTTTGGATATTTTCCTTTTCAGTATATATTTCTCGAGTACAAAATGATGTTTTTTTTTTTTTTTTTTTTAAACTGGCTTAGCCAGCATTTTATTTTAGCTTTTTATTACAGAAAATTTCAAAGTTTAGAAAGAGAGAACAATAAAATGAACTTCCGTATACTCAGCTTCCAGTTTCAATAATTATCAGTTCACAGCCAATCCTGTTTCATCCATACCTAAATAGCGCTCCAGCCTCTTATTTCAAAACAAATTCCAGGCATAATATCATTTCATTAAATATATTTCATATGTCTCTTTGAAAAATTGGGAGTCTTTTGAACATCACAATACTAACAAAAGGCAGTAATTTCTAATAACATCAATAATTTTTAATAACATCAAATCTGGGGCTCAAAGTTTTTCTATTGTCTTATCCTTTAAAAATATATTTTTTAGTTTGTTTGAATCAGGATCCATCCAACGTTATAATTTTCAAGATCTTTATGCTTTAGTCTTACAGTCTTAGGATTTTAGTTTGGAAGGTTGGCCTTGGTCATTTCATCTGTCTCTACCTTTTTTTAGATGAGAAAACTTGCCAGGGGTCACAGGGCTGGCTCATTTAAGATTAGAACCTGTACCTGCTGATTGTTAATCTCAGGTGCTTTTCATTTTAATTGGAAAATGTTGTGGAGGTATGTCTTTCCAAAAAAGTTCTCCATCCTTTGGTTTCTGTACATTATAAGCAATGACACAAACATAAACCTGCATCACTGGGACTTGGGTGTTCAAACATGAAGGTTTGAGACCTATATTCCAGCCACGAATCCTGCTCAGAGCCATGTGATGGCTGTAACCACCACTCTCCCCTTTTGTCACCTTTTTAAAAAGGTTAGCTCAGAGGCACAATTATAAAGTCAGTGGGGCTGACTTTTTCACAAACATCCTAAATCTCTCACAGTCCACTGTGCTAAATTTGCGGACTTTCTCACTTAGTTCCTCTGGATTCTGGCATTTTTAAATGTATGTATTCTTTTCCTCATAGTTACCTAACAGTATGGGCTGGAAATCACTCCATGTCAATTCATAATGATCTTCTTCAGTCTTTTTTTTTTTTTGTACCATTGGATTGCTTTAAAAGTTTTTTTGTTGACCTGGATTATCCCAAGTTTAGAAAAAAAAGCTTTTTTGATATTTTGTGGATTTGGTTCTATGTTAGGAATTTTTTGTCACGCTTGTTTTGCCAGAAGCTTTAGGATGCCATGGCATTCTCTTTTGTTGTGAGTCACTGAGGAGGAGCTCTTAGCTTTGCATTGGAACACAGTCCTTGCTGTGCTGTTTGCCTCTTTCCAGCTCCCAGGTTTAATCAGCAGTTAGTTTTACCATTCATGGGGCTAGATCTCCTACCTCTTGGTGGGCCATGCTGGATTTTGGGAGAGAGCCTGGGCAGGACGTGGAACACTTAAATCCAAAAGAATTCTGAGAATCCTTGCCATGAGCTCAAGTAAATGATCATTGTTGCCCTTCCCTGTCTTCCACAGGCCCGTCAGCTCATCCTGCAGTATGGCTTGACCCTTAGTGACCTGGATCGACACCCAGAGGTAAGATCACCACTCAGAGACAGACTGCTGAGTGTTTCTCTCCATTTTTTCATAGCTGTCACTTGTTTGTGGGTTCCAGATGTCTTGTCAAATCTAGGGAAAATGTCAGTTGTATTAAGTTTTCTCCTAGGACCCTGAGTATTAATTCTGGCTGAGGTCACAAGTGCCGAGGTGGTTCATTTTTACCACGTTTCTTGTGGTTTAACCATGAGGGGTCAGTGTGAATGTAATGAAGGGAAGTGGGCCCAGGGCTGCATCGAGGGCTTCTTGAGGTCTTTGTACAGAGGTATAAGAGTGAGACAGCTCATGGAGCTTGCCCCTAAGTGGAGGTAAGGAAGATTCATCTGAGGCAGCCATGGACATTTGAAAACATGGTAAGTTTTGTGGTAAAGACTAACACAGGGGCAGTCCAGAGGAGACTGCAGTTGGTGAGGGTGAGCAGCATCATGCACCCTAGCTGGCATTTTCTGAGCTGTTATTATGTACCAGCTTTTTCTAATTGCTGTACCCATATTAAACTGTTTTATCTCCAGTATTCTTAAAGATAGGGTACCATAATTTTCCCATTTTATAGATGTGAAAAAGGCATTGAGAGGGTAAGTCATACTCCTCAGGCCACAGTTTTTAAGTGACAGAATCAGAATTTGAACTCAGACACATCTATTCTAGATTAATGCTAGTTAGAAGAGTTTCATGGGAAGAGGTAAAGTTTGAATTGAGCTGTAAAGGCCAAGTGGCAAAGGCAGTAGAGAACATTCCAGAGAGTGGTAGGTGGGAACCACAGGAACAGCTCCACGTGGGTGTGTGAGTGTATGGACATTGCTCAGACTGGCTGGGGTGATAGGACAGAGTAAATGGACTGCATTGGTGCCTGGTGGGGATAGGAAAAGTGGGGTAGTTTAATGGCACCTGGAAAACCAGTCTGGGGGTTGAGACTTGATGGTGACCTAGTAACCCACATTTCTGTGGCACACATGGGCCTCACAGGGGTTAGCAGGAACTATGGGAAGGACTTGAGGATTTCTGTGGGCAGAGTCAGGGGCACAGGCTGATCATGTGTTCAGCAGCTGTGAAGAGAGTGGTTTGGGCTGAAGGTGGGCCTGGAGCCCAGACGGAAAAGGTTGCGACTTTCCATACCCCAGAGAATTGCCACAGCGCAGCTTGGCTCTGGGGCTAATGCAGGCTTGGGGAGGGCAGTGCCAGCTGTAACTTCAGACAAAGGCCGGAATCTGTAAAAGTCTGGAAGTAAGCGTGACCCATGTGGAACAGTGTGTGTGTATATATATATATATATATATATATATATATATATATATATATATATATATATTTTATTTATTTTTTTTTCTTTAGTAGTCCTGTTGCAGTAGGAACTGTATTTTTATACCTGTGCCATGCCAGCCATACCAAGCAATTTAGTAACTGTACTATGAATAAAATTTGTACCCTGCATACTGCTTGCTGTCTTTAAAAATGTACTTGGGGTTCCTACATTGTCCATGCAGAATACCATGAATGATGAGAAATGTGTCACTTTCTTGATTTTGAATTTTGAAGGCTAGATGAACTTGTTTGCCCCTCAACTGCCTTTGGGGCTTGTGGTGGAGCTTCTTAATTGAGCCCAGACAAGTGGGGTCTTAGTGGCAATGCCCCAAATAATTTCCAGTTCAGGAACACATCAACTTCCTGATGTCCAGTTGAAATTGCCTGTGAGTTTGCTCACAGTTAGTAGAGACTTCTGAATCAATTTTTTTTTGGTATTTTCCTCACCCTCATTGGAATTTAGTAGCACAGATATTACTATATTGGCCCTTTGGTGGGCCAAAACTCAATGTAATGTCTAAGATTTTTTATTCCCCTACCAACGACCAATATTTGCCTCTTGTGGCGGTGATACCACACTGCAAATCCATGCTCTAAATAACTGCAGCTTGTCCATAGAGAAGCCCCTCAACGAGAAGAGGGAACATAGTCTTGTGGGTAAAAACTGTACCAGGTTAGAGTCCCAAGCCCTGTGCTGTTTCCCTTTGATCCTAGTGGAGCAGCTTAACCTCTTGCAGCTCAATTTCTTGATTTGTTAAGTGGGAGTACTGGAATTAGCTAATAGGGCTGCTGAGTATCTGAGGAGCTATTCCATGCTCAGACTTAGCACAGAGCCTCTCCTCCAGTGGTTTTTGTATCTTTACTTTCCCCTTATACAGATCGACCTTGCCATCGATGGTGCTGATGAAGTAGATGCTGATCTCAATCTCATCAAGGGCGGCGGGTGAGTGTTGAGGGGCTTTTGTGCTGAAGAGTATCTGCCAGTTAATCTTTAGCAAAGCAATATGGATACAGAATAAACAAATGCTTCTGTGACATATGCAAGTTTGTCTTTCTCCTAGGATGTTGATAGCATATGGCCTTAGACCCAGCTCAGCATTTCTGGTCATTAGCAGCAATTTAGTGACAGCCTGGTCCTCTTTAGTGAGGTTATTTATCGTAATGGATTCTCTGTGGATCTGTGTTCTTTTGTTGATTGAAACTTTAAAAACTTAAGGCAAATCAAAATTATACTGGGCTAGATTGTTAAGTCTGTGGATACCCATGTGTGACTTTTGCTTTAAAGCTGTGCTAACCTCTGTGAGCAGTTAGGGGTATTTTTTGTTCCTTTGGAAACATTAATCGGGTATTTCTTCAGTGCTGATTTGGGAAGTGATGGGAATGGTGAGTTGAAAAAGGTGAAATCCTGTTATGCTGGTTCTTATAATCAAGCAGACCATTGAGTGATACAGCATTTGTTTAAAATCACTTTTCTGTCAACTGCAGAAGTGAGATAATTTAGCTGATAAACCTTAGAGATAGAACTGGACCCACATCTGCTGATTCAGTGCTCTGGGCTCTCTCCACTTCATCGCCCTTATTGGCAAATAGTCTATAGGGCAGGTTGTCCAAAGCATGCCCTCCTCAGCTTCTAGACCCTCCCATTCATGCCATCTTCAGTTGACGTCTCCCTGAACACAGTGCTTCCTCTCAGATGCATTTGGATGGAATTATGCCTTGCCTGAATGGGAACCTTGTCTGCTTTCTAGGTTTCTCCTAGACACAGGGTAATGCTTCTATAGTCTGTTTACTGGCAGCAGCATGATGGCATTGGGGCTGTCTGTTTAAAAATTAAAATTTCTCTTTAAGTGTCAGGATTGAGTGGATTTGGGATTCCTATATTTGACCTTAGTTCCCAAACTGAGATTTTTGTCTTACTCCTGTGTTCATTTCCTTCTTTCCTATCCACAGAGGCTGCCTAACCCAGGAGAAGATTGTGGCTGGCTATGCTAGTCGCTTCATCGTGATCGCTGATTTCAGGTACAGTTTCTGGTGTCTGAACTGCCAACTGACGAGATAGATTGGACTCCCAAGCCTCATCTTCATTTTAGTGAAACAGGAAATGGAGCGCTGCAGGGACTGTGACTCTCTGAGGCTGATGGCTAGGGCTTGATACAGTGTGTAGGAGACCTTATATTCTGCTACCAGGCTGAAGGTTGATGTTGCCAATTACATCACTGTTATCTGCAGCCAGGATCTCTAGCACTGTTTCATGTGTTCAGTGGAAGGGGGAAAACAGCTTGTCACCCTGTTAGCAGAGCATGCTCTCATGTGTCATGTCACTCACTGGATCCTCACAGGGAGCCTCAGATGAAGCAGGGTGTGCCCTGCCTATCAGCAGTGACTCAGCATGCCCTGCTTCTTCTTGGGTCAGGGTTTGCTGCACGTGACTGGTGTCATTGATGGTCTTGGACTGGGCTCTCAGATGCTCCTTCAAGGAGTCTGGTCAAAAGCACTTGTGCTGAGCATGTTAATTTCAAATATGTGTATGTGTGTATTTACTTGCAAAATATAGCCACAGGAAAAGCATAAATATTAAACACCTACATACCCACAAGCCTGCAATATCAGATTTTAACATTTTTATCATATTTATTTCAGATAGCTCTTTTCCTATATAGTGAAATAGCTAATTCATTTGAAGCCCCATGTTTACTGCCCTTGATCACTTTCCTTGCCTTCCTACCATCTGATTAATCCCATTCCTGAATTTGGTGTTTGCCTGTACTGTTGAGCTTATTTACTTTTATTGTACTTTTTGACTCCTTTCCAGGAAAGATTCAAAGAATCTTGGTGATCAGTGGCACAAGGGAATCCCCATTGAGGTCATCCCAATGGCCTACGTCCCGGTGAGCCGAGCTGTGAGCCAGAAGTTTGGGGGCGTGGTTGAACTTCGAATGGCTGTCAACAAGGCTGTGAGTGGCCTGACTGGGCCCGGGGTGTGTTGGGTGCACTCAAGTTTTCAGTGTGGTATCCTCCCTTCTCTTCCAGTTAGGTCCTCTGTGCCTTCACCAGGCCATTGAGTTTTATTTATTTATTTTTAAATTGATGTATTTGTTTATTTTTAGAGAATTGTCTTTGTGTTAGTTTCTGTATTCAAACTTATGTAGACAAGACCACACTTAATACAGTGCATCTACTCTGTAAAGATAGGGGAATGATTCTTTCTGTGTCCCTCAGGTTCTGACATTGTCAGGTGATCTGACCTTTGTGCCTGAGGCCTGGAACACCCTGATTAGCAGCTGTTAAACACTGGCTTTGGGAACCTGTTTGGAGCAGAAAGTTTTTTAGGTTCCATGATGTAACTTCTTTTCTCCCTCCTCTTTCCTCTCATTCTGTGGTTAAATGTGACAAGAAGTAGAATTTCTTGGGGTATGTGAACTCTTCCCCAGGAATACACTCCAGATGGTCCAAATTTTTCATGTTTCTCTTTAGCTTCTAAAGTGGATTGCACAGAACTTTTCCCCCGTTTTAAACTTAAGCAAAGACAGTAATCCAAAAGATAACTAGAGTTACATATGTAACTACATAAAAAGTTTGGAGGATATAGAAAAGATCTGTTACCCTATGCCGATACATTTTTATTTTGATATATTTTGTCCCCAGTGTTTCTGTGACTTTTAAAAAAACTGTAGTTCTATTCCTAGTGGTTGTACAGTGCTCTGACGTTCAGACTGACGTTGAGACTGTCGGCGCATGAAATCAATGCAACACGAAATGGAGAAGTTGTTTGACCTTGACCCTGCCAGAGTTCTTGTTTGAAAGCCACGTTGCTGCTAGTGTTCTTACTGTCTTTTGAACTCTTGTTTCTTGCCCTTTTTCTTATTAGCCAGGTAGTAACTTAAGGACGTAGGTAGAGCAATGAATGGAGTAACTTAAGGAAGTAAGAGGCCGGGCGCGGTGGCTCACGCCTGTAATCCCAGCACTTTGGGAGGCCGAGGCGGGTGGATCACGAGGTCAAGAGACCGAGACCATCCT
>NW_016107414.1:6351362-6366492 GCF_001604975.1 Cebus imitator
CAGGAGCCAAGATGGCATGGGTTAGGACTGCTTGCCTGTCACATTAGGGCCACAGAGAGCAGTTACTGATAAGAAAAGGTAAGCAGCTTTACATAGTTTTGAAGACAAACTGGCAGTTCTATTTACAGAGGCCAAGGACAGTAGTTATTGTGAGGAGAATGGGGCAGCCATTTCAACTTATCTAAAAACAGTTTTGCATTTTATAAAATAGTTTTGCTCTGGTTCTGGCTCTAGGCCAGCACCATATCACAACAGGGGATACTTTAATCTAGAGGATATGTAATCTGTCCTCAAGGAGAGTTGATGTAAACCTGGAGAAATCTGTGTGTGTCTGTGTAGAAGCCATGCCTACAAGTAAGATAGAATGTGCTAAATTCTACTAGAGGAATACTGAGAGTCTAGAGTGCACAAAAACTTTCTTCTTTTGGGGAATGTGAAGATATTCTGTAGTGTAGAGGTCGTTCTTCACCCATGCCGTAGCATAATGTAAACTAGACATGGTGCTAAGTGTCTAAAAATGTTTCCTTTGGTTCCCACTTTGATGAGATAGTTATAGAGGAGGACACTGGCCAAGGAAGGTTAAGCCATTTGCCCAAAGACAGCAGCACCAAGATGGGCGCCCCAAGTTGCCTGCCACTAGACCCTGAATGTTCAGTGCTCACTTGTGAAGCACCAGGTGAGGAGAGGCTGTGTGAAATGAGCATTTAGAGCCATGGGAAGCCTCTAATGCAGCTGTGCCAGGGAATGATGGAGTAAGAGCCAGCCTGGGGCTCTACCTGAAGGATGTGTGGGCAGTGTAGAGATGAGTTATGAGGCTAGAGCCCTAATCCAGGCTGGAGGAAGTGGCCTCGTACAAGGGGAATAAAAGGAGGAGGCAGTCTTGAGAGGTATCAGCTTCTTAGGATATTGTGAGACTAAGAGTCTAACAGGGAATATTCCTTATCATGGAGTATTCTTGGGCCAGAACTGGCTGACAGAACCTATCAGGCCAATTTAGTGGAGCAGACTATTCTGGATGAGGATCCTAACCTAGCTGTGCTCTGGCATGTTACCGTTTAGCAGTTAGTTAACATCTCTGTGCCTGAGTTTCTTACTGTATAGAAGGGGTTAGTTAATTCTAGTTCCTACCTCATAAGGTTGTTGAGTAGATTAAATGAGTTAAAACAGTGCCCATTACAGAAGAGGATGTGTTTGTTGATTGACTATATCCTTTGAAAGAAAGGTACTATTGTTACCATTAATTAAATATACTAAGATGCTGAGATACATCTGTGCTAGTTGGGATTGAAAATAGTGTGAATATAAGCTGTGTAATGAAAAGCTAATTCTTCCACTTCTACTTTATTTTTTGAGACGGGATCTCACTGTGTCACCCAGGCTGGAGTACAGTGGTGTGATCACAGCTTACTGCAGCATTGACCTCCTGGGCTTAAACAATTCTCCTGTTTCAGCCTCCCCAGTAGGTGGGACTACAGATGTACACCACTGCGCCCGGCTAAGCTTTGAATTTTTGCAGAGACAGGGTTTCACCATGTTGCCTAGGCTGGTCTTGAACTGGGCTCAAGGTCTACCTTGGCCTCCCAAAGTGCCAGGATCACAGGTGTGAGCTGCTGTGCCTGGCCCCAATTCTACTTTAGTCTGTTATTTTATTTTAGTCTTTGACAGCCTTTTACCACGTGAAGTCAAAAAGATGAGTTGGCTTATACTCATTCTCTTGGTTAATATTCTCTTTTTAGTGGAAGAACTAAAGAGCCAAGAAGGTAGGAGGGAGAGAAGATCTGCAGATCACTGTTAGTAAAATGGGAGAGCTTGCCCTTGGTGATAATGCAAACAAACCCAGAGCCTTGGGAGGAAAGGGCTCAAATGTGGGTGTGATATAAGTGAATTTCTTGCATTGCCCACTAGATGGCACTCTTGCTCCTGGTTAGACCTTTCTTGGCTTATTAAGATTCTGAGATGTCCTCTGTAAGGAGATTTTCCTCATATGTGATCCTTGAAACAAAAGTGTGTAGAAGCTGCATCCTAGAGAAGTTCAGAGTTTTATTAGGAACTTAGAGTGAGGAAAATGATAAAAGAAGCTAGCTATTATATAATGCGATATCTACAGGATGATCAGAGTGGTTTGCTGTATCTTTTCTCATTTTCTCTTTTCCTGATTGAGTCCATTAGACTCATGGCTGGACCAATATCAGGAGAAGAGAAGCAGGGTGAGTTTCCCTGTTTATACCTGTTTCCATGTGCATTTCATATGCAGTATGTGAGGGTGCTTAGAGAACAACTCTCTTGGATGTTTTGTTGGGTTCCACCCAGAGCAGAGTGACTCTCTATTGAAGGGCCAGGGCTATTGGAGTTCTTTCCTTTAGGTTCACATTTAGCATCCTCTGTCCTTTCCACTGTATTTTATTGGGGAGTTGGGGGAGGCCAGTCACACACAGTATCTCAGTAATTTAAAGAGAAGTTGCTCTAAAGTGTTACCTTAGACTGCTGCTCATTCATCTCTGCTCTTTAATCTTTAAAGCCTTTTCAGAACCTGGTTTGACTCTCTTTTGGATCAGTGGAACCTTTCTCCTTATATTGCGGACATTTTGAAAAAAATGGGTTTCGAGTGGCTACTTTGCTTATCTTTGGAAGGATCCAGTTGCATAGGCACAGTTTGGCGCTGGGGACCTTTATTTATGTTCAGCAGCTCTTTGCTCTATCTTTTGGCTTTTTGTTGCTGGATCGTTACTCGATCTTATTTGTTCTATTTGTTTATTGGGAGCTGTCTTTAGAGTTTTTAAATTTTTAAAATTTTTCAATAGTTGTTGGGAAACAGGTGATTTTGGCTACATGGGTAAGTTCTTTAGTGGTGATTCTGAGATTTTGTTGCACCCATCACCTGAGCAGTGTACACTGTACCCAATGTGTAGTCTTTTGTTCCTCATCCCACTCCTACCCTTCCCCCCAAGTCCCCAGAGTCCGTTATATCATTCTTATACCTTTGTATCCTTATAGCTTAGATCCCACTTAAAAGTAAGAATATACAATGTTTAGCTTTCCATCTCTGAATTACTTCACTTAAAATAATGGTCTCCAACTCCATCCAGGTTGCTGTGAATGCTATTATTTCATTCCTTTTTATGGCTGAGTAGTATTCAGTGGTGTGTGTGTGTGTGTGTGTGTGTGTGTGTGCATGTGTGTGTGTATGTATATCTAGATATACACCACATTTTCTTTGTCCACTTGTTGGTTGATGGGCATTTAGATTGGTTCCTTATTGTTGGAATTGCAAGTTATGCTGCTATAAACGTGTGTACAAATGTCTTTTCATATAATGATTTCTTTTCTTCTGGGTGGATACCCAGTAGTGGGATTGCTGGATCAAATGGTAGTTCTACTATGAGTTCTTTAAGAAATCTCCACACTGTTTTCTACAGTGGTTGTACTAGGTTACATTCCCACCAGCAGTGTAGAAGTATTCTCTTTTCACTGCATCCATGCCAACATGTATTATTTTTTGATTTTTTGATTATGGCCATTCTTGTGGGAGTAAAGTGGGATTGCTTTGTGGTTTTGATTTGCATTTCCCTGATCATTAGTGATATTGAGCATTTTTTCATCATGTTTGTTGGCCATTTGCATATCTTCTTTTGAGAACTGTATATTCATGTCCTTAGCCCACTTTTTGATGGGGTTTTTTCTTGCTAATTTGTTTGAGTTCCTTGTAGGTTCTAGATATTCATCCTTTTTCAGATGTATAGATTGTGAAGATTTCTCCCACTCTGTGGGTTGTCTGTTTACTCTGCTGACTGTTGCTTTTGTCTTGCAGAAACTCTGTAGTTTAATTAAGTCCTACCTATTTATCTTTGTTTTTGTTGTATTTGCTTTTGGGTTCTTGGTCATTAAATCTTTGCCTAAGCCAATGTTTAGAAAGGTTTTTCCAATGTTATTTTCTAGAGTTTTTATAGTTTCAGGTCTTCAGTTTAAGTCTTTAATCCACCTTGGATTTTTTTTTGTATGAGATAACAGATGAGGATCCAGCTACATTCTTCTGCATGTGACTTGCTGATTATCCCAGCACCATTGTTGAATAGGGTGTCCTTTCCCCTCTTTATCTTTTTGTTTGATTTGTTGAAGATCAGTTGACCATATTTCGCTTTATTTCTGGCTTTTCTATTTGATTCCATTGGTTAGTATGCCTGTTTTTATACCAGTACCATGCTGTTTTGGTGACTATGACCTTATATTGTAGTTTGAAGTCAGATAATGTAGTGCCTCAAGATTTCTTCTTTTTGCTTAGTCTTGCTTTGGCTATGCGGGCTCTTTGTTGTTTCCATATGAATTTTAAGATTTTTTTTTTCCCTAATTCTGTGAAGAATGATGGTGGTGTTTTGATGGGAATTGCATTGAATTTGTGGATTGTTTTTGGCAGTACATGGTCATTTTCACAATATTGATTCTATTCATCCATGAGCATGGGATGGGTCCCATTTCTTGGAGTTTTTTTCAGCAGTGTGTTGTAGTTTTCCTTGTAGAGATCTTTCACCTCCTTGGTTAGGTATATTCCTAAGTATTTTATTTTTGCAGCTATTGTAAAAGGGGTTGAGTTCTTTATTTGATTTTCTGCATGGTGGTGGTTGTTATGTAGCAGTGCCGCTGATTTGTGCACATTAATTTTGTATCCTGAAACTTTACTGAATTCATTTATCAGATCTAAGACCTTTTTGGATGAGTCCTGAGGGTTTTCTAGGTATATGATCATATTATTAGTGAACAGCGACAGTTTGACTTTCTCTTTACTGATTTGGATGCCCTTTCTTTGTCTTGTCTGATTGCTCTGGCTAGAACTTCAGTAGTATGTTGAATAGAAGTGATGAAAGTGGGCATCCTTGTCTTGTTCTGGTTCTCAGGGGGAATGCTCTCAACTTCGCCCTTTCAGTATAATACTGGTTGTAGGTTTGTCATAGATAGCTTTCATTACCTTTAGGTATGTCCCTTCTGTGCCGATTTTGCTGACAGTTTTAATAGTAAAGGGATGCTGGATTTTGTCATATGCTTTTTCTTCATCTATTGAGATGATCATATGCTTTTTGTTTTTAATTGTTTATATGTGTATCACGTTTATTGACTTGCATATGTTAAACCATCCCTGCATCCCTGGTATGAAACCTACTTGATCATGATGTATTATCTTTTTGATATGCTGTTGGATTTTGTTAGCTAGTATTTTGTTGAGGATTTTTGCATCTGTGTTCATCAGGGATATTGGTCTGTAGTTTTCTTTTTTTGTTACGATCTTTCCTGGTTTTGACATAAGGGTAATGCTGCCTTCATAGAATGACTTAGGGAGGATTCCCCCTTTTTTCATCTTTTGGAATAGTTTCAGTACTATTTTCAAAAAATTGGTACCAATTTTTTGAATGTCTGATAGAATTCAGCTGTGAATCTACTTGGTTCCGGTCTTTTTCTGTTGACTGTTTGTTATATTACTCTTTCAGTATCGCTGCTTGTTATTGATTTGTTCAGAGTTTCTGTTTCTTCCTGCTTTAGTCTAGGAGCGTTGTATATTTCCAGATTTTCTAGTTCATGCAAAATAAAATGTTCATGAATGATATTTCTGTGGTTATAATATCTCCCATTTCATTTGTAATTGAGCTTATTTGGATTTTCTCTCTTCTTTTCTTGGTTAATCTTGCTAATGGTCTGTCGATTTTGTTTTTCTTTTCAAATAACCAGCTTTTTGTTTCATTTGTCTTTTGTATTTTTTGCTTGTTTTAATTTCATTTAGTTCTGCTCTTGGTTATTTCTTTTCTTCTGCTGGTTTTGAGTTTGGTTCGTTCTTGTTTCTCTAGTGCCTTGAGTTGTGACCTCAGATTGTCTATTTGTGCTCTTTCAGACTTTTTGGTGTAGGCATTTAAGGCTATGAGCTTTCCTCTTAGCACTGCTTTTGCTGTATCCAAGAGGTTTTGATAGGTTGTATCACTATTATTATTAAGTTCAAATAATTTTTAAATTTCCATCTTGATTTCATTGTTGACCCAGAGAACATTCAGGACCAGATTATTTAATTTCCATGTATTTGTATAGTTCTGAGGGTTCCTTTTGGAGTTGATTTCCAATTTTATTCCAGTTATGTCTGTGAGAGTACTTGATATAATTTAGCTTTTCTTAAATGTATTGAGACTTGTTTTGTGGCCTCTCATATGGTCTGTGTTATAGAGTGTTCCATGCTGATGAAAAGAATATAAATTCTGTAGTTGTTAGGTGAAATGTTCTATAGATATCTCTTAAGGCCATTTGTTCAGGGTGTAGTTTTTTTGTTGACTTTCTGTCTTGGTGACCTGTTTTGTGCTGTCAGTGGAGTATTGAAGTCTCCCACTATTACTATGTTGCCGTCTATGTCATTTCTTAGGCCTAGTAGTAACAGTTTTATAAATTTGGGAGTTCTAATGTTAGGTGAATATATATTTAGGATTGGACTAAATATAGTTCGACTTATCCTTTTATCCTGTTGGACTAATCATTTTATCATTATATAATGTTCCTCTTTGTCTTTTCTGTTTTTCCTACCCCTTTACAGTAAGCTTATGTGAATCCTTATGTGTTAGGTGAGTCTCTTGAAGACAGCAGATACTTGGTTGGTGGATTTTTCTGCACCCTGCCATTGTGTATCTTTTTTTTTTTTGAGATGAAGTTGCACTCTTGTCGCCCAGGCTGGAGTGCAATGTCATGTTCTTGGCCCACTGCAACCTCTGCGTCTTGGGTTCAAACAATTCTCCTGCCTCAGCCTCCCAAGTAGCTTGGATTACAGGTACCCACCACCACACCCAGCTAATTTTGTTGTATTTTTAGTAGAGACAGGGTTTTGCCAGTGTTGGGCAGGCTGGTCTCGAACTCCTGACCTCAGGTGATCAGCCTGCCTTGGCCACCCAAGGTGCTGGGATTACAGGAGTGAGCCACTGTGCCCAGTTCATTATGATCTTTTAAGTAGAGCATTTAGGCCATTTATGTTCAGCGTTAATATTGAGTTGTGAGGTACTGTTCTATTCATCATGATAGTTGTCTCCCGGATACCTTTTTTTTTTTTTTTTGCATTGTGATATTGTTTCATAGGCCCTGTGAAGTTTATGCTTTAAGGAGGTTCTTCTATTTAGGTATATTTTGACAGTTTTTGTTTCAAGATTTAGAACTCATTTTAGCATTTCTTGTAGTGCTGGCTTGGTAGTGGCAAATTCCCTCAGCAGTTGTCTGAAAATGACTGTATCTTTCCTTCATTTGTGAAGCTTAGTTTCACTGGATACAAAATTCTTGGCTGATAATTAGTTTAAGGAGGCTAAAGATAAGACCACAATCCCTTCTGGCTTGTAGGACTTCTGCTGAGAAATCTGCTGTTAATTTAGTGGGCTTACTTTTATAGGTTACCTAATGCTTTTGCCTCACAGCTTTCAAGATTCTTTCCTTCTTACTTTAGATGACTTGATGACTATATGCCTAGGTGGTGATCTTTTTGCAACGAATTTCCTGAGTGTTCTTCAGGCTTTTTAATTTGGATGTCTAGATCTCTAGCAAGACCAGCAAAGTTTTCCTCAATTATTCCCTCAAATAGGTTTTCCAAACTTTTTGATTTCTCTTCTTCCTCAGGAACATCAGTTATTCTTATGTTTGGTTGTTTAACATAATCCCAAATTTCTTGGAGGCTTTGTCCATTTTTTTGATTCTTTTTTCTTTTGTCTTTGTTGGATTAGGTTAATTTGAAAGCCTTGTCTTTGAGCTTTGAAGTTCTTTTTTTCTACTTGTTCTAGTCCGTTGTTGAAATTTCACAGTGGATTTTGCATTTCTCAAGTGTGTCTTTCATTTCCAGAAGTTTGTCTTTTCTTTATAATATCTGTTTCTCTGGAGTCTTCAAATTTTTTTTTAAATTGTTTTTCACCTTTCTCTGGTACTTCCTTGATTAGCTTAATAATCAACCTTTTGAATTCTTTATCTGGCAATTCAGAGATTTCTTCTTGGTTTGGATTTGTTGCCGGAGAGCTGGTGTGATCTATTGGAGGTGCTATAGAACCTTGTTTTGTCATATTACCATAATTCGTTTTCTGATTTCTTCTCATTTTGGTAGACTATTTAATTGGAAAGATCTAGAACCCAAGGGCTGCTGTTCAGATTATTTTGTCCAATGGGGTGATCCCTTGATGGGGTGCTCTTCCTCTAAGGATAAGGCTTCTTGAGAGCTAAACTGCAGTGGTTGTGCCCTTCTGGGTATAGCCACCCAATGGGGCTACTGGGCTCCAGGCTGGTGCTGGGGAATGTCTGCAGAGAGTCCTGTGATGTGATCTATCTTTAGGTCTCTGAGCTGTGGATACCAGCCCCTGCTTTGGTGGAGGTGGCAGGAGAGTGAAGTGGATTCTGTAGGAATCCCTGGTTGTATTTTTGTTTAGTACACTGGTTTTCTTGAATGCTGATTTATGCTAGCAGTGAAGCTGTCATGTGGACAGACTCAGGATCTCTGGTTAACAAAGATGTTGCAGGCGATGGAATTAGCTGTTGTTTTCCCCTTCTTTGGAGCAGGGTTGTTCTGTTATGAGTTTCTGTAATGGCTTGAGTTGGTTGGCCTTCAGTGAGGAGGTGGTGCTTTCAAGAAAGCATCAGCTGCGGTAGTATGGTGAGGATACAAGCTTGTCCTACGTTGGCCAGGTTAAGTATTCGGGTTTCTTAGGTGATAGGAAGGGCCATAGAACTCCCAAGAGTTTATGTCTTTTGTCTTTGGCTACCAGGGTGGGTAGAGAAAAACCATCAATTTGGGGCAGAGTTAGGTGTGTCTGAGTCAGACTCTGCTTTGGCGGGGCTTGCTGTGGCCACTGTAGGGGATTCAGGGTGGTTCTCAAGTCAATGGCATTATGTTGCCAGGGCGATTTGCCTCTTCTGTCTCATGTAGCCTGCCAGGGAAGTAGGGGAAAGCCAGCAGTGACAGGCCTCACCCAGCTGCCACACAGCCAGCAAGGCCAGTTTCACTCTCATCATGCCCTGCATTTATATCCACCATGGTGAGCAGGGCTGAGATCTTGACCCAGGCTACAAGCCTCCCTGCTGAGAAAGCAAGCAGGCCTCTCAGGCCTTGCCCCTCCCTACCTGCCTTTACCTTCGACTGTGGCTTCTGCACTTCTATCGCACATCCCATTTGCCTTCCACTGGATTCTGCTCAGGAAAATTTTTGCTCAGTTGAAATTATTATGGAGCTCAGCTAGAAGCTTCCTTTACCCTGTGGCCCCTCCCAAATTCTGCTGGCTGACTTTTCTTCCCCAAGGACCCCTGTGAGTTAAAGCCAGAGATGACTTCCCTGGGCTCGAGCTGGGGACCAGGAGTGTCCACAGGGCTCTTCCTGCTGTTGCTTCCACTTTTATAGTTTGCTCAGCTCTCTAAATCCATTTAGGCTCTAGGTAAGGTTAAATCCTTCTCCTGTGATCTGAATTTTTCAGGTTCCCCAGCAGGGATGTTTGTTCAGAGGCAGACTTTTTCCCCTCTCACACTTTGGGAGCTCACACTTTTTTGGCTGTCTTGTGGAGTTTGCAGCAGCAAGCCACTTCTTTCAAAGGGTTTGTGAATTCTTTTTTTTTTTTTTTTTTTTTTTTTTTTGAGACGGAGTTTCGCTCTTGTTACCCAGGCTGGAGTGCAATGGCGCGATCTCGGCTCACCGCAACCTCCGTCTTCTGGGTTCAGGCAATTCTCCTGCCTCAGCCTCCTGAGTAGCCGGGATTACAGGCACGCGCCACCATGCCCAGCTAATTTTTTGTATTTTTAGTAGAGACGGGGTTTCACCATGTTGACCAGGATGGTCTCAATCTCTTGACCTCGTGATCCACCCGCCTCGGCCTCCCAAAGTGCTGGGATTACAGGCTTGAGCCACCGCGCCCGGCCTGGGTTTGTGAATTCTTTTGGTTTTCCTGGTATGTTCCTGTGGTGGTTCTTGGAGCAAATGTTCACAGTGTGAGTCTCTACATGCTGTTCTGTCCATCCAAGGAGGGGCTGCACATTAGTCCTGTCCCTATCTGCCATTTTCCTGGAAGTTTTCGTTCTATTTATCCTTTTGAATTTATGTAGTTTAAAATTATGAGTTAAACAGTGGCAAGTCTTGCTCGTCACTTTTCTGACCAACTAGTTACCCTGTCTGGAGGCAGGCAGTGCTACCAAAATTGTGTGGCCTTTGAACAGTCTTTCATAAACACACATATTGCAACTCCTCCCACCCCACCCCTTTTTACACTAGTGGTAGCATGCTTTATACATGTTCTGTTTTCTGTTTTGCTTATCTTGGAGATTATTACTTACTGGCTTACAAAGAGCTTCCTTGCTCCTTTTTTTTTTCCTCAATAACTGCATGTATTTCACTTTAGCTATATAACATCATTACTAAACTGGATCACCACTAGTGGTCATTTATGTTTGCAAATTTTTGCTAGCAGAGAATCACTGGTTGAAAGGATTAATGTGTCTGTGCTTTTTGTTAGATGGAACCAAATTGCCATCCGTAGCTTGTATTCACTTACCCTTCTACCAGCAGTGTGGGCAGGTGTCTGTTTCACTGCTACCTGGTTCATCATACCTTTTCTCTTACAGTTAAAGTGTTATGTCATTGAAGTATGTGTGTATATGTAAATATTTTTGGTAAAGGCTGTGTGTAGTTGTTTTCATTTCTGAATCATATTCCATCATCTGTATGTGTGTGAAAAAAAGTTTATATCTCTATTCTACTCTATTATTTTTTTCTTTTTCTTTCTTTTTTTGGAGACAAAAACTTGCTCTGTCACCCAGGCTAGAGTATAGTAGCATAATCATGGCTCACTGCAACCTCTGTTCCTGGGCTCAGGTGATCCTGCCACCTCAGTCTCCTGAGTAACTGGGACTACAGGCACGTGCCAGCATGCTTGGCTAATTTTTGTGTTTTTTTTTTTTTTGTAGAGCTGCCATCTCTGTGCTATGTTATTCAGGCTGGTCTAGAACTCCTGGGTTCCATCAATTCCATCTGGAGCTCCATCAGACTCCTGGGATTATAGGCAAGAGCCACCATACCCAGCCTCTGTTCTACTCTCAATGGACATTTGGATTTTATCAGTTTGTAGCTAATAGGAAAAGTGCCACTATGAACATCTTATACATATCTTTTGATGACCATATATACATATGCCTAACAGTTGTATATCTAGGAATAGAATTGTTAAGTGGTTAGATATGAATATATTCAGCTTTGGAAGATGTACTCACAACATTTTCAGAGTGGTTTTGCCAGCTCAGCCTCCACTGTCAATGGGTATGAGTGTCTTTGCATCCCAGCTGAATTTCATTACACTCACTCTGGTGGGTGTGTAGTGGTATCTTGTAATGTTAATTTGTATTTCCTTTCAGCAAATGAATTTGAACATCTTTTAAAATGTTTATTGGCCATTTTGGATAGCTTCTTTTGTGAGGTACTTGTTCAAGTCTTTTGTCTGTTTTTCTATGGGGATTCTGTCTTTTCCTTGATTATAAGTTTATATTTTTGATGTGTGTTTTTTGTCAAGTACTATGCTTTGCAAATATCTCCTCCCCCTCTCAGGAAATCTTTCAAGGCTGATGGTGTGATTGAAAATAACTGGTAGTGGGGCTCCTTGGTTGCATTAGTCATGGAGGATCTCTAGAGGATGACTTGCCATCTGATATGTCTGAATGACAGTGACGAGCCATTGAAGTGCTTGATGATGACTTGTCCAGGCAGAGGGAACAGCATGAACAAAGCCCAGGGAAGGACAAAGCTTGGCATGTTTGGGTACAGAAAGAAAGCCAAGGTGGGGGGGAAGAAAGAGGTGGCAAGAAGAAATAAAGATAATCAGAATCTCTTTTCATTGCTCTGTGGGAGAGAAAGGCTTTAGATTTGTCATTCATCCAGTGCTGTGTATGACAGTTGCTTCTCGTGACTCTGTGGTCTTTGAGTCTCTTTTGCTTTGGGAGACTGAAACATAATGTTTCTTTCTGTCCTTTGTCCTGCAGGTGTGGTGGACACAGGCCTATTCATCAACATGGCTGAGAGAGTCTACTTCGGGATGCAGGATGGCTCAGTTAACATGAGGGAGAAGCCTTTCTCTTGACCCTGCGAGGAGCAGAGTGTGTTCATCTTGAGTTTCCAGCCCACAGCCAAGGTGGATGTACCTCTCCAGGAGCCTTTGCCTTAATGTATCTCTGCCAGGGTGGAAAACTGGTTGTGAGGGACGGGGTGGGGGAGTGGGAGGGGGAGTTAAATCCAGTCTTATGAAGTATTGTTATTAAATGTCTTTTTAAAAAGAGAAATATAAACATATATTTTTACTATTAAACTATTCAGTTTTTTAAATAAAGTAGAACTTGATTTCATGTTTTATATGAAACATTTATAAAAAAAAAAAAAAGGAGAGGTGGACTGTCTTTAAAACCGTTGACTTGAGTCTGCTGGTAAAGTTTCTGAATATTGGGTTTGCTGAGATATAAAAATCAAAACTTCTTTAAGCTGATAAAATGAGGGGCTCAGCCAGCAGTGATTTCCTGATGCCTTACTGGAAACTTTGTTTACTTGTCTGCTATTTTCTGTTTTGTTTTTAGTTTTCACTGTGAGCACACATCATACCTGGTTACATCTTAAGATCACGTTTACAAAACTGTGGAGTGGAGCGGGGTAGTATGGAATGACTTGGGAATGTAAACTATTGGGGAGAAAATGTGGTTATACTTTTGCTAAGATCTGGGGGTTTCTTCATATCCCTACTGTTGGAAGAAATTGATCAGAAATGCTTGCCAGTACTGCCAAAGCACTGCTGTGAAATGTGAAGTACTTGTTTTTTTTTTTTAAATGATTTACTTTCTGTTGTTAATATTTTTCTCTGTTACTTCTTGCATGGTTTGGTGTCAGAAGTCCTTACCTCTTTATATTGTTTGCAGGTTGAAATAAAACAGTGTGGTGCCATTTTGACTCTTTTGTCTTTACTTTAGAATTGGAATTTAAATGGCCACAGAAGGAAAGCCAAGACAGAGGGGAATCAGTTTTGCCCACCCAGTGTATATCAGATCTGTATGGGGTGGAATTCACTCAAGAAATCTTGAACCAAAGAATAGGTAAATGTTTCCATTATTTCTGGGAAAGCTATCTTCCAGATATGTCAGTTATTTAAGGAAATATGCTATAGCCCTTTGTCAGGCAAGGTATTAATTTTCTTGTTCATGAAGGCTAATACAGATGAACAAAAGTCACAGATTATCTCCACATTTTATATGAGTCGAAACTTCTTTAGTTATGGAAGCTGATAATCAGTGAAATAGTTATCCTAATTAGTGCCCCCAACTCTAATCTGCAGTTTGCTTAATAAACAGTCAATTTTCTGAAAAGAGCCTCCTAGGGAAAGGAAAGGCCTGACCAGCTCAGTGAGCATTCTAGACTAGGCTCAAAGGAATCCATCCTCTTGTTAAAAGGTCTTGATGTTGAGAGCCCTGATTTCTACTTGCTAACTTTGGACAATATTTGGAACAGTCATTTCCCTCAGTTTACTCTCTATTTTGAAGCTTGGATAATAACGATCAGACTTGTTGGCATCTGAATTCTTGCTACATCAAGTTGCAGAATAAAACTTACATCAGGAGAGAAAGCATTAAAGATGCGTATTTCTTTCGGAGTTCCCTCTTCACTCTCAAAGTACTCTTTAAAAGTAGCTGCCTTACATATTATTAGGAAACCTATTGTTAGGAGTGCTTTATTTTTCATTTGGTTTGGGTTATAATTTTTACACAAAACAGGCATTATATCTTAGCTGAGAAATCTTGATAAAACTAATTTTTGAAATAATCTTTTAAAGGTCTTGTGGCATGGATTAAATTTAGGAATAAAGATAAACAACAAAGTTAAGCTGAATTTCTGAAAAACACCTGCATGTACCACATCACATGTAAATTTTCTGTGGGTTTCATAAGCATTCGCACCTGTGACGGATCTGCAGTTCCTTTGAATGTTGATGTTAGGTTTTCCTTCTCTTGAGGAAAACAAAACACCTATGTTTTAGGCACACATAACAGCAAGGTACATTTTGACTAAAGATTCTTCATTAAAACTCATTAAATGTGATCTTTCTGAGGAGTTAGATGGAATAAGATAGAAAAAATAATTTTTTTCATGTGACCCACGTGCTAGTACATGTGATTAATGATGAATCTCAGGGGCAAGGGTGAACTGCAAATTTTGTATTTGGGAAATGTTTATGACCAAGGTACGCGGTCACACTCTGGGAAGTATCAAAGGAGGAAAATCACTCTGATT
Organism: Cebus imitator; assembly: GCF_001604975.1. Lineage (NCBI taxonomy): Eukaryota > Metazoa > Chordata > Mammalia > Primates > Cebidae > Cebus > Cebus imitator. Next base: position 6,365,647 of record NW_016107414.1, read on the forward strand.
TAAATAAAATGTATTCAGTTTGTTTTCAGCTACAGCTTCTCATTAAGTTTTTATATTCTTCATTGATCAAACTGTTTGAGCTTCCATCATTGGCCAGTTCCTAGTGGGCACTAGTGGGAGGGAGAGGATGGGACACAGATGGATAAGATCTGCCTGTGCTCCACGGGCTTCCAGCCTGGTGAGCCTGACAGGCACCTTGACAGAGGAATGATGAACTGGAGGAACACGGTGGGCAGGTGGGCAAGAGATGGGCTCTGAGTGGGGAAAGTGGTTGACAGGTGACTGGCGACAGCTTCCTACGTGCCGTCTTTGCTGGCTTTGACTCCATCAAAGCACTTTTATTTAATGTTAAATAAGTTGTCAGCTGATGGCAGAGAAACAGGTCTGAATAGGATAAGTCACTTGTCACAGATAGAGCTAGTAAGTGGCTGAGCCAGCCCCGGAACCCCTGGTCTTCAGGTTGGAGGTTTTGTAGTGTCTGGGAGGATACTCTTATGTTGGTCTTTAAGAAGTGCCAGAGATGGTGTGTTGCAACTTTTTACGGGAAAATTCTAACGGAGACAGGCAAGTTTCACAGAAAAGCTAATTTTGGAGTAATCCTATTCCAAGAAGTTAGCTTTCATTTCAGGGGCAGTGCTTTGCTTTGATGTACTATTTTTATTGAACTATTATATTTCAGCAGTTTCAACCTTTTATCCTAAAGTGGCAAGGAGGGGAAGCGGAGAGCTATGGTATTTGAACCTGAATGTGTGCCAGGCACTATTTGGGTTTTTGCATTATTATCTCATGTCACCTTTATGGTGTTTGTTCTCTTTTTTTTTTTTTTTTTTTTTTTTTTTTTTTTTT
>NW_016107414.1:6366600-6412808 GCF_001604975.1 Cebus imitator
CATGCCCAGCTAATTTTTTGTATTTTTAGTAGAGATGGGGTTTCACAATGTTGACCAGGATGGTCTCGATCTCTTGACGTCGTGATCCACCCGCCTCGGCCTCCCAAAGTGCTGGGATTACAGGCTTGAGCCACCGCGCCCGGCCTGTTTGTTCTTTTTTTAAAAATTTATTTTATTTTTTTACCAGGGGAGAGCGTGAACACAGTCCCCCATTACCACAAATTATGCAGTCGAGTTTCCCACATTTGGGGAAATCTCAGGGTGTCAGCACATCCGGAGTGCAATGGATTAGCCTCGCCCTGGGAAAACCACCTTCGTGATCATGGTATCTCCCCTGCCAGGTGTTAGTTCTTTTAATTTGCTGAGTGAGAAACGGAGGCTTAGTTTAAGTAACTTGTTCAGGTCACACACTGGAAAGCAAGCCAGACTTCTCTGGTTCTAGGCCTTGTTCCTACTTCAAGGTGGTTATAGGACTTTAATAGTTTGTGTTCCTTAATTGTGTCCATCAGTTGTAACTTGAGTAACAATTTGTTAAAGTACTGGAGTTAGTGAATGGCTGGGTTGTGTGCGTAGGCTCATGCTTAATTCTATGATGATCAATTTCTGTCATCTTTAGTAGGAGGGAGGAGTAGAACATTACATATAGTCTTGGGTGGGCCACAGGAAATTGGCCTTTGTAGAAGTCATCTTTATTTGTCACTCTGGAATGGAACATGACAACCACTGATTTCTGTCTTCCGTTGTCTGTTTTCTTTTTCCTCCTTTCTCCCTGTGATTTAGGCACAGTGGCTACCAGAGGCATTGCTAGTCTGCGAAGGGGCATTTATGGCTGAGGACTGCCCATTCCTTTTAGCCAAAGATCATTCAGAACACACACACGGTTGAACAAAGTTGGATTTACCTGTTGAATAAGGGAAATTACACGCCATGGGCAGCTGCACTTATCTCAGCCTTAGAACTTAGAGAGTTTAGGCCCAAGGAAGCAGAGCTTAGTCTGGATTGGATGCCGTCAGGAAGCAGGGCTAATAATATAACTGGATATCTTAACTGTTCTTACCTAGAAGGTAAGGAGAATGGAGTGAGCCTAAAGCTACCATTGTTAAAGAAGGAAGTTATTCATTAGTGATGTTGGGCAATTTTTGTGATGTGGACAATGTTTGTCTGTGCGATTATGGTCTTGTTTTTGTCTTCATCCGTTAGTCACATACTGGCCTTGTCTGATGTTGATATTGTGTGAAATTGTGTTCCACACGAGAACATCATGGCTTGGCTGTGGGTGCCAGGCCAGCTTATAGCAACACTGAGGTCTGAGTGATAGAGCTAGGCCAGCTCCCAGCCGTCAAGGGCGACATTGCTGTCTCTCTGAAGATACGGCAGAATCCCCTAGGATCCAGAGGGCCTGGGCGTTCTATAAACAACTCTTTCAGCCTTTCACTAACACTGAGTTTGTCAGTCCCTTTGACTAACTGATATTGAGCACTTGTGTGTACCTAGCACTGGAGTGCAGGAGTCAGGTCCCAGATACCCCAAGATGTCACCAGCCCTCAGACTTCATTGGTGCTGTGACAGACATTTTTTGTGACTTGCTTCTCAGATGCCTGGCTTTGCTCACTTCCTGTCACACCTAGTAGCTGAAGCTGCCAGATTTAGGATTGCATCAGCCTTCACTCTCCACTAACCCAGTAATCAGATGAGCTGAGGTTTTAAACATAGGTTCAGTGCCTTTGCTTTTTTAGTAACTGGGTTGTATTGCATGGCAGCAAAACACTCCGATATAGCCTAGTATTCAAATGTGCCCATGTTGGCCTCAGCAAATAAACATCTGTAATGGTGTTTTGAGAGGGATGGAAGTGTGACAGTTCACATGGCTGGTGCAGTGGAGGCAGAATCCAAAGAGGGAAAGAAAAGACTTCCCGGGAAAGGAAAGCCTGCTGTCTTCGGACAATGTATTATGTAGACCGATGAATAAGATCAGTGCTGAAACCCTATTCTCTTACGTCCAATCACTGAGAACCATCTGCTCAGCAGCAAGGTGGGAGAGGGAGCAGCTCTGTCTCAGAACTGAAGTCCTGGCTGGTTGCATCTCGTTCAGCCTCAACCCAGTAGCAATAATATCTCTGAATGCTCCCTGATTGCGGAGAGAATACATTTTGAGAGTTCCTAGGTTTGGGGGTTTTCCAACTTGAGTTTCAAATAGGGGAATGGCATGCATCCTCCTTTATTTCGGAAGCTGTTCTTGGTGAAGGGTGAGACCAGTTTCCAGTCACCAGTGAGTTTTGAAGTTTCCAGGGCTTGGTTCTTTGGGCTTAGCTACATCTGGCCCCTGCGCCTCTATGTCAGTGATGCTGCCACTGGGTTCTTTGTGAACCCATGAGAAGCACTCACAAGGTGAGAGCCCACAAGGAGCTGGGCCCAGAGCAGCACAGGTGTGAACAGGAACAGCAATGCCTGTTAGAAATGCCAGCCACGTAGTCTTAAATGTTCTAGTCTCCATACTGGAAAAGTTAAACGAAACAGGCAAAATTCAGTTTATAGTAAAATATTTTATTTAACAAAATATCTAAAATATTACTACTTTAACACATAAGGAGTATTTCATATTTTTTCTTTGAAGTCTTCAAAATGCCATGTGTACTTAACTTCGGCACATCTCGTTTTGAATTGGCCACTTTCCAAGTGTTCCGTGGTCACTCGTGGTGAGTGTCTACAGCATCGGAGAGCACGGAGCTAGAATTCAAGAGGGACGCGCATAGCCCCATTCTGACTTATTTAAGTCTCTCATTTCTTGGAGCAAGTCTGGAGTTCTATAGTCTTAAGATGTTTCCAGAACCCACAGAGAGTTGAGTCAGTTGGAAAGCTACCCCAGGGAGGTCCACTCAGTAGCCTCAGCTTGAACTGAAACCTTCATCTGTGCTTCCAGCAGGTGACATTTTGACCTTGTAAGTGACCTTAACTCCAGGAAAAAGAAGCCCATCCTTTCAGGTTCTAAGTTAAATGAATATTTTGGTTGCAATATACTGTTCTTTTTTGTTGTTTTTGTTTTTTTTCCTGAAAAAGATTAAGTTTCATGAAGATAGTAACCTAAATTTGAAATTCCATTCTCCTACTTCCTAGCTTTTGGAGGACATTGTTTCACCTGAAAGCCTCAATTTCCTCATTGTAAAATGGCTATAAATAATAGTATCTGTTAGCATTCTTTTGAAGAGTAAATGAACTAATTCATACCAAAAATATAAAAAAATTACTTGTATATAAAACACGATATATCTTAAATTACTATTCAACAGCTGTAGACTTATATTTTCTAGGTTCTTTGGGGTTTGGTATTAAGAACATTGAATTGTGCAAAATGGATCCCTGAAAATAATTGGTGGGGGGTGTGCAAAGGAGAGAAAAACCATGGGTGCATGGGGATCCATGTATGAGCTTTTTCCAGAATGAAATTTTCCTTTAAATGACTTAACAACGTTTGTTTTGGAATTTACTGAAGGAAAATTGATACAATAATTGCATATGTCCATGCGGTATGCCGTACAGGTTTACTTGAGATGTGTGTGTGTGCGCGTGCATACACATGTGTATCTTCTACTTGGGGAAGTCAGGGGAAGCCTCATAAAGTAGATGGTCATTTAGTTGAATCTTTTTAAGAAATTTAAATTTTCACTTTTTCATTTTTTTGTGTGTGCTTGTAGAAAGTGATTTATTTAAAGAGAGAGAGAAACAGGAGAACAAGAGAGAAAGAAGCATTTAAGTCTCACACTAAGTGAGAGAATCCAGAAAGATGGAATCCAGGAGAGGAAGGCAGCTTCCACACTGAGTGGAAGGGAATAGAGAGAGACATGGTGTTTAGGAGGGGAAGACAGGCTTCCACGAGAGAGTGTGGAAGGGTTTTTTTTTTTTTTTTTCTTTTAGAGTCAGGGTCTCACTTTGTCATCCAGGCTGAAGTGCAGTGGTGTGATCATGGCACACTACAACCTTGATCTCCCTAGGCTCACATGATCCTCTCACTTCAGTCTCCCGAGTAGCTGGGACTACAGGCATGCACCACTGTGCATAGATAATTTATATATATTTTTTTGTAGAGATGAGGTCTCATCATCTTGCCCAGGCTATAAAAAGCTTTTAAACTTTAAAATTTTAAAATCAGTCTTATCTAGATATAATGAGCATACTGTACAATTCACCTGTTTGAAGTATATAATTTAATAGCTTTTAATATATTCATAATTGTGCAACCGTCACCACCATTGATGATTTTCATCACCCCAAAGAGATGAAATGTCCGTTAAATAACTCCTTATTTTCATACGGTGCTCCTTCTCTCCCTCCCTTAGGTCCCCCTAGGCAACCATGAATTTACTTTCTGGGTAGATTTGCCTCTTCCAGACATTTCATATGATGGCATCATATGATATATTGTCTCTTGTATCTTTCTTCTTTTGTCGGCATAATGTTTTCCGGGTTCATCTATGTTGTCACATGTACCAATATTTCATTATGTTTTTATCACAGAATAATATCCCATTGCATGGGATATTATTTATCCATTAATCAGAAGGTGGCCACTTGTTCTATTTCTACTTTTTGGCTGTTAATGAATAATGCTCTTATGAACATTCATGAATAATCTTTTGTGTGGACAAATGTCTCATTTTTGTTGTTGTTCCACTGTTCCTCCTTTATTTTCTTTTGGTATACATATAAAATTTTTCATGCCATCATAATTCCTTTTTTTAAAAAAATATGTTTGTGTATATATATACATGTGTGACTTTCTTAGTAATTTCTGTAGTTGCTGAATCTGGAAGGAAGACTCAAAGGCCACCAGGCAGGCAGCGTGGTGGGAGGAGGAGGGAAGGAGCATCCACGCAGAGGGAACAGCATGTACAAAGACAATGGCGAGTGAGGATGTGGTTGGTACTGGTAAATTCGAGGAACTTTGAGGGCTGACAAGTAATGCTGGCTCTGGGGAGGTGTTGAGAGAAGAGAAGGGAAGGCAGGAGCCGTGTAACAAAAAGCTGTGTTCACTGTTGCTAAGGACTCTGGACTTAACCTGCCAGTGGGGCTTTAGGCAGTGGAGTAGCATGATCAAAGCCATTGCTGGCTGCAGGGAGGAGGCGAGGATGAACAGGGCAGACAGAGTCTGGGCTGGGGCGTCAGCTATCAGTCTATAGAAATGGTTCAGGGAGGCTTCCCAACTTACTTTAAGACTTTCTTTAAAGCTGCTGAAATGTTTTATTCCCAAATTAAAGGTACAGCAAGTGTTGGTTGTGAGAGATGATGCTTCTGCTACCACTTCTGTTGCTCACAGTAAAGCAAAATGTCAGTCTAGATTCAAGAAGGTCGTGCAATAGATTCCACTTCCTGATGAGGGAAGGAATGAATGCAGAATTTGCAAGCTGTCTGTTGAAAGTAAAGACAAAGATTCAAGAAGAGTTAAAGTTCATTCAGCTGGTGGCATCTAATCCAGTGGTGGGTTGGCAGCAGTGCCAGGAATAGCATTTAGAGAGCAGCATCAATAGTGACATTTTTTTCCAGAATATTTTAGGGTAGGACCTTGGCCATATTTCCAGCTTACCAGCTACCCTTGTTTTCACCTGTTTTCAGAGCCTAATTTTTTAGACTTCCCATTCACTTTGGAGTTGCATGATACCCTTTTAATAAATGCTCTTTCTGCTTAATTTAGCCAGAGGTAGCTTCTGTTGTTTGCTTCTAAGGGTGCTGACTGGTTCTTTGGTCAATAAGACAATCACTAAGGACTGTACAGTAAAATGAACAAGATAATTTACCAAAGAGGAAATACAGGTGGGTAATAAACTCCTGAAAAATATCCCATCTCACTCACGATAAAAACAAAACACATCTAAATTAAAATGGTAACAACCAGATGCCTTTTTGTTTTTGCCTTTACAATTTTCAAATTTAATCAGAGCTGCAGAGTATGGTGAGACAAGCTTTCTTTAACTTTTCTTTGCTGGTGGGGCTATATATGGCTTTTACTTTCCTAAGTTTTCTGTATTTTCTAAAGAACCTGAACAAGTCATTAAAATAAAATAAATGGAAAGAGTGTTTGTGGCAGGAGAAACACTAGTGGGATAATAAATTGATCTAACCTTTTTTTCCTGGAGATTTTTTGGCCATATGTACGAAGATCTTAAAATGAGTAATTCTTTGTCACTTCCAGGAATCCAGTGTAAGCAAAGAAATTTGTGCACAAAGATGTTCATATTTTAGTAAAAATTGGAAACTTGAATGAAACGAGACAATTAAGATGTGACATAATAAGATAATAAGCAGAAGCAACCCTTAAGAAAGATTTGTAAAGAACTGATGATTGGCCGGGTGTGGTGGCTCATGCCTGTAATCCCAACACTTTGGGAGGCCGAGGCAGGTGGATCACGAGGTCAGGAGTTCGAGACCAGCCTGGACAACATGGTGAAACCCTGTCTCTACTAAAAATACAAAAATTAGCCAGTTGCAGTGGCAGGCGTCTATAAATCCCAGCTACTCAGGACACTGAGGCAGAATCGCTTGAACCTGGGAGGTGGAAGTTGCGGTGAGCTGAGATAGTGCCACTGCACCCCAGCCTGGGTTGCAGAGCAAGACTTCATCTTGAAAAAACAAAAACAAAAAACCTGATGATTATAGGAAAACCTTAATGGAAAAATATTGAGTGATACATTGTTAGGTAATAAATTAACCAAAAATTATACACGTGACATCACTCATGATCCAGTGGGGAAAATAAATCACCCTGGACATTTTAAACAATGGGAATTTATTGTGGGAAATGCTTCACAGGTGATGAAGAGCAGAGACCCAATCATCATGGAAGCAGCCCAGAGATGAGTCACAGCAGGAAGCCACTCCACCTCCAGGGCTACAGAAAGGGACGTTGGGAGAGCCCAGAGGCTGAGCACTTGGTGGCAGCTAGAATCATGGAGGAGATGTAGCTACTGATGCAAAACTCCTCCCTGCAGCAGAGAGAGGAACAAGTACTCTGCCTTATCCCTTCTTTTCACTACCCAGTCTCTAGCTGGTGTCTCCCACTGGCCATATCCAGCCGGAAGCCAATTGCCAATGGAACCATGGACAGGAAATGGATCTGAGTAGATGGACAATGACCACCACACAGCCTGATCTTGACTAGATAAACATGATGGATGTTAAATAATATTAAAATTACTTTTGCTGATGGGGCTCTATATGGTTTTTAGTTTCCTATGTTCTTCTGTATTTTCTAAAGAACCTGAACAATATTATTAAAATTAAATAAATGGAAAGAGTGTTTGTGGCAGAAAAAAACCTAGGCAATACTATCCAGGACATAGGCATAGGCAAGGACTTCAAACACCAAAAGCAATGGCAACAAAAGCCAAAATAGACAAATGGGATCAAATTAAACATAAGAGCTTCTGCACAGCAAAAGAATCATTAGAGTGAAGCAGCAACCAACAAAATGGCAAAAGATTTTTGCAATCTACCCATCTGACAAAGGGGTAATAACCAGAATCTACAAAGAACTGAAACAAATTTGCAAGAAAAAAACAACCCCATCAAAAAGTGGGCAAAGGATATGAACAGACACTTTTCAAAAGAAATTTATGCAGTCAACCAGCATGAAAAAATTCTCATCATCACTGGTCATTAGAGAAATGCAAATCAAAACCACACTGAGATACCATCTCATGCCAGTTAGAATGGTGATCATTAAAAAATCTGGAGGCAACAGATGCTGAATAGGATGTGGAGAAATAGGAATGCTTTTACATTGTTGGTGGGAGTGTAAATTAGTTGAGCCATTGTGGAAGATAGTGTGGCGATTCCTTAAGGATCTAGAAATAGAAGTACCATTTGACTCAGCAATCCCATTGCTGGGTATATACCCAAAGGATTATATAAATCGTTCTATTATAAAGACACATGCACAGGTATGTTCATTGCAGCACTGTTTACAACAGCAAAGACTTGAAATCAACCCAAATGCCCATCAATTGGATAAAGAAAATGTAGCACATATACACCATGGAATACTATGCAGCCATAATAAGGGATGAGTTCATGTCCTTTGCAGGGACATGGATGAAGCTGGAAACCATCATTCTCAGCAAACTGACACAAGAACAGAAAACCAAACATCGCATGTTCTCACTCATAAGTGGGTGTTGAACAATGAGAACACATGGACGCAGGGAGGGACCATCACACACTGGGGCCTGTTGGGGGGTGGGGAGAGCGGCTAGGAGAGGGATAGCAGGGGGTAGGGGGATTGGGGAGGAATAACCTTAGAAGAAACACCTAGTGTAGGTGACCGGGGATGGATGCAGCAAACCACCATGGCATGTGTATATCTATGTAACAATCCTGGATGATCTGCACATGTACACCAGAACTTAAAGTATAATTTAAAAAAATTAAAAGATAATGTGTATTGTGGGGATGGATGGGATGTTGTTAAACAGCGGAGTTTTAGATGCTGTGTCTCCCTGTGCTCCCTCCAGCTTTAGTCAGTGGCCCTGAAAGGGCTGGTGTCCTGGCTGCATGGGGCCAGCAGGGGGCGCTCCAGTCTAACAAAAGGCCTTCCCTGACGGGCGGACTGTGGCTGGGATTTCCGGGCATTTCAGAGCAGGACCCTAGGGCCGGTGTCGCCTTGTCGGCTAGTTCCTGCCCCCAAGAGGTTTGTCTCAGCCTCCATCTCAGGGCTGACCCGTCCTCCCTTTTCAGACAGGCCCTTAGCAGGACTCATGAGAAAGCCAAGCCAAGCACCACTGGCACTCGAGGGTCCTTGGTGATTGGCGCAGGTGTCCATTGAGCCCAGAGCCTCACTCTGCTCATTATGTGTCGCCTAAGGGCACTTGCACGGAGGTGCCTGTGGTCACTGCTTAGAGCTTTCAGCCCTAGACGGCGTATCACAGTTAATGCTCCATAAAACCCATCGTGGCTTTCCCCTAGTAAGACTCAAATTGCTCCGTGCAAGGCTTTGTATATGAGAGTTTCTGCTGTCTCTTAGAGCCATCTCACCAAAAGCCACTGGCTCTGGGAGACCAGCCCAGGCCACAAATCAGCAAAGCACCAGTTATATTTAGAGCTGCATTATGAAGTGGCCAGAGGACATTTCTTTGCTGTGAGATGTGTATCGTGAAGTTTTGGGGCCTGTGCTCGCCTAGTCCTCATCTTTGCTCTCCTAGGTACACAAAGCCATCTCATGGCTGCAAGTGTTAGCTGGGCTGGGCTCCCTACTTGCCTCAAGCCCCTTCATAGACCCTCAGGCAGATGCTTTTCCCTGGAAATTTACAGACAGGTCCTCAGAGGTCAGAACAGGTTATCCTAGGGAGCAGGGAGGCTTCCTGGGGGAGGTCAAACTCCAAATACTGGACATGGCCAAAATGCAGCTGCAGCCCTACGAGGAGTCGCCCTGGGCTGCCACTAGGGCTCCCACAGTGCGTGCTGCTGACCTGCTGCCTGTGCAGAAACTCTGGGGTAAGAGCCGGCTCCTGGTGTCCCACTCAGGCTGTGTGTCCCTCATAGTTTGCTCTGTGTGTGTGTGTGTGTGGGGGGGGGGTGGTTTATTGGACAATCCAAGGGAGGCCCAGTGAGGAGGAAGGATAATTTCATGTAATTCTTTCCGGTGTGTCTTTCTCAACCCCCTTCTCTTGCCTCCTCCCTAACTCAAGAGAGTGCACTTTTATTTGTGTGACATTTTTTCCTTCAATACACATATAAGGTTGTATAGCTGTGCTTTTCTGTTTTAGAAAATGACTTAAAATCATTTCAAGAAAAAGTTTACTTAGGTGAAATGTAAATAAAGAGATGTGTCAGCAAAATACAATTTTTAAGGGTAACCAGGGCCTTGGATGCAATTTTAATTGTGAAGAAGAAGCAGAATTTCATCAAAGTAAATTATTGCAGGTGAGAAAAGTTGAATTGCTGTAAATAACCATTATCCTAGGCTGATAATGCTTACAAATGTTGATTTGGACATTCTTCAGGGACCTTTCAGAGCTGAGAGTTGTGCTTTCTGGGGTGACACTCAAAGGAGATTGGGTCCTTTTTTAAGTACAATTTTCTTGAGTTTTTAGTACATTCTTATTTTTTATTGAAATTTACAATAAAAATTCATCACAATACACTCTTATTCCTAAAAGAGATTGCTGTATCATAGGACATATGTGCATATGAAATTTTATATTTGTTTTGAAAAGTTTTGAGGAGAAAAGGAAAATCCTTTCTCTAAGTAACTTTATAGAGTTTGTTTTTAATTGCATGCATGCAAGTTCTCATTAATTATAAATTCAGTTCACAGGCAAAGTATATTTTCTGTATGCCACTTTCTATAGGAACCAGACTGGATTCTTTCTAATTGTGAGCCTGTATCTGAGTCAAAATAATGACAATAAGTAAATGATCCCAAATACATTCATATAAGTAAAAGATTGCATTCTAGAACCTATTTTTTGAATAATTTTCTGTAATTAAAATGAACACTTTTATTATCTGAATTTCTTAGTAAGGATAATTCTAAACAAATTCTGAAAGTTTTGGTTTTAGAAGTAGTTCAAGAACTATTTGGCTCTGAAAGGAGAGTTTATACAAGTTGTGCCTCTACACTCTAGCTTCTCACTATGTCTTTTTGAACATACCAGTTTTGGGGTTAAAAACCTACTTTAGAGCCAAAATATTTTATTAAACATTTCCTAGCCTGGATAGTTGGAGTGGTAGAGAGAATTACTTCCCATGGCTACTCTCTTGCACTGTTTGAATGTTTTACCAAATGCATGCATTACCTTTCCAAAAGTTAAATGGAAACATTTTCAATAATCAAATCAAAAATACTTGATGCTCTTCAGTTTTTTATACCTACTTTTGCCTTTTTGCATATTCTCAAGACTGGAACTAGACGAATGTAAGTGAAGAATTAGAGAGAAGTGACTTTAACTTCAACATACATCTGTGCCCAGAACACCTTTGTTAATTTATTAATATTTAAGACAATTTTCAGAACCTAAAGTATTTTCAGTTCTCAATCTAGATTGTCTAAACTTATTTTTATGGTTCTACATGGCACTTGACAATAAAAGATCATTTATGATTCTAAGAAGCATTTGCCTCTCAACTGGCATTGTAAATCAGTACAACTTTTTGAAAAGGAATTTAGTAACACATTTCAAAAGCCACGAAAATTCCACTCTGTTTAACTCAATAATTTCAGTAAATTTAAAAGTCAAACATTAGAAGGCATGGCATGTTGCCTTTCACAAACATAATTCTGCTATGATCCCTGGAAGCTGTTGTTAGAAGCTCATGTTCAATTAGCTTGCAGTGTTTTCTTGATAATTGTTTGTGTGACTATTAAAATTTCATCAGTATTGGGGAATTTTTACCTTTTGGATCATTTAGTTCAAATTGTTAGGAAACAGCTCTTATGTTCATCTGGTTAGTGAAAGTATTTTACTTTGGCTGCAGAAGCAGGGTCTCTGGGGCTGTGGAATGATCCGCCAAGGGCCTGGCATGGGAGGGCCTGCTTCCATCTCAGTCTGAAAATCAGGCAAAGGTTTATTTCTTACTTCTGCTATGCAATGCTGGCAAGTTGTTCTGCCTCCTTTCCCATTCCTGCATGTTACTTACTGTATAATAAAAATAATATTTTAACAATAAAAATTTAAAGAAAAAATTTGCAATCTTGTACTATAATGCAGCAATAGTCTTAGCATTTTTGTCTGTGTTCTCTTTTCAATCTTTGTTTATAAACATGTATGTTTCTACATAGAGCTCACTGTAAGAGGTATGGAATTCCACACTTTATAAATGCCTAGCTAATTGACTGTTTTCCATGTTGTCACCTATACTTCAGGGGCCTCCTCTCAACCGGCGGCAAGTTCCCCAGAGTTGGCTCCCCATGATTTCCTCGGTCATTTCTCCTATCATGGAGCATTTAGAATTTTTCTAATGATTGACTTTTAAGTTTCTTGAAATTATTAGGTTAAAGAGAGCAGAATTTTAGCAACTTTTGTTATGTGTTACTAAATCCCTTTTCAAAAGATTGTACTGATTTACAATGCCAGTTAAATGTTTTACAAGTGTTATTTTCCAACCATGTGAGGATTATATATCTCTATTGCTGTCCTCTCCAACCAGCAAAAAAAACCCAAAAAAACACAAAACAGAAAAAACAGAAAAAGAAGTACTCAAGGGTGAATTAGAATATAGGCATACATATGTGCTTGTGTGTTTACATTTACTACGAATGTCTAAGCTTCAGATATTGAATTCTACAGATATTCTCCTACTGAGAAACAAGAATAATTGACTTATCCGGGCTGCAGGTCTGGTGCTTGTTCTATTTGATAGTCTGATGCTGTAAGTTTTTTGTCACAAACCCTGAACAGTAAAGTGGAAACTTTGACTTTTTGCTTCTATGATTGCAGATTTCTATTCAAAGAGGGAGTTGAGGGAAATGCTTCCTAATTACACAGTCCTAAGTGAACACTGAATGTGGAGTCAGAAGGAAGGTACACTTATGAGCCCATCACACATGGAGAAAACACTTTTGGTGCCCATTGTTGGCAGGGACAGGGAAGCATGCCATGTTTCATGAAAAAAATTCTGCTACCATCTGGGAGCTATCTTTGGAAGGCCATGTTCAATACACTCAAAAAAGTGTTTTCTTGATCATTGTTTGTGTCACCATTACTCAATGTTGTGTAGAAGGTAGGCAGGTGATTTTATCCCCAATTTTATACTGAGACTTATTTTAGATGCATTATGTGACTCAGTCAGAATCGCATCAAAGCAGGACCAGAACCAAGTTTGTTTTCAATTCCAGTGCTACTTTCCAAAGTTTTATGTCCATTTTAGGCCACTTAACTATTTCAAAACATGTATTTTGGAGTAGAGATCTCTCAGTAGGAATCCACAGCAAAGATGAAGAGAAACTAGATCAGTTACCTTGGCAATTTTGTCCACTCAAATCAAGATATTCAGGGATTTCTAGATTTAATTTATGTTTCCTTCTGACTACATTGTCAAAATAATCTGGATCATCTCCTTTTCTTGTTCTTGGACTCTCTAGGTATACTCTTAGTGTCTGTGGGGGTGGGCACGTGTTTTAAGTGGTAAATTCCTAAAGGCTTGTGGAGGCCCAAGGCCATGCACACTGGGGGAGTTGTGGATCAAGGTGCATGATGGACCCAGTCTCTTTCTGGCAGAGCTATTATTTTTATTTCTCTTTGGCCAGTTATCTTTCTTAGAGTAGTGCCTCTCTAAATGCTTTTTCATTTGGTGAAAATCTAAAAATTCGTCTCTAAAAGAAATGCCAGGCCCCAGGCCTCTTTTCATATTAAAGTGGTTATCTCCACATTGTAGAATGTAAATCATGTTCAAAGAAAAGACCTTAAAAGTTCTCCTTATTGCCTTGCAGAAATCATAGCACAACATTTTAGATGTGTTAGGGAGCTTCACAATCATGCAGTCCAACCCACTCATGTTACAGACAGGGAAACTGAGGCCTGGTGACGTGCCTGATTAACAAGGTAGTAACTGAGAAAGACTTCAGTTCACTGTTTTTATGACTGTATAGTGAGCATCCAATGTTTGCTCTTCTTCTGCAAAAAGGGAACAGAGTTGACTAAAGGGAAAATACCCTAGTTCAGAAATCAGAGGCAAAAAAAATCATAATCACAACAGCACCTTACAGTTGTGGAGTCCTTTATAGTTTATAGACTCTTAGAGAGAAATATGAATATGGAAAAGAAGGTTTATTTGATGTTTCATGAAATAGAGCCTTAATTCATCAATACTTTTACCCCTTTATAGTACTGCAGTAATTTGTTGTGAGATTCTGAAGTGGTTTCTGAATTATCAGAGGAAGAAAATAATTAAGAAAAGGAAACCAGAGCTACTAGCTTTATCTTACTTCAGTCATGGTCTTTTAAAATCTATTCAATTTATTTTAACTATACTAATTCATTTTTGAAGTAAGGCAGCTAACATGGACTTTTCTGAGGCTACTTAACAAATTTTGGCAATTTCCTTAGCTCTGCATCAAGTATTTTTCTTTCTTTTCTTTCTTTCTTTTTTTTTTTCTAAAGAAATAAGTGTTTGTGGATCTTGATAACTGCTCACAACAGATTTTATATCATCTGGTTTTGATAGAGCAAGGGGGTATAATGAATGATTAAAACTCATATTTACAAAATCTTTCAAATTTGAGAGGCAGGTTCTTGGAAAAAGGAGGATACTACAGAGTGGCCTCTGTGTCACTGGTGGGACTCTGAAGATAGGACTTATTGCTTATTCTCTGATATGAAGAAACAGATTAGTAAAGTATGTTGTCCAAACTTTGAAAATTGTAAAGCAATGTTCACATGTAGGTTGATAAAAGTAACAAAAGATTTGTTTACCTAGGTCCTACCCTAGGTGCTGTCATATTGTCACTACCTTCATAATAACCTTCAAGGAGGTGCTCTGTTATTATCTTTAAAAATTACAGATGAGGGGCCAGGCGCAGTGGCTCAAAGTGCTGTAATCCCAGCACTTTGGGAGGCTGAGGCGGGTTGATCACAAGGTTGGGAGTTCAAGACCAGCCTGGCCAACATAGTGAAACTCCATCTCTACTAAAAATACAAAAATTAGCCGGGGATGGTGGTGGGCACCTGTAGTCCCAGTTACTTGGGAGGCTGAGGCAGGGGAATGTCTTGAACCTGGGAGGTGGAGGTTGCAGTGAGCCGAGATCGGGCCACTGCACTCCAGCCTAGGTGACACAGTGAGACTCTGTCTCAAAAAAAAAAAAAAAAAAAGAAAAATTACAGATGAGGAAACTGAGGTTTAGACAGTGTTAGTAACTTGAGCAAGGCTAGTCACACAAGGTGTGGCAGAGCTAGATTCCAAGTCAGTGCTGTCTGGCTCTAAAGCTTAAAGTCTTTTAATTGCACTTTTATTATTAAACCAAAGATATTATGATTAAAACATTTTCTGCTTTCTTTGACGATTTATTCCAAGATCTAACCATTTCTTTTTCCTGGACATGCTGAACAGGGAGCGTGAGCTCTCAACTCCTCTGCCTCTACCCTTTGGCTGGGCTGCACCCCCTGCTTCCTGTTCCTCCTGCTCCATCAGCACACAGTGGGACTACACATGAGCCAGGGTGTTCGACAGACCCTCGCTGGGTTTTGTCTTACTTTCCACCTTGATGTTATGAGGACAAGGTCTATAGTAACTAAATCAGGAATCTTAGGAGCAAAGGCTCCTCACCCCCATGGGAGCACAACAGTGACATTTGGTTCCTCCATTTTGCTTAAACGTATGACCTGGACCCTCACCTCAGGCCCATAGTGAGAAAAGTCAGTTTTCATTTCTTCTTTCGCCAAGCCCATCTGGATAGAGCAGGTGCACAGCCAGGCTCTTAAAATAGAAGCCCTTGTTTCGGGTGACGTGGCATGGTGGAAACTCCCTTGCTCCCTTGTCTGTTGATCAGATTAATGAAATGATGATGATCTCTTCCCTCATCGTGGCATTTTCTTGACTTCCTGTCATTGTCAGTTGACTGCTCTAGTTTCTTCATTTGTAAAATACAGGACTTGTTCTTCATAATCTCAAGGGTCCCTCCTAGTTGGATAATCTCTATGTCCATGCTTCTGACTAGGGCGTACATTTTGAAATTTACCATTTCTATAAAAGTAGAAATTTAGTTCTCCCAGCAATATGTTTCCAGCAGGAGTAGCTGGGATGAAAACTTATTCTTGGTTAAAGCACATCATCTCACCATCTTGACATCCCATTTGCTCTATACCATCAACCATCTCTGACCCTAGGCCCTGAACCTCAGTCTCCTTCCTTGGAAATTAGGAATAATAATACCTTACTCATGGTGTGAATCATATGAGAGAGGATTTAGCATTGTTTAGCCAGTGATACACATTAGGCATTCAGACAATGCTTGTTCACTTAGGGTCAAATAATAAGGTCCATTTTCTCCATTCATGACTTCTAGGTATTGATTAGCTTTGAGGCTGAAAAATAAGTTTAAGATGGACCTTCTGATCTCAAGAGGCTAGCAATATTTTATCTTTTAAAAAAGCTATCTCCCATAGGAAGAAAAGCTAGCAATATTTTAGATAAGACAAAATAAATACATATGAAACAAAAAATGGCTTAAATCAGGAAAATCCTTCCATTGCTACACTTAGGACAAGGTATCCCATGCAGAGCAGGTAAATTTTTAAAAGCTTTGTCTCTGAGTCAAATTTTGGAGAGTGAAGTGTCAGCATAGCTGATCATCCTAAGAAAATGTCAAGACTACATGTTCTGGTTTCCAACGATGGAGAAAAGGCTAAGTAAATTATGCACTGTTAATAAGAGAGAATGATATGCACCATCCAAAATGGTCAATATGATGCATAAGTAGAAAGAAGAAATGCTGTGAAGCAACAGCAAGTGAAAGAAGTTGAACACAGAATTATAGCAATGCTGTCAATGACCCTATGGCTATGTATAATGATATTCAGACAAATGTTAGAAAAGAATATAATGTGGGAAATTAAAAAATAGATGTGTTAGGGTTATGGATTTATGGATGAATTTCAAAAACATTCCTTTTATTAGGCTTTCTCTTCATAAGCCAAACATTTTGAATAATTTCACATTGAATAATGACACGGATTGCATAATATACCAGTCCCTGGGTGAAGGTTCCATCTTTCTCTGTGGCAGAATTTCCCCTCTGGTTTTCATCATGATCTCTGTCTTTGAACAACTTGTTTTTTTTTTTTAAGAGAAAAAAATATAACAAATCCAGTAGGTGATGGAATCTCTCTCTTCCATTTACATTTCTGTGGATCTTCCTTCTCAAGTTCCCTATAACCTGATATTGAATCTGAAGGAAGGGAGAGGTTCCGGGAGCCCTGATATTAGGCCTCAGGGATTTGTTCTGCCATTTCTTTAGAAAATGCCTCGTTCTCTCACAAATGGGTCAGCCCTAATGGAGGCACTTATTCCTTTAAGAAAAAGCTGTCAACTTAGCAAACAGATAACTCCAGAGGTGATTTACATTTTACTTGGTCAGACGGAAGCATCATTTTCAATAGAACTCCCTGTGAACTTCCTTTAAAAGTGTTTTGACTTTTCTGGAGCACATGGACTCCATGCAGTGACATGCCCTGTAGGTAGTAGTACATACTTAGGGCTGGCTTTCCAGAGCTTGAATAGGTGGGTTCTTATTAAATAAAACAATTTGAAGAGATGCGACACAACTGTGACTTGGTGGTCTTCCAGTTTTTAATCTGATTCAAGTCACTCATTTCAACCCTGTGCAAGCCAATCTGATACAAACTAGTCCAATCTAACTGGTCCAAAAAATACTGGGTGTTTGTACCAATAAATCTAATGATCAAATAATTAGAAGTTAACAAGACAGGTTAGCTCATGCTGGCCTCTCGTCTTTCCTGCCACCACTGAGAAGCTTGGGGCTCTTTCTTACTCCATGTGCCAACTTCTCAGGGCCTCCTTGTCTAATTTTGCTTGAGAATGTAGAGGAAGGAGAAATGGACAGAGAGCCTCGAGAAGTGGCTTCTAGTCTGGGTTCAACCCCAACTACTAACAGTGTTGAGGAAGTCAGCTTCTCTAAGTCTCAGTCTTCATATTTGTTAAAATAAAGAGGGTAGTCTGGTTTTTCTGACCCCTTTTCTCCAGTCTTCCTAGTCTATGAATTCATTTTTAATGCAAATTTTTGATTAATTCGAATCTAGCTTCATCATTCTGCTTTTAGTTGGCTCTTCTTAGAACATTAGTGCCCAATATGCACTAATAAAATTTTCCCTTGTTTGTATCCTTCAAAAATTTTCTTTTTTGGCAAGGGTTGTATTTTTTTCTTCTTAACAGGCTCCTTGAGGATAGATGTGATATCTGTGTGCTTGTATTTCCTCACTGTGTCCTGCATTCTTAGGGCCCTCATCAAAACAACACATTTCTCAGTGATTCTGAGACTCTTTCTCTTATCTATAGAAGTCATAGCTCGAGTAAAATAATATCAATATTTTACATAAACCCTGAAATTTTTATAGATCTAATATTTCTTTTTAGAGTACATATTGGAAGTAACTTCATAAGGAATGTTTTCTATTTTTTTTTTTTGAAAAAAGATTTATTCTTATAATCAAATGAGGTTGTTTACCAAATTTGTCTAGAGAGACACACACACTCAGGGCAACTGGGCACTCCTTTCCTGGACAACTCAATGACCTCTTGCATCTGGTCAAACCACTCCACAAATAAAGTGGACTGATCCTCTTGACTCTATGTGTAAGTGCCCATTATGTGTACGCAGAGCTGGTAGGAGTGGCCATGGTGCTAGGTGAGGGTGGTGTTGGTGGAGATGGACTAAATTATCTGGGATCATGTGAAATGAAAATTCATTTCTAGCTGGCTGGCTCCAGGTGTCATCTCCTATCTTTATATTAAGCATTCTTTGGAACTTGGGGCAACATAGGGTGGGTGTGCTGCACAAGGACAGCAGGAGAGTGAGCTGATCACTTCCTGAAGTCACAGCTGGGAAGTGGATTACCAGTGCAGTAGGGCTCTTCAGGGAGGCCTGGACCACCAGGTCTAATGGTGTTGTTCCAGGTGGGTGATCGTGCAGAGCAAAAAGTTTCGAAATCAGTGGGCACGTACATGAGAGATGACTTTTCCACTCGGGCAAGTCTCTTGATATTTCTGGTCCTGTTTCTTCATCTGTAAACTGGGTTAGTAATGTCACACTGTGAGTTGGTGCATCCAAATAACAAACAAACAACCCCACACACAGAAAAACAATCCCCATAAACGTCCTATAAATATATATCAATCATCAACAATTCATTTATTCATTCACTCATTTATTCAACAAATACTTGCATGACCAAGGGACTGTGCTTTGTGCTAAGCAGTACAATAAATAGAGAATTGTATAAAGATCAAGATGTAAAAATTCTAGTTTAGGTCCTCAATAAATGGTAGGTGAATTGTAGACTGAAATGTGAAAATAAAGAAGTCTTCCACTACTGTTGTGATCCTCAAATATTCCTTTGGGTGCACAGTTTCTATAATGGACAAAAGGCCTTGCTTTTTAGGAGTATATATTTTAATAGGAAATAAAGATAGAAATACTTGGAACTTAGACAAATTAAATACATAAGTGATGAATGGTATGTAGTGAATACAGTGCTGTAGGGAATCAAAGAGAGGGTGAATTCTGGGTGAAATCAGGAGGGTTCTCATCGTTCACAGATGGTCTCTTAGGGGAGGTGGGATTTTTTTAAGTCAGCTGGAAATAGAACCAGGCTTTCATGTTCAGAGATACCTGCAGATAAATAGCTCATAAGAATTATAAAACTAACAACTTTGTTAGTGTTACGTTTGACAATCTATTTGTCCTTCATTATTTTGGGATATGTCAAGAATCTGATAACATGGGTGACAATGCTATTTGCCACTGTCATATCAGGTATTCTTAGTGAAAATGCAACTTTTAAGAACTTGTTTAATTTTATTTATCAATTCTTACTACAGAATATAGACTTAAAAGAAACTCATTCTTTTTTCTTACATAATAATTAGGGGTTACTATATTTCTGAGCAACAAGGCACAAGGGTTTCTAATGGAAATGTGTTTTCAATTAGAAAACCAAGTTGAGGTTGAGGGTGAAGACAGCCACATGCAGAAGGTATCTGGGCAGCAGCACACATCTGCAGGCCTGCGTGTGTGCCAGCACGGGGGCAAGGAAGGGTAGATTGTATCATTTTCTACATATACTTATTTAGCTTCTCCTGTTTCAAGGACTTTGGGTTTTATTAATAGTCAATTTAAGAGATCCTTTCTCTGCACTCAAGCACTGACAATATTAAAAGGATGGGTGGGGGGATGGGCACTAAGCCTCAGAACCTTGTAGCTCTTTGGCTGGAGTGGCTCTCTTTGCTTTTGCTACAACCTGAGGAAATCTTTCAAATTCTGGCTGCTCTGGTTAATATAGTGGAGCCTCTAATAAAAATTATGTCATTCAGCAATGGAGCTCTGGTGCAGTGAGTGGCATACTAGCTGATGAACATGTCAGTGCACAGCAATTCTCAGAAGCCTTCAGCCAGGACACTCCTAGGGAGGGCCTCTGGTTACAATGCTCTTCAGAACCTGCCCAGTCTGTCTCTGTTTCTCTGTCTTTTCTCCTCGTTTCTCATTATTCCCAACACTATTATTCTTTCTCTTTTTCTAAGGTCTGTATATTATCCTTCCCCCAGTCCTCTGCAAAATTTACTTCAATTGCACACACAATGGAATTAAATGATAAACATCAATTTTCTAAATAAAACGCTGTCTACACCCACACTCACACCCACAGAATATTTTCTGTTTCTTAACAACAACAAGAAAACAACAAAACGCATAGAAAGAATTTAAAAATCTGGAGGAATATTGAAGGGCAGGGTAGATTCTTTGTTTAGATTAGTGATCCTTAATTCAGAATTTCCTCACATCTAGATTATTGCCTGGTGGAAGACAAAGGAAAATATATATTGGAAACTCAATGTGGATCCTTGAGAATACAGCAGAGATTACAGTGAAAATTGAATGGGAGTAGTTAGAAATCCTTCTTATTCGGGTCCAAGAACAGATCTGGGCTTGGGTTTGGTGGCTGCAGCTCTAAAAAGGGCTCATGGTGTGTGTCTGTAAATCCTGCTCAGCACTATGAGGACAGGAGTTGCCATGTCCTCTTCCTCCTTGTGTACCTTGCCTCATCTGCCTCCCTGTCTCTAGCACATGGACCAGGGGCTCATAAATGTTTGTAGGATAAAATAATCCAGCAATATATGTGGGTCAGAAGTTGTAAGAGACTGGGTTGAATATATTCTGATTCCTCAAGTTGTTTGTCTACTTATTTTCTTTTTCTTCTCTATCTATGACGATTCTTTTTTCTTGTTATTTGTATCTTTGCACAATGAAGGACAAAAAAAATCAGTTCCAGTCATTAGAGGACTTCAGTAAACATGCTGTCACTTACCTGCCCATGAACCAAGAAGTTGGGAGGGAAGGTCTCAGTTGGCATGCAGCCCAAGAAGAGTTTGTCACATCTTAGAGTCCAGAGTCTCCTTTCCCACAAAGATTCAAAACACACACTTAACTCACTGGTCTTTTGTCTGGGAAGATAGACTGAACCACTTTAAATTATATACTGATGACTGGTGCTGATGATGCACACTTCTTTCTTTTTTTTTTTTTTTTAGTATGAAATATTAGTTTTTTGGGAAATCCACCATCTACCCTAATCTTGCAGCATTTTGAAATTTCCATCATGGCATCATACAGGATGGGCTGAAGGGGAAATACAGTGAACTCAACTGGATTCTTAGGCCTGTGGGTGAGACATAATATTGACAGTGCCTTTACTTTGTGGCTCAGTTTCTTCAGGCTTCAGAATTGAGAGACTTTTTTCACTTTTACATGTTAAGTAGGTAAGGATGGATGGAAGGATTGTAATGTATTATTGCATATTGGAAGGAACAAAGATATTAGGCCAAAGTTAAGAAGAGTTTCTTTGTGGAATTACTATAGGGAGAATATCTACTGAGCTCAGCCATTGAACTCAAGAACCTGTTAATAATTAAGAATATGAAAAGATTGTGAATTGAGCACCTTCTCTGTACCATGCCCTGTATGAAGTGAATTATACACAATATTTCATTTGCTGTTCACAGTGATATTGAGTTAGAGGTTTATTGTTATTGCCTTATTATATAAACAAGTAATACCAAACCAACAGGGGATAAGAAGGTGATAGATTTCCATGTGAAAGCTCACTAACCCATGACATCCCAATTAGAGGGCTGGAGCATTGGAATGATTTGTAAAGACACTGTTGATGTTTGGTAATTCCCAGGTTGGCTAATGTTGGGGCAGGAGGAGTGTACCTTCTCTGGCCTCCAATATGTGTTAGGTGCTCCTTCTTTGTGCTTACATAGAGCTCTCTAGGCACTCCTCTCAACTCCATTCCTCCATGTTGCAATTTCTGGTTACTTTCTACACTAGGCTAGGAGCTCCTTGAGGTCAAGAGTTCTGTCTTGTTGACTATGTTATCTGCAAATCTTTGTACAGAGCCAGGTAGATGGAAATGCTAATAAATTTCTATGGAATGAGTGAAAGTGGACATTCATACATCCAGACATACAAACAGGTTTTTTTTTTTTTTTTAAATTTCTGGAGTTGTTGTTTGGTGTAGAAGGGCTGACAATGAGCCTTATGACTTGAGGAAGGATCAACCAATGGGTGAATAGAAGTTCAGATGGTTATATGCATGGATGGAAAGGGAATGTGGTGGAAGAGAATGCTTCTGTCATGGGCTCTAGGAAGTTTACTGAAATATATTCTGAAATGTTGATATGTATGGTTCATCCTTATTCTTTGCAGCCTCTCTTTTCTGAGATGACCAAACTATTCAACATAAATGGTTTCTTGATGTTCTTAAATACTTCCAGGACACCTCTGGGTCTCATGAAGCACCGGCTTGATCACAACTTCATTCTCACATGCAGTCTGCTTGGGACCTGTTACCATATCAGAACTCTTAGAGGACACTGACTAGTCTGGGCTGAGGTTTTCCAAGGCGAGAACCGTAGGAGGACTGGAGATGGAGCAGTGCATGTAGATGAAGTGATATCAGACAAGGTTGGGGTTTGGTGTTCCTTCCATTCCAGTGCTGGACACAGCGTTGGCCAGGTGCTGTGGGGGCCCCAGGTGCATGGGGCCTTGGGAAGTTCTGAAAGGGTGTGGAGTGCTCCACCCAGCCCTGTTGGAGGAGGATGGGAGCGAAAGCAACACCTGTGCTTAAGGTTCTGTTTTCAGTTCCCCAAAGGGTCTTCTCCTTGACCAAAGCAGTGTGACGGTTGCTATGACAGTTGCTATCTTGGTCCCTGGGACTCTCCCTCATAAGGTAGCATTACTTTTTTTAATCTTCTCAGGCCAGTAACCATGAAACTCTGTAATAACCAATCTGGAGTGGGGCTGTTTGGGGGCATGTTTGGGCCTGAGTTCTGGGATGTGATGGTGGAAGATGCTGGGGTACTAAGAGGTACCTTTGGTTAATGAGTTATTTTTCTAAATTAGACCAACATTCCTCCTAGTTGTGTCAGGCTTGGTGACTCTCCAGGGGTTGTTGCTAGAAGATTCAGTGACATGATGCTTGTCAGTGTTGAGACATTGTATTCACTATGACTGTCATAGAATAAAAACCTGTTATTCTATGATGGAAGAGCTGTCGGCAATTGCATATGTCTCCCTTATGCCTATTTTGTTTCTCATTTTGATCATCAATATTTTAATGCAGCGTTATAAATTGGGGGCTCTTTCTTGTTTGTTCTTAGACCCATGGTGAAATAAAAACTTGTATATTTTTAAAGAAGGATTCATAAAGACGAAAGGCCCTTACTCAACATTCAGTCTGACCGTCTTACTAGTTTTAAAGGAGCTGATTGAGACCTAACTGTTATTATTACAAACCCATATTATTGGAAACCAACACAGAACTTACTGTGCACACTGTGGGAAAGGCATGGAAGCCCAGGTTTGACAAGCTGAGTTTAAGTAGTGATTCTGTATCTTACTAGCTCTGTAATCCCAAACACATTATGCAATCTTTCTTAGTCTGTTTCTTCATCTATGAGACAGGGCTAATGAGAAACACCTCAGTGTATGGTGTGACAGCATGGGGGGTCATACAGGTAACAGTCCTAGCCAATGTTAGTCCCCTCTTCTTCTCTACCTCCCCACTCCATTGACCCTCTCTTTTTCTGACTGCACGCAGAGAATCTTGCTAGCTTCAGGGATACAAGAATCCAGAGCTGGGAGACAGACCCTTCTTATACAGAGATCAATAACCACACGGTACGGGTAGTAAGGGCTGTTCAGATCCTGAGAAGAGCTTGGCAGGTCAATGGAGAGATGCAAAGGACAAGAAGAACTGGGGAGAGAGACAGAGATGAGGGAAGGAAAAGGAAGGGAGAAAGGAGGACATTGTGTATCTGAGAACGGGAAAGGAGCAAGTGGGATGGAAAGAGGAGAGGGAAGGCAGCAGGTGTGGGAGAAATCAGAGAAGCAAGGAGTGTCTGAAAAGCAGGGCATGTCTGTTGGGGTGTTTATGAGGGGTCTTTTCAGGGAAAGAATCTTCAAATGAAGCCAACAAGAAAGGAGCTTGCAGGTGGTAGGGATGTTCTCCTGTGAGAATCAATGTTCTCCCCATCCTCTCTTCTCTTAGTTTCACCCTCCTTAGAGCTTTTATTTGCTTACTTCAATTTTCAACATCTTCCCAAGCTTCTAAACCTACAAAATCTAAGTGACCCACATTTACTGGAGAAATCACAAACAGTTCCCAGGACCCCTGTGGACCTCTCTGCATCTGTGCCCTGGGCACCTCTTTCTCCTTCGTTTCTGTGGGTGAAGATCTGTGTTCCTGGCTAAGGATGATACCTCCACCTTTCTTACCTACTCAGGAACATTGCTCCAGCCATTTTCTCTTCTCTCCCCTTCAGTACCAGCTTTTTCCTTTATACCAAATGATTCTTATTAGCACTTAAAAATACTATCATTTCTTTCCATTTAAAATATACCTTCACCTGCATATCGTGCAGGACCATCTATAAACAAAATATTAAAAAATGAGAAAATAAAAAAGATAAAATGTACCCTCTGTAGAGCCCCCTTCTCCTTCTTGTTACCGCTTCATTTCTCTCCTTCCCGTTTCTAATTCTCTCCTTGAAAGCATTGTCCATGCACTCTCTCTCCCATTTCTTTGCTCTCATTCTCTTTTGAACCCATTTGGATCAGACTTTCGCCCTTGGCATTCTATAGAAATTACACTTGTCTAGTTCACCGGTGATTGGTGAACTAGACAAATGGCTAAATCCAATGGCCCATTTCCATTCCTAATCTTTGTTGACTTGTCACAGCAATTGTCACAGTTGATTCATTTTTTTCTCTTTGTAACATTTTCCCTCTCGGATCCTAGGATAACACCACTCTCCTGTTTTTTTCATCTCCTTCTCTGGCCAGTCCATTTCAATCTTCTTTTCTGGTTCCTTCTCATCTTTCCAACTTCTTTACGCTGGAGGGCCTTCTGGCTCAGTGCTTGGGTTTCTCTTTTCATGTATACCTGTTAGGTACTCTCTCCCAGCCTGACGGCTTTTTACACCATAGGTGTGGTGATGACACCATGTTTATGTCTCCAGCACTGACCTCTTGCTTCTGAATTCTAGACTCTTATAGTCAGGCGTCCACCCAACATCCCCACTTGGTTGTCTAATAGACATCTCAGACTTGACATGTCCAAAACAGAGCTCCTAAAGCTTCAGTAATCAAAGCTGTGTCTGTTGGCATAAGGATAACCAAATTGATCAGGGGAATTAAATAGAATAGAAATAGACCAAACTTACCATCAGTGGATTTCCAGCAAAGGCACCAAAGCAGTCTAATGGGAAAGAAAAGCCTTTTTACATGAATAGTGCTGGAAATTTCAGCAGCTCATGAAATATATATATATGTATATATATGAAAAAAGTAAAAAAAAAAGTAAAAAACAGTGCTGAAACAGCTGCACTTCAAATGGAAAAAATGAACCTTGACTCTTACCTCATACTATACACAAAAATTAATTCCAACAAAAATTAAAAAATAAAAAATTAATTCCAGGTGGATTCAAGTTGAGATCCCAAACCTATGCCTATGTTCTGTAGACCTCTTCATTTCAGTTAAGACAACTCTATTCTTCCAATTCATCAGGCTGAAAACCCTAGATTCCCCTCCTTCAATTTTCTCTCTTCCCCACATCCACACTGGCAGTGCTTCCTGGCAGAGCTCCTTTCAAAGTAGCTTCACCTTCGATTATGTAACAGGCTTCCAGCTGGGGCTTCTGCACTTGTTCCTATCCCACCCCTGAAGGGTTATTCTCATCAGAGCACCCAGAGAAATCCTGTTAATATATGTCAGATGATATTATTATTATTATCCAGACAGGGTCTCACTCTGTCTCCCTGGCTGCAGTACAATGGCACAATCACAGCTCACTGCAGCCTCCACCTCCCCGGACTCAAGTGATTATCCTACCTCAGTCTCCCAAGTAGCTGGGACTACAGGTGCACGCCACCACGCCTGGCTAATTTTTTGTATAATATTTTTTGTAGAGATAGGGTTTCGCCATGTTGCCTAGGCTGGTCTCAAACTCCACTTGCCTCAACCTCCCTAAGTGCTGGGATTACAGGCATGAGCCACCGTGCCTGGCCTCAATATTATTATTTTGCTCAAAGCCTACCAGCCTCATCTCACTTAGAGTAAAAGAAATGCTTCCTGTGACCCACAAAACCCGACATGACCTGCCCTCCCTATATCCCTGTGTCATGAGCACTCCAGGCACACGCCCACCTCAGGACTTTTCATTTGCAGTTCCTGCTGTGTTCTTATCTATTTATCCACATGGTTTACTTCCCACTTCATTTAAATATTTACCTGAATGCTACATTCTCAGTGACACCTTTTCTGAGGATCCTATCAAAATTTATAACCCTCCTCCAACAATTCCTGCCCACTTTCCTTGCTTTAATGCTCTCTTTACCCCATCATCATCTAAAATAATATATTTTAAAACTTTATCAGTCTTTATCATTTATCTCCGCAGCTAGACTATAAGCTTCACGAAGGCAGGGAGTTTCACCTGCATGATATCTCCGGCATCAAAGATAGTACATGGCACGTTTCAGGCATTCCATACATACCTACTGAGTAAAAGAATAAATTGTGGCCAGATGTGGTGGCTCATGCCTGTAATCCCAGCACTTTGGAAGGCCGAGATGGGCAGATCATCTGAGGTCAGGAGTTGGAGACTAGCCTGACCAACATGGTAAAACCCTATCTCTACTAAAAATACAAAATTAGCCAGGCGTTGTGGCACATGTCTGTAATTCCAGTTACTTGGGATGTTGAGGCAGGAGAATCCTTTGAACCTGGGAGGTGGAGGTTGTAGTGAGCCAAAATCGCACCACTGCATTCTAGCCGGGGCAACGAGAGCAAAACTCAGCCTGGGGAAAAAATAAAAAAAAAGAAGTTGTGATTGAGGTCTACAGACGACTGGTCAGTGTTTCGCATGTCCCCAGACTGTTTTCCTGTCTGATGCTGTTGTTTCATGCCGCGAGTTCAATTTCCTTATCCATTGCTTGACTGTCCAACTGGATTGTCAGAGTACTAATGTCAAGGACTGTGGATCTTATCTTGTTCTGTTCTATATCCTCCACTATTGCTGCCATTGTGAGGTGGCACTTGGGAGTGGCTTCCCTCCTTCCAGTTCCCTACATCATATGTCATATCTACATATAAATATATTAGGTCAACCTCCTTCTTACTCTGTACAAATGTTATATCAATATTTGAGTTCTGGTATATTTGTATTTTCAGGCAATTATGTAATTATGGCTTATATTGTTACAACTTCTATGCCCATATTTATAAGAAAAAAGTATTGAGAGCATTTCCAGGAGAGTATTGACTAGAAGGAGAGAGAGTGGTAAAAATGAATTAGCAATGAACTATCAGGATATTTAAGCCCAGCCTTCCAGGAGCTAGATAATCTGAAGAAAGAATCTCTCTATCACTTTTCTTATCTGTACAATGGTGGGGGTGGGGCTGCTGAAGTGGAAAAGCCCTTGATTAAAATTTATTCTAATCCTTGCCGAGGTGCTGCGTGTGAGTCCAGGAAACTCTATTTTATTTCTTCATGGGCCAGCTTAATGTCGAGATCCAAAACTCCTTTGCGTAAAGCTTGGGATCATCTTCAAGGATATGTTTAGTAGTTTAGAATAATCTAGATATCTAGATAATCGTCTAGAATTATGCAGGAATATAGATAATTATAATGTGATCCACATATACAATTTAAAAATTCTCAGTAGCCATGTTATAAAAGTAAAAAGAAATCTGTGAAATCAATTTTAATGATATATTTGGTTGCACCCAATATATACAGAGTAATCTCAACATGTAATCAATATAAAATATTAATATTTTACATATATTTATTGTACTAAATATTAAAAATCGGGTGTGTTTTTACACATATAGCCCATCTCAGTATGGACTGACCTCATCTCCAGAGATCAATAGCTCTGTGTGGCTAGTGGCAGGGTATTAGATATCAAGTCTAGAACATATGTGAGTTAATTCAAGGTTCAAGCACACTGAGGCTGAAAGAGTTATGACTGAAGAACAAGTTCAAGGAGGAAATCAATAGCCAAATTTCATTGAGCTACTCCTTCTATTCTAATGATAACGAATATTTATAGATTCCTTAGTATATACCAGGCCAGGTGCTTAGAACTTTATGTGAATTGTTTCATTTAATCCTTACAACAATCTTTAAGACCTCCACCCTGTTTCAGATGAGAAAACTGAAGCACAGAAGTGCAGTAACTTGCTATCATGACTTGTGAGCACATTTTCCCAGGCAATTATATACACGGGATGATGTAGGGAAAGCAGCCCAATGATTTATTCACTATGTTTCTCCATGCTCATGGTAATGGCTGACTTGATCCCTGGTGGCCACACACCTGTGCTCCCCCGGTGAGGGAAGGGCTGCAGAGCCCCTGGCCTGCGTCCTAGTGACTTGAGTTCTCCAGTGGCTGCTCTGGTTGAAAATTTAGTTTAGTAAAATGCTAGATCCCATCCAGATAACTGTTATAAAAAATCCTCCTTCCTCTTCCCCAGCACAGGCACCCAGTCCAAGAGGCCCTGTCTATGGGAAGATGAAAAGAACTGGCATGCACTTGAGCTCACTGGGGGCGCAGGTTTCAGGAAAGAACAAAGCTGATAGATTGAAGGGATGAAGTTGAAGAGTGTTAGATCTTGGAATTGTCAATACCTGGAGCAAGGCACAGTGTGAAAAGACAAAGAAACACACAAATATCAACCTGGCTTCCTCCTTCCTCTTTCTGTTTCATTTCTTACCCTCCATCAATCAGCCTTTGCTTCCTCTTTCGCCTCCTTCTCCTCCTTCACCTCCTCCTCCCCTCCCTTCCCAATTTCTTTCCATCTTCCATTTATTGTTCTTCTACAATTTATTTACTCATCCTCCCTTCTCCCTTTCTTTTTTCTCCAAAATAATATATTCAACTTACTGACTTGCTGAAGGACTTGTGGAGGAAATGTATCAGCACCAACTCTAGGAAACATGGCAAATTCTAAAAACTTGTTCTCATAGAAAAAGAAGTTAAAAATAGAATGCTACAGTCATTTTTTGAAGCCACAGAGGATCCCACTCTGTTGTATAGACATTAGAGCCAGAAAAAGACTTTGAAGTGACCAGTGAAGCTCCTTGTCTCACAGACAGGGTGAGGGAGGGACAGAGGGGAATTGTGTGTCCAAGCATACTTGGGATGGTGTAGGTGGCTGATAAGAGTGTCGGTGGAGGTGGCGGTTAGCGTTTGGAGTGCCCCAACCTTGTGACACTAAACATTTATTGTTATACTAACCCCACTGCCCACTATCAGGAGGTTTTAACTTTTCTTACTGTGTCCTAGTCTCCATGGCGCCCATATACTGTTCTCCCCATGTCCCAGCATCGTTCCTCTCCCACAGTTGATGTGTGGCTCTGTGCCATGGGTGCAGGCCTGCCTCTTCTCTCTCAGAATGACCGCTGTTTCATGCTTGGTGAGCCACATGGTGTGCCGAGCTGCCATCTCTGACCTGGAGAAAGGATACCCTTACTATCACAGGTGGGGCATGTCATGGGACAGCCTTCCTGGTTTTCCTTGGCAGAGAGATTTTTCTCATTTTTTTTCTCTCCTCCCTTCTCTTTTTCTCTCCCTCTTAGATTTCTTCTCTTTTCCTTTTCTTTCTCTTGCCTCGCTTCTGCCTTAGATCTACCATGGGACCCAGGGAGCTTTGGATCCAAAGAGGTAGCCTACCCTGAAGATCAGTGAAAGCACATGTGTTCACTCAATAGCTGGCACTCACTAAGCTTTTCATACAACCCCACAGTGTGAGCTTTTTACACGTGCTATCTCTTTTAATCTTCACAATTCTTTACCTATCAGGCATTACCATCATTATCTGCATCTTACAGGTGAGAAAGAGAGGCTCATGCAGATTAAGAAACTTGCTCAGGACCACACAGGCTGTACATGCAGAGTAAGGGCATTCTCACGCCAAAATTCATTTTTAGAGCCAAAAGCATACCATGTGTCAGGTGAAGCAGCCTGGATCTCTTGTCTGTTTGGCTTTTAACTCATGCTGGCTTGAACTTTCTGGATTTGAGTAACTCTCAGGCCTGTGGAGCCCGGTTTCTGTGACTGGATTTGGCCAGCCACATCTGGGGAGGTGAACCCTTGCTGGGGGCTTTTGGGAGGTTCACTTTCTTCTCAGCCATACCCATTGTAGTAGTTTCTTGGGTCCGCCTTAACAAAATACCACACACTAGGAAACTTACAACAGAAGTTTATACTCTCATAGGTCTGGAGGCAGAAATCTGAATTCAAGGCAAGGGCAGAGTTAGTGTTTTCTGGAGGCTCTGAAAAAGAAACCATCCTCAGTGTTGGAATTCACTTGGGGTGGTTGGCAAAACATTAAAGATATATTGGGAAAAGTTACAGATTAGCCTCACATCTTTTGGAAGGCCGAAAGGTTTTATCTGGGCAGGCCAGAGGCGGCTGGCCGGTCCGTCAAGTTAGGGAGAAGATAGAGAAGAGGCTTTCCCCAGCTTAAGTCTGTTTACCCCACATCTCTTTGTCTCTACTCTGTTTACTCATGTTAACTTTGTGCTGGATGGCTCTCTCCAGGGAGGATCAAAAGGGAATTACCTGTTAATAGTATTTTCTCTGGGCCCCGAAACTAAAGCTTTTATCATTTGTAAAACCACTCTTTTAACCATGTTAATTATCTACAAGTGTGTTGACTTAGAACCTCTGTTATGAATAAATGTGTGGATGTGCATGGGGTCTTGCTGGATTGCTTGCATTTTGTCTTCTGAAAGCAGCCTACGGCCACCCCTAGCCCACTTGTATCACCGTAATGGTGTGAGAGTGCATTCATTCATCTGTCATTGAGTCAGGTCTGCAGGTCAGACTTCCACAGGTGGTGGGCGACGTCTCACACCTCCCCATCTTCTGGTGGCTCCCAGCAATCCTTGGTGCTCTTTGGCTCCCAGTTGCATCCCTCTGGTCTCGGCTTCCTTGGTTATGTGGCATTCTTCCTATGTGTCTCTGCGTCTCCAATCTCCTCCTCCATATGAAGACACCAGTCATTGGATTTAGGGCCCACACAGATCCTGAATAAAAAAATGTTAAAAAATTTTATTTGGAAATAATTATAGATTCACAGGAAGTAGCAAAGACAGAATATAAAACACAGAGGTCTGATGTGCCCTGCACCCAGCTTCTCCTGATGGTTACTTCTTATGTAATTATAGTACAATATTAAAACCAAGAATTTGACATTGACAAAATAAGTGTATACAGTTCTATGTCATTTTATCACATGTCTAGATGTCTATAACTACCACTGCCATCAAGATACAGAATTATCCCGTGATCACAAAGATCTCCCTTTATATTCTCATCTGCTCTCCTTTCTCTACCACCCTAACCCCTGGCAACCCAAATCTGTCCTCCATCCCGATAATTTTGTCACTTCAACAATGTTACATAGAAGAAATCACATGGTATGTGACCCTTTGAAACTGGCTTTTTTTCACCCAGTAGAATGTCCTTCGGAATCACTCCAGTTGTTCTCTGTATCAATACTTCATTCCTCTTCATTGTCTCATAGTATTCTACGGTATGGATATATTACAATTTGTTTGGCCAGTTGCCTGTTGAGGGATGGGTTGGCTATTTCCAGCTTTGGCCTAGAACAAATAAAGCTGCTGTGAATAATCATGTATGGGTTTCTGTGGGGACGTAAGTTTTTATTTCTTGGGGGCAAATTCCCAAGGATTACAATTCTTGGGTCATATGGTAGGTGTCTTTTGTTTAGTTTTTCAAGAAACTGACAACAATTTTCTAGAGTAGCTATACACTTTTATATTCCCACCAGTAATATATGAATGATTCATTTTCACTGCATCCTCATGAACATTTCAGTATGACATAGTTTTGACTTGATTACCTCTAAAAAGGCCCTATTTCCAAATAAAGTCACATTTATGGGTACCAAGAGTTAGGAGCTGCGCATACCTTTTTGAAGTATACAATTCTACCTGCAGCACCTGTCTTCACTTGTTTGGGTTATGGTTAGGTCTCGCTTCAGAGTGTTGCCTTCTGAGAAGAAGGTTTGAATTCATAACTGGATTATGCCTGCCTTTGATTGTTCAATTTGGCCCCCAGGGATGAGTGAACACGTTCATGTCATTTGAAGGGACATCACTGGGTCTTTCTGACCCCTACTCAAACCTCCAAAGTTTCCAAGATTTGATAATCATCAACATTCTCAAGAGGCAGGAAGGCAAGGTGCTTCCTTATGCAGTTTTTCTATGACTGGCCTTCCCTACTGTCCCAGTACTGACAGGGGAAAGGAAAGCACTGCAAGACAAAGGGATTGCCAGTCAGTTGAGGGAAGGGATGCTGTGTTAATTACTTCTGAACACTCTTCAGAGTGTAGGTGGAGAGAGGTGCTTAGTAAGGTGTGTTGGATGGATGAGTGGCTGAGAGGGGCAGGGCCAGAGTGCCCCACAGAATGAGGAAGAGTCAAGGTTGGTATTACATGTGCCCCTCCCCCTTCCCAAACATGTGAACATTCATACATGGGTTTTCGATATCTGGGCAGGGTTAACTCTGTTCTCTGTTGCCTTGCTGAAGGTCTGTTTCATTCCATTTCTATGTACGTGTGCTCCTAGTTAGTCAAACAGGGCAGAGATGTCAAAAAAAGAGCAGGTCTGTTGTTTTGTCTAGCACCTTGAGCCCTGGAAGGCAGCCTCATTCAGGGCTCAAGAGGGCAGGGTTAGGCAGGCAGCTATTGGATCCCAAGCCCCCACTTACCAGCTATGTGGTCTTGACGTATTACTTATTTCTCTCCACCTCTTCTATCTATTAACTGGGCATAAGATGTTCTTTATATGAAGTTATTTTGAAGCATAATGTGTATATAGAACAATGCAGAGATCATAACTGTACAACCCCACAATGAGGAACAGAACATTACGAAGACCCCAGAAGCCCCTTCTTGTCTTCTCCCAGGTATTACCTCACCCTACCTCCAGCTAAGAGTAATTTCCAACCAAATTTCTGATTTTATTTTTACCTGGTTTTGAACTTTATATGGATGAAAATATCCAGAACATATCTTTTGCTTTGAGTTTCTCTTACGTAACACCATGTTTATGAGATTCATCTGTGTGAGTAGGTATAGCTGTAGTTTGTTAATTCTCCTTATTGGGTATTCTAATGTATAAACACACCACAGTTTAATGTTTAACTACCCATTCAATTGTTGGACATTTGGGCTATTTCCAACTTTTGGACATTTGGCTTTCGTAAATAAAGCTGCTTTGAACATTCTTGCATAGTTTTTGTGGGTGGGGACACTCAGTCATCTAGGAGTGGGATTGCTGAGTTACAGAATATATTTATCTCTCAGTTTTATAGAACATTTGCAACATTTTAATGAATGTTATTAACCTCACAGTATAGTGTGGATTAAATTAGGTTGTGGAAAATACTCAATAAGGCCCTTGGCAGACAGGTGTCTGTCAGTACATGTTTAAAAGTGTAAATAAGGCACAACATTCCATTAAGTCTAAGTACCATCAGGGACTTAAACAATTCCCTATTGTTTGTTCATTTAGGTTGCTTTTATCGTGGTGTTGTTTTCTATCGTGATGCAATGAATGATTTTCTTTATGGCAGTTTTCTTCTTTTGAAAATTTACTTTGGTAGATTCTCAGGGAAGATTGAATGGAATCAAAGGATATATGACTGTAAGAACTGTCATTGTTAAAAAGGACTTTGAGGACTTGCTGAAGAGGGGAAAGCAAGAAGAAAGTCTCTCCTACCATGGCTTAGGGGACCGAGATGTGAGGACAGGAGGCTTGTGGGTTTGAGGGAAGAGTGTCTTACAGAGGATGATATGGTAACATAGAATGAAAGATAATTTTTCTAAATGGTGGTATGCCTTAGGACAACTACATATTTAGTCCCTTATAAGAGAAATCGAGTAGTTGGAAAAACAATGGATAATAACCATTAAATGAAGAAAGAGAAACCACATGTGCAAAGATTCACTTTATTTATTCTTTCTCCTCCAATATTAGCATCATTAAAGCCAAGAAGGAGGAGGGGAATGAGGTGAAAGATGAGCTGGAGGACAGCAATAGGGGTAGGTCCCTTGTGGGAAAAGGGCCAGAGGCCAAAGGATGGGAGGGGGAGAGGCTGGGACTGAGGAACAGGTGGTGGGCCTGGAGCACCTCTCCCTCTAACACTCTCCTTTACGGAAGCTCTTCGTGAGGGGCGAGCTCAAGCCTTGATGGGTGACCTCACAGGCGTAGACGTTGTGCCTCTGGTATTCTGTGCTGCTCAGCGTCAGGGTGCTGCTGAGGCTGTAGGTGTTGTCCTTGCTGTCCTGCTCTGTGACACTCTCCTGGACGTTACTCGACTGGACGACGTCATCCACCTTCCACTTTACACTGACTTCTCTGGGATAGAAGCCATTCAGCATGCACACAACAGAGGCAGTTCCAGATTTCACCTGCTCCTCAGATGGCTGGAAGATGAAGACAGATGGCACAGCCACATCTCCTGAGGAAAGAAGCGAACAGGATGGTGTTTAAACAACAAAAGTCTGCACTTGGGTGTGTTTTTTGAGATAATCACAGAGCATGTTAGGGACAGACAGAAAACAGCATGCTTATCCTGGATAATTATAGCAATGAGGCCAGGAAGCATATTTAAAATATTGATTTTGAGTTTCTTCCTAGCTTCCCCCTCTTCCTTAAGAAAGTTCTAAATCGTTTTGGTGGAGCTCTCTGCAGCTGTTCCGAGGCCTCTGCATGCTTTTCTGATCTTACCTTTCTTTCATTTCAGCTGCCTCTTGCAGTAAACTCAATGCTTTAAGCAAAGAGAGGCCATGTCATCTGACCCCCTCAGAGTTTAGAAGTCAGAACAGGTCTGAAGAAGACCCGGCAGCGGCTGAGTCAAGGAAAGCCTCTGTTTGCTTTTATTTCCCCTGTGCCTCCTCTAGGACTACGATGAGATAGCAAGCCCCCAGGGGTTCCTTCGGCTGGGCTGCGCTAAAACCTCCCTGTAGAGCAGGTCCTGAGCCCGGCCTCTGTGCCTTGGTGGTGCCAGCCTCTCCACCTTCTGACTGTGCCAGCAACTCTCTAAGCCCTCCCTAAGGCCTCAAGGCCTGTAACCATATGTGGCAATTTTCAGCCGTGCCAGGAGAGGTCAACTGTAATCTTGGCCACCTGCTTAAGAGGAAATGGCTAGCTTCACTTCTGACCCTCAGCAACTGCCAGATGGCCTCTTGGAAATCCCCCTCCACGGGGATTCCAGCCACTGAGTGGGAGAGCAGCAGTTAAAATGAAAAATAAGAATCTTTTGCCAGGAGAAGTCAACAGATAGGGAGAAGTCAACAGATAAGAGGAATAGCTTTTTTTTTTTTTAAGCTAAATTCACTGTTAGCCAAGCAGTTTAACATGAAAGACTGAATGAACTTTTATGTTTGATATTTTCTTGTCTTTTAACTTTTTTTACTATTTTTTTTCCAGATAATTGTATAAAATAACCATGGTAGTAAAATAATGTGATCATTAGAATATAGGCAGGGAAAAACATGCTGTGAAGATACTCCTATCTTGGTGAATTCTTGATAGCTTCACATTTTTCATCTGGCATTTAAACATTAAACAACTAATGTATTTGATACAAAAATTATTTCAAGATATCTTATTTCCTTTTAATAGAGTTTTAAAAGTCTTTAAAAGAGTTTTTAAAAAGCTCTAAAATCATTTTGAAATAGTTTAAGACAGTTAGATAGTTCTGAATCGTTGTAAGCTAGTTTTAACAGAGCTTTTAAAGGCCCCTAAAATAGTCCAATTGAGTTGTTGCACACCAGAATAATCCTCCTTAAATATCACTTTTGAAATCAGCTGGGATAAACAATGGCAACACAATGACAAATCATTAAACTATTTTAGAGGTTATGAAATTAAAATATTCAGATTAAAATTTTCCTATCACAGAATTAAGGTACTGAAAAATATGTTTTTTATTAATCACATTGCTATAGGTTTAGATATTTTGTACAACTGAAATATAATCATACACGGGCAGTTACATTTTTGAAAATTAAAAACATGGTCCCAAAGATATCTTATTTTTAAATCAGTTAATATACCCTAATGGTATTTAATGCCATCTAATGCCAGATTCAGTCAAAGTGAATTGATCAAGCCCTGAGTGGCCAGGTTATGGGTGTGAATTTTACCCTGAAAGAATTACATATTTGTTTTTTCGGACTGAGCTTTTGTTATTCGAATACATTTGATGAGAGGATATTGAAATAATTAAATAGCACTGAAAAAAAAAAGCTTTAAATTCTTTACAATCCCCTAATGGAAATTTTCACTAATGAGCTATCGTAATGAATGTGACTTTTCTTTCTGAAGTCTCTAATAAGTTAGTCTTTTCACTGGTTTTCCCAGCTTAGTGCCTATTACATTTCTGTTCTCTTTCCGTTAGTGGCATTATTCGTATCACTGTGCGTCAGGAAAGCTGCCTATGGCAGCGCTAATCCAGCAGATGCGGGGTGGCCGTGGCCGTTAGCGGCAAGGCGGCTGCCCCAGGAGCGCGGTGTCACGGCCACCAAAGCCATTCAATCATGAAAGACCGCGGCTCTGTCTACAGCTCGCGGTGCCGTGGCCTTCTTGGCGGAATAAAAATGTAGACAAGTAGTAACAGAGAGTACTAAAAGAACATACTCTTTAAAATCTTATTTTTTTACAGACCCGTGATCATTTAAAAAATGCAAGTATTTACTTTTTTTTGCATTTCAATACTTTTCTTTGAGCTTTTGGAAATAACCACTTTTCCACCATTACAATATGAGATAATTTCATGTTTAATCTAATGTACAAATTGTAGTTTTAAAAAATGAGTGCTCTCTGTGAAGCCCTTATTCACATAGAACCTGTCGTTTTGAGTTTCTTCCTCATGCAGACTCTAAAAACGACATTGCTGCTGATTTTCAAGTAAATTGCCTCTTCTACATGGCAAATAGGTACACTTTACTTTTTCCTAATTTTTCTTAGGGCATGTTATTGATTTTTACAGTTGTCTGACAAAATAATTTATCAAACAAAAGGGAGAAAACAGAATAAGAAATATATTTTTCTACTTTTCTGTATTATACATAATCAGCAACAACCAATACAATATTTGGCAAGAGGGAATAAAAATGAATTTACTTTTGCTCTGTAGAAATTCAAGGGTTCCTTTTTAGTTACACTACTTTTTTTTTTGCTTTGTGTCATTGAGTTTAGAACAATTTAATCTTTTTGTCTCCAAACCCATTTTTGAAGCTGAGTTTAACTTTGGCAATCCATGGTGAATCTGAAATGCCCTCATTTACCCATCTTTACAAAACTCCTATTTAAACCTCTAAAAGTCAATACTGGCAATCAGACCTGAGTTTCAGAAGGCAATAGTGAAAAATTACTTACGTTTAATCTCCATTCGGGTCCCTTGGCCGAAGGTGTTCCACAGTATTAGCTTAATTACTTCCCCCTCAACAAAAATCTCTTTTTGATGTTAGTATCACTAGCCTGACTGATGCAGAGAAAACCTTGCGATTTAGATGCCTCATTTAACTGACTAGCTCTTTGCTGTTCCTTAAGATGAACTAATTTTCAGATCCTTATCTATCTGACTTTTTGAAAGGATCTGGTACTCTTTGGAATTTACCTGAGCTAATCTCTCAAACATAAAAACTCCGCAAACTTACAACCTTATAAGAAAAAGCATTAGAAAAGTGCACTTACGTTTGATCTCCACCTTGGTGCCTTGGCCGAAAGTGAGCCACAGTGATGAATCTTACTCTCTCCCCTCAACAAAAACCTCCCTCGAAGCCAATCATGTGAGATAGGCTGCTCACTCAGAGAAAATCTAGCTATTTCTTTTCCATTTCCCCCATGAATCCAGTGATTTGTCTATTTGCTCAGCTTTTTAAGTTGATTTTCTGGCGCCCCGCTATTTACTTCTAGGTTACCAGGTTTATTTAACCAAAATATCACAAAACTTGCACGATGATTCAATGGCACCAAAATCTCACAAATAATTGAGACAGATGTACTTACGTTTGATTTCCACTTTGGTCCCGGGGCCGAAAGTGAATCACAGTGATTCAACTTAACTTCTCCCCTTACAAAAACCTCCCTAAAAAGTCGGCAAGCCTCCTTCCCTCAATGAAGTTATTTTGATTTAGAAATCTTAAAAATTAGCCACCAGCTAGCCTACTGTGGAACATTTTCCCCTCCTCTGTACCTAACCGGGGAATGAAGTTTGTTAGATCCCTGACATCCAACTAATGAAAATCCACACAAAGAAACACAAAGCAATCCAATTAGAAACAGTGAAGAATCAGCAGAAAAAAGTACTTACGTTTGATGTCCAGCTTGGTCCCTTGGCCGAAAGTGTACACACAATGGTTCCTCTTAACCTCCCTCCTATACAAAAACTCCCTTTCTAACAACTGACCAAGGCTCTGTCCAGAACATGTTATGTTCCCCAGGACATTTTTGAAGCTATCACTTAGACAAGTTATTCTCACCCAATGACTGAATCTTGCTTGCTCTTCATAGAAAATGTACAATCAATTCTCGAGTTTGCCTACAGCTCCATCTCCACATTTTCCCTGAAGGATGTCAGAGTCTGACTGCAGAGTCAGCTTACAGATTACTTCCTAGACACAGGTTACAGAACACACAGACAACCAAGGAAGGAAAGTTTAAAGTCTACTCACGTTTGATATCCAGCTTGGTCCCTTTACCGAACGTCCACCACAGTGAGAGCTCTCCATAGTCTTGCTGTACAAAAACCCTTCTCACCAAAGAGGAACAGAGCCCTGGGTTAGCTGCTGAAGTGCAACTCCCTTTTCTGGCAGGTGTGGAAGCCCTGGGGCTTCTCTGACATAGCGTATGTTTATTTTCTTCGGTGAGATCTAAAATCCAAGAGGAGAATATATTTATGTCTATGGCCTGATGGTTTCTTTCTTTAGCAATTTGCCACCTCCGGACTGCTTATTATTTATTTATTTGTTAGAAAGTAAACTGAGTGTAAATTACAAAGAAAAACAAGCAATTAAAAAATGGCCACTTTTTTTGTGCTTTCTTTTGGGGTGGTCTGGGGAGCCTTTGCAAAGGATAAACTTCATTTAGTGTAATTAGGGAAATCATCAGCTTCTCAGTGAGTAATAATTAAAGTTTGTTGTACTGTTTTAACTTCTCCTTTCCTGCAATGTTATTTTTAAAAAGGTAGACTAAATATATATCAAATTAAGGCTCATAACTTTGAAATACATTTTGAAATGTAACTATGGATGACATATGAAACCAAAGTGAAGATTAATAGGGTAGAAAGTAGACTTGACTTGGTTGGTTTGTCTGTTGTCACAGCACAGGTAGAGCTCAGCTCCTACTGAGCTGAGCCAGGGGCAGGCCATCTTTGGAGCTGTCATGGAGTCCCAGTGTTCCATAGTGGAACACATATGAAGTTCATGGTAACCTCATCAAGAACACTGAAGACCTTTTCAGCGTTTTCATTTGAGCCCAGCTCTCCGTTTTTGCAGTCTTGTATCCCTCTTAGCTGTCCATCTCCACCCCTTCCATACATTACTCCCAACTCCCTAAACTCCTCACAGTTTTTCCATGGCATCCAGCTTTTATAAACACTCCCTCTACTTGGGAACACCTTTGTCCACCTGGATTGGCTTGTGAACAGCTAACTGTCTTTCAAGATTCAACTGAAGAGGGACCTTCTCTCAGATTATTCCTGAGCAGGTGACCTGAATTTACAGAGTACAGAGACAGGTCACTGGGCCTAGAATGCCTACTTATTTTTAATCTGCTTTCAGTTTTTTTCTATCCTACTAAATTATAAGCTATTGGATGTTTTATTTGTCCTGTATTTGGGAGGCTCAATCCAATATATTTATTTAGCAAATGCTTAACAAACGTTTTCAGAATGAATTAAAAAAAACAATAAATAATTGAAAATCAATAATAGATCAGAGATGCATCATAGACCAAAGACTAATACTGACCACTACAATAGTAAGTTTTACAACAGAAATCATAACTATAATTCTAAAGATTAAAGATAGGTTTATTTGATTCTGTCACTTGCAGCTTTGCTAGTTGCCTTGAACAGCAGAATCAGCTGTTGGTCTTAACAGAAGACGAGCGATGAGAGAGATCAAGTTAGAGATGGAGAGAAAACATTGGCAAGTGAAATTTAAATGTGCCAACTAGCTGACCAAGGGCATAGTCCTTTTTTAAAGGGAATATAAAGTGATTTTCTCTGCAGACATACAAGCAATGCCAATCATAAAGGGTGACATTTATTGAGCACTTACTAAGTGCCAGACATTGTACATGGATCATCACATTTAATAATTCCCAAGACTCTATGAACTAGGAACTAATATTATCCCCTACTTTGTAGGTGCAAAAACTTGAGGGCAGAGAGGTCAAGGAACTGGCTTAAGGCAGTAAGTGGCAGAGCTGGGACCTAAATTCAGAGCCCATGTACTTAACTGCACCATATGCAGATTATACTCCACGAGTGAAGTTACCCAACGGAAGTAGCAAGCATGGCAGGGAATGCTGGGTTGGGGGAAGGTAAGAGAAACTCATTAGACTGGGATAAGTGTGCCCAGAGGTATGTATATAAAGACTATGCATGGAAATATTGTTTAAAAGGTGAAAAACTGAAAAATAACTAAAATCCTCGTTAATAGGAGTTTGGTTAAACTATGATAGAGCTTTACAATGTAGCACAAAGCAGACAATAAGAGGAAGATGTAGGTTTCTATACAGTTACGTGGAAGGTGTTTGTGAAAATGCAGGTCACTGAAGAGCATGTGTGGTGAGATATCATGATTCCATCTAAATTGATTATATCTGCATATAAATGCAAGCTGATTTTTAAAGGACACATAAATTGTTCTTGGTAGTTATCTCCTGGG
The DNA here is from genome assembly GCF_001604975.1 of Cebus imitator. Lineage (NCBI taxonomy): Eukaryota > Metazoa > Chordata > Mammalia > Primates > Cebidae > Cebus > Cebus imitator. Next base: position 6,407,828 of record NW_016107414.1, read on the forward strand.
ATTGCAGAGGAGGAACAATGACACTTTCTCTTCCTACTCTTCTATATATCAGAGATTATTTAATTTTAAAATGGTTATGTGAATATATTCATTTTATAGTTTTTAGAAATAATAAAACTACTATTTTGAGAAAAAGTAAACTCTGACATTGCTTAGTAGCATTCTCAATATTCCTGTGCAATGCATAAACATAACTTTTTAAATGATATGTACATATACGTGTGAGTTTTCTTCATCTAGTACTTTTCTGTAGTCTTTAAATCAAGACAAAAGCTTTTCTGATTTAGTGTAGGGGATTTGTGTTCCTAAGTGAGCTAATTGAAAATCTAATATAAACAGTGCAACCGAATAGCTATTGTAAAGCAGTATTTTTAACCAACAAAAGATGATTATCCTAAGTACGGTTGTGGCAAAAACGATTTTACTGATCCCATGCAGTGGTGATCTATAGGAATGATTGTCGTGATATTTGCTGTAATGTAAAATGGATCACGAGAAGTGTTTGAGATCCTTAGGATATGTGTGGTTCGTTTTTTGAAAGCAAATGTTGTCTCAGAAGCATCCGTGAGGCTCTGCCAGGATCTACCATTCTACAAAGTATCTATGATGGATGTTGATAAGCTTGATTTGTTGAGGAAAGGCAAAGTGTCAATAAGATAGTCTGAGAGGTTCCTGGATTTCATGTCTAAGAGTGATCGAAATAGAATTTCTTGAGGAGCATTCCAACCAACTCATTACCGAAACTGCTTTACATTGAACCCTCAGCAAAGTTAGATTATCAGAAAAAAAATTCTGAACTGCTGTGGAGGGGAGAGGAAGAAAAGCCATGGAGGGAGGGAGGCAAGGAGCAGAGAGAGAGAAAGGGAGAGAGAGGAGAGAGAGAGAGAGCGCGAGTACACATTTCAGTGCACATCTACACATCATCTTGAACACTACTGATAAGCTATTTTAACAATGTTCCTTAGGTGTAACTTTTCAAGAAACATCATTTTTGCTTTTTATTTGAGATAATTACTAGCCAATTTAGGAAGTTCCCCTCACATCAGTAACATACAGTAAATCACCCAGTATGTCAGGGAACACAATGGCATAATATTGCCTTTTGCAAGATTTGAGGGATGGCAGTTTCCCTACCTGACTTGGGAGTATCTGTGGCGGATATCCATCTTCAAGTCTGTGGTTCTTTCTCTCTCTATACGTATTTGAGCTCAGCAGTCATGATGGAGTCCAGAGCAGGTGATTCTTTTTGCTTTAGCTTGACTCCTCCTTAAGATTGTAACTCTGTCATTTTTACATTTTTTTTTTTTTTGTCAAATGTAAGCTGATATCCGACAAGGAGAGGAGGAAATTCTGTGGTTCACATCCAGTGGTGCTTAGAACATGATTGGTTGTCATTCTTTCCGGAACTTGTCAGGAGTGGATATCTGTCCAGGATCCCCGAGAATCAAGGCTGCCCCGTTAGCCAGGAAGGAGGGAGATAGAGGAGGTCACTTGAGAAAGAGCTGCTTCTTTGCTGCATCAGGGTTGTGTCTGTTTCCTCTCTTATTTGAAGACAGATGTGCTGGCAGAAGCAAAGTCCTCTGTCCAGCCATATGCAAATGAGTGGGCCATAAATATGAAAAGAGATTCTGGTCCCACTCTAGAAAATGTAGATGTTCATCTTGTTTACAAGAGGACAGTAAGGCTGCGGGTGTTTTTTGACTGCCTTCCTTGAGAGAAAGAGAAGAGATAGCAGCAATTGTGTAAGGGTTTACTGGCCTAGGAGGAATTCAGCCATGAAAATGTACATATTCTGTGCTGTGGTTTTTGTTTCATTTTGCAACAGGAATGAATCCCTCAAGCTCTGCCTTAGAGTTCCCTGCCCTCCCCGTCTGCCTACTTGGTACCCAGCCCCTATGTTCTCTTCTCATATTAAGGTGTAGAAACTCAGCATGGGCAATTCCTGTGGTCAGGCTGGCTCTGGATGCAGTTGTAAAGTCAATGAGTTTGGGCTTGGTTCTTCAGACCCCAAAAGCCCTAATAATCCTGGCTGAGGCTAGAGTTCCAAGTCTAAAAGGGAGGATAGGAGGCAGACTGCCCAACAGAAACAACAAATGAACAACAGATGGAAACAAGGAATAATGTGGATTTTTGAGTGCATTAGCATGTCCTCCACTCTTTCAAAACCTCCTTTGCAATGACAGAAGAAATATAAAAATGATAATGAATTTATTTTGTAGTTGGAGAATCATGAGAGGTCCTATTAGAAGAAAAATTTTGAAGTACATCACAGAGATTTAAAACATGTCATTGAATTCATAGGGAAACTGGAATTTAGAATCTTATTCCATTGCAAAAATAGGAGGAGCCCTTGAAGCTGCCAGTTCTAGTTTTATCCACAGAGCCTCAGAAAAACCATACTTCAGAGTTATCAGGGGCCGGGAATGGTGATGGGTGGGCAGTGGAGAGTGGAATAACACCTGGGTCATCTCTCTGCTGGTTATAAACAGCTTGGCCCTCATGCTTCAGGTGGTGGGAATAGTGATTGAAAGAAAAAGGGGCCAGGTTAATAGGCGTTCAATAGTAATGGGATTAAAAAAAACCTCCCATACCACTAGAAGGAAAAGAAATTGACAAAAAGAATAAACCAATCTAGCAAAATTCGCAAAAAGTGAATAAAAAATCAAGAGACAAGCATAATAGGTAAAAATACAAAATAAGTTTGAAGGAACAAGTCAAAATATACAGTCACAAACTATCATGAATGTTAAACTATCACGAATGTTAAATTATTTCAAACTTTAAAATAAAAATAAAGCAAAAAAGACAACTGTATTCTTTCAAGGACATTTGATTCACTAGAGAAACAGTTTGTTTGCTTTCTATTTATGATTGATTAAAAACTAGATTGCAAAAAGTTAGATGTTAACCTAGAGAAAACTTTATGAAAGTTTTTCTATTTTTATCTAGTAGAGAAGTTAACCCCAGTGCTTGTGATTTTATTGCTCTGTAGGATGTTAATAAGTTGTATATCTTATTTAGCAAACTTATTCCAACATTAGTAGGGGTGTGTGTGTGTGTGTGTGTGTGTGTGTGTGTGTATGTATACTTACACATATAGGCGTGTGCATATATGTTCATATGTATGTGTATAGGTATATATGTATATATGTGTATACTAGCAAATTATAAAGTTTAAACCATGGATAAGGAGGTACAGTATCATCTCCTTATCCATGGTTTTGCTTTCTGGGGTTTCACTTACCTGTAATTAACTGTAGTCTAAAAATATTCAATAGAAGATTCTAGAAATAAGAATTTACTCATTTTAAATTGTATGCCTTAGTAGCTTGATGAAATCTCATGCCCTTCTGCTTCATCCCAGCCTGGGACTGAATTATCCCTTTGTCCAGATTCTCCATGCTGTCTACACTTACCCTCCTATTTAGATGCTTAGTAGCCCTCTTGGTCATCAGATTGACTGTCATGATGTCCTAGTGTTTGTGTTCAAGTAACTCTTATTTTACTGAATTGTTCTATTTTATTATGAGTTATTGTTGTTAATCTCTTACTATGACTTATTAATACATTTTATCATAGGTAAGTATGTATAGGAAAAAACAGCCTCTATAGGGCTGTGCACTAGCATCCATTGGGAGGAGAATTTTGCTAAAGTTAGTACAGAGAAGACTGTCCAGAAGAAACAATTTTCAGGCTGGGAGCAGTGGCTCATTCCTGTAATCCCAGCATTTTGGGAGGCTGAGGCAGGAGGATCATAAGGTCAGGAGTTTGAGACCAGCCTGGCCAACATAGTGAAACCCCATCTCTACTAAAAATACAAAAAATTAGCCAAGCATGGTGGCAGGCACCTGTAATCCCAGGTATTTGTGAGGCTGAGGCAGGAGAACTGCTTGAACTGGGGAGGTGGAGGTTGCAGTGAGCTGAGATCATGACTTTGCACTCCAGCCTGGGTGACAGTGCAAGATTCTGTCTGAAAAAAAAAAAAAGAATTTTCTATACTTACCACCTTTTTTCTGTTTGATATCTTCATGTAAGTCTCAGTGTTACGATCTGTCTCCCCACCTCAATCACTGCCCTCTGTCTCTGGAAGGAAATTCCCCTTTGGCTGAGGCTAGCATGGTGCTAGACAGGAGAGATCCAGTATCCACTCTGGAAAATTTCATAAGATGTCCGGTTCTCTATCTTCTTCAGGGACCTTTTATCATATCTCATATGCCCATGGCATTTGTCACTGCCATCTGCACAACACTGAACTCCAGCAACATTAGCTGAGAGGAGACAGAGAGAGAGAGAGAGAGAGAGAGAGACAGAGAGAGAGAGAGAGACAGAGAGAGAGTCATTTGTTGATTGAGACACAGAAATTATAATTTTTTCCTAATTAAATTATATACCCAGGTAGCTGTAATGTGATACAATCCCAAATACACATATTTATTAAATATGGTTCAAAGAGCAATTATTGAGTACTTAGTATCAAGGCACAATGTAAAATAAATGGAAAATTACTGGTGATTGTCATGCCTTTCTGTGGGACTCAACTCCCTTTGGTTGGAGGTGCTGTGTGGGAGTATATGGGCTCCAATCAGGTGGTCCTGAGGGAGCAAAATGCTACTGTTGGAGGTTAAATATGAAGGGAAATAGCAGTAGGCATCGGATAGCATAGAATGAAAACAAAAGTGCATATACTTCTAGTGTCTATTTTACAGATTCTTTTTTTTTTTTAAAATTTTTATTTCTATTTTTTAACTAGGTCAAACTCCCAACTTGTAACTTGGAAATTCAGGTCATAGGATGCCCTGTTATTTATAAGGTATCCAGCAACAATGCGTGGAACAGAATATTTAACTATTAAAAAATTTACATTAGGTTGTTGCAAAATTAATTGCCCTTTCCTTCCTTCCTTCCTTCCTTCCTTCCTTCCTTCCTTCCTTCCTTCCTTCCTTCCCTCCTTCCTTCCTTCCCTCACTCCCTCACCCCCTTC
>NW_016107414.1:6412937-6439158 GCF_001604975.1 Cebus imitator
CCTCCCCTCTTTCTTGTTGTGTTCCAGGACTATTTAGTGTCGTCTACAGCTCCCAGAAAAAGAATTCTGTCTTGAAGGATAGCCGGGGCAGGGATACTGCTCTCCCTGCTCTGCGCTCTAGTGGCAGGGTGGCTCAGCTCCAGCTGCCAGGCCCCGTTTCCCAGGGGATGGCATTCTGTCTTCTCAACAAGAACAAAATAAGTGCTTAGTAAATATAAGCTGCCTTCAGCTTTTAGTATATGTGTAATCATAAATATAAATTTGTTTAAAACCCCAATTATTCTGATGTTCTCCCTGGCTAGCCAAACTTAAAATGTGTATTTGGACTTGAATTTCCCACTCAAGGGTGTTACTAGTTTCTTTATAGTTGTAGCTGCCTTTTGTTTTGTTTTTGAAAATTAAAAAAAAAAAATACATAAGGGGCTTTTGCTTCCTGAAAGTTGGAGTAGAATTATTTTTACCTATTTCTCTCAAGTAAAATAAAAATCCTGGACATTGTAGGTAAAGGAAACTTATGAAGACTCTGGAAGGTGGAGAGAAGGCAGACCAGTTAGAAACACTGGGACCCTAGGAGCGATCCAGCAGTGCATTCCCCCGGCTTTCTTTTTGCCTCATCCATTCCAGACTTGGTTCTGGAGAAGCTGTCAACCCAGAAACACCAGCAGGTCCAGAAAAACAAAAAGCCCTAATAGAATCTGACTCTCTCTGACCGAAGGACAAAGAAAGGGGGAGCCCAGTAAATTGTTAGGCAATAACTAACTGCTTGGCTCCATTCAAAACACCGTGAGAGACACCCTAACTTCTCCTTCCTGAGTGAAATAAGATGAAGTCTGCTGGGATAGGTTTAAATGAGATCCAACGTCTCATAATGCAATACTCCAAAGTCCAGATTTCAACTGAAAACCACACAACCCACCAGGGACCAGGAAAATCTCAACTTAAAATGAGACAGTTAAGAGGTGCTAATACTGATATGACAGAGATGTTAGAATTATCTGACAAGAATGTTAAAGCTGACATCATAAGAACACATCAAACTCAAAAACATCATCAATGAGTAAGATCATAAATCAGCATTGCTAGAACACTCCAACCAGCACCAACAGAATTCATATTCTTTTCAAGTGCCCATGGAACGTATACCAGGATTGTCATATACTGGGCCATGTAACAAACCTCAACAAATTTAATAGAAGTGAAATCACATGACGTGTGTTCTCTGACCACTTGGAATCAAACTGGAAATTAATAACTAAAAAAACTGGGAAAAATTCCACACCCTTGGAAATGAAACAACACACTTCAAAGCAATCCATGGGAAGTTTCAAGGACAGTAAAAAATTATATACTGAATAGAATAAAACTGAAGATACAACATATTATAATGTAGAGGATACAGCAGAAGCCCAAAGAAATGAAAGCTTATCACAGAAAAATGAAGACTACATCAGCACAAAAACATAAATAATACACAACTATTCATAGAAGTTTTATTTGTATTAACAAAACTGGAATCAGTCAAAATGTCCTACAATAGATTAATGGTGAAACAAACTGTGGTACATCCATCCTGTGGAATATTAGTATTAAAAAGTAGTGAGTTGGGCACAGTGGCTCACACTTATAATCCCAGAATTTTGTGAAGTAGAAGTGGGAAAATCGCTTGACCTAGGAGTTTGAGACCAGTATGGGCAACAAAGTGAGACCATGTCTCTAAAAAATAAAAAAAAAATTAGCTGTGTGTTGTGTCCTGTGCCTGTAGTCCTAGCTACTTGGGAGGCTGAGGCAGGAGGATGCTTGTGCCCAGAAGTTCGAGGCTACTGTGAGCTATGATCTTGACACTGCACTCCACCCTCTGTGACAGAGTGAGACTCTGTCTCTAAAAAGAATAAAAAAAATAGTGAGCTGTTGATACACACAACTTGAATGGATCTGAGGGATATTATGCTGAGTAAAAAGGTCACATATTGCATGATTCCATTTACATAATATTTTTGTCTTTTCAAAAATATTGCAAGGGGTTCTTCTTGGTTGCAGGGTGTATGCATTTTTCAATTCACAAATTGGTCTCAGATTCGTGTATGAAGTTACATTCCTACATTTGCAATGATAGGTCCTCCATGGAGTTTCCTCACTCTAAATCATCTCCAATACTTGATATTACCAGGCTTTTTCATTTTTTGCCAGTCAAATGGGCAATACATTGTATTTCATTTTTGGTTTAAAATTATTCTTTGTGTTTTCTGATCACTCCTGAGGTTGATCATTTAAAAATGTTTAATGGTCATTAGGGTGAATTGTGTTAGGGTGTTGCGAATTGCCTATTCTTAAGGTATGCCCACTTTTTTATTGAGTTGCTTATCATTGTTATTTTAAAAAATATTTCATAGAAGTTTCCAATCTTTCTCCCCCCGTTATTCTTTAATAACAGAATCCCAATTTTTTACAAGGTAACAGTGTCCCAGCCAAAAATCTAACTGCCCTGCTTCTTTGCAGCTAGGACTGATGAGACATAATCTGAAATTTGTTGTATATTTCTGGAAAAAATTTGCTTGATTGACAGAGGCATCACTGCTCATTTAACCTTTGTCTTCTGTTTTCTTATGTCTGGAACTTGGCAGAAGTGCCATCTTGCAGGATAAAAGTAATAAACCAGAGTGGAGGAGCAGGCAGGGAAAGGACTCAGGTCCTGCAGCAGCTGTCTAGCTCTGAACCACCTGCCTCCAAGTCAGCATTGGTGAGAAAAATGTACCTCTTTATCTGATCAAGTTCCTCTAGTTAGATTTCAGCTACATGTAACTGAGTGAATACTGATGAATACTGAATAATGAATACTGGTACAACTTTCTAATATTTTCTCTTAGAGTTCTGTATTGAAGTTTATAAATAAGTTTAGTCTATACCTTTCTTTTTCATTTTCAGTCTTTGATTTTGAGTTCAAGATAGTTCCTATGATGTGATTTATGTTTCTAAATAATGAGATTTACCATTTTTCACTGTTTCCTGGAATTAGAAAAAAATCAGTTATTATTTATTTATTTATTTTTTGGGTTTTGGTAAAACTTAACCATATGTTTAACAGGATCTGGACTTTGATTTAAGCAAACTTAGAATGAAAACAATTTGAAGACGATCAAGGAAACTTGAATAGGAAATAGATGTTAGATATTAGGGAATTATTCTCAATTATGATAGGAATCATAATGAAACGGTGGTTATTTTTTAAAAGTCCTTATCAGTTGGCAATGTATTACTGATTGGTTTAAAAATACTGCATGTGTCTGTGTGTGAGAGGGTGAGAGTACAGACAGCAATTGGCTGAGTGGCGGTAGTTGAGACGAGATTGGCAAAATGTTAACTTGTGAAGCTTGGGGTTTATTATACTATTTGTGTATACTTGTAAATAGTTGAACATTTCTATAAGCATTAAAAATGAAATTAAAGTGGTCTCGTGTTGCTGACTGTGACTGTCACACTCTGTCAGTAGATGGCAGTGTTGTATAAACCATGAGCATACATAGGCCTAATGGCTACATTGTGCTTGCTAAGTAACAAAAGCAATGATAAAATATAAGGCAGGTCAGATTTTCTTGCTTTTAGACAAACGGCATGGTAAGATTTGTAGAGTAAAGAACAGGCACAGAGTAATCATAAATTATTTTTAAAATTCTAAGTGATTTACTAAAGTCTTATAGAGAAGTCGGGTAGAAAAGTACATGAACCCCCCATAAACCTGTATACCTAGTACAACTATAAAATCATTTGGCCTTTCTCACTCTCTCTTTCTCAACTTCCCCTTATCTGCATTTTAAATCAGTATTTTCATACATATATATTTGCAAAACCTTATTGATTTTATTGATGAAAATAATTTGGAATTTGCTTTAAAAACTTGTATGGTAAACATAAATATTTTTCTGCATTTCTTTTTACCCAGCTTTTAACTGGCATAGTTCAGTCTATGAAAAGAGCTCCATATTTTAAAGGGTTTCTAACTATGAAAACAGGCAACATTTCATAGACAATAAAATGTCTTTCAACTAATAATATCATTGTATTTTAATGTAGGTTATATACAATAATAGCTTTGAGAAGCAGTTGTAGAATTTGATATGCAGAAAATAATACAGACCCTATCACTGGGCGAACCTATGGTGGAATCATTTTTTGTGTGGTTGTGGACAAATTACTTATTCTTTCTGAACTCCTGTTTGTATATATATATTTTAAAGCCTATAATTTGGGCATCCTCATAAAGTAGTGAAGTCTGAAATCAGACAATGAATGTAAGAGAGAGAGTTTTCCTTCTCAGCAAGAGAAGATGACTCTGAAATTTATGTCCAAGTTAGACGGTTTCTATTTTGCCTCTTACTCCTAAAATATTTGGGTTTAATTAAAAATTTACAATGAAATTAAAAAAAATAAAAATAAAAATAGAAAATCAGACTGAGATAAAATAACAGTGGTAATCATAAATATCAAACTAGGGGTCTATTTTGATCTAAAAAAGAAAAAAAGATAATTTGAATGTCATAAAAATTAAACTTCTGCTCTTCAAATGGCATGTTAAGAAAGTAAAAGGAGCCACTCGTTGGGAGAACATATTCATAAAACACAAACGTGAGAAAGAAATTGTATGCAGAATATACAAAGAACTCTTATGGTCCTTAGTAATAACACCCCAATAAAAACTTTACCAAAAATTTGAACAGCTATTTCATCGGAGAAAGAATATAGTGAAGTTACAATATCAGGCTCGAGCAAGTGGAACGCTCATTCATTGCTGATGGGAGTGCAAAACAGCACAGGCACTTTGGAAGACAGTTTGGTAGTTTCTTATAAAACTAAACATTTTCCAACCACATGAACCAGCAATTGGCATTTACCCAAGTGAAATGAAACTGTAAGTTCACACAAAAACTTGTACTTAAATGTTTACAGCAACTTGATTCTTAGCAGCCAAAAATTAGAAATGGCCAAATGTCTTTAAATTGGTAACTAGATAAACAATTTGTGGCATATCCATACAATGGAATACTACTCAAAAATAGAGAGTGAACTAGTGATACATGAAATAGGTGGAACTCAAATGCATCCTGCTAAGTGAACAAAACCACATCAAAAGGCTTCACATTGCATGGCTCCATTTATATGACATTCAGAAGTTGGTAAACAATCAGATCAGAAAAAAACCAGTGGCTGGAGGTGAAGGAAGAGGCACAAAGGAAATTTAAAGGATGATGGACCCGCCCTAAATCTTGAATGTGGTTGTGATTACATAGCTATGCATTTGCCAAAGCTTATAGAAATATATATACACCAAAAAGTGGCTTTTATTGTAACTTATACCTCAGTAAACCTCACTTAAAATAACCAGTTTTTGATTGAACATAAGATCTGGTTCTGAGCTTCTTGGAAACTGATTAAAAAAAGATAATGTGTTAAGTTACTGATTAAAAACAGATAAAACTACTGATTAAAAACTGATTAAAAAAGATAATGTGTTAAGTTACTTGGAAACTGATTTTAAAAAGATAATGTGTTAACTTTTGTCTAGGGGAAAAATATTCTAGTTTCTAAGTGTGACTGAATGTTATTCTGAATCAAAGTTGAAGACAATTTCTATCTTGGGGCATTGCATAGGAGCTGCCAAATGGATAATATTGGGGCATTGCATAGGAACTGCATTGGATAATATTCTCAGTAGTAATTTCATAGAAAATACAAAACAGACTTTTTAAAAACTTGTGTAAATTGTGGTACAGATGTAGTTTTGTTACATGGCTATATTGTGTCGTGGTGAACTCTGGGCTTTTAGTGTATCTGTCACCCAGATAATATACATTGTATCCATTTAGTATTTTCTCATCACTCAACCTCTTTACACCCTTCCACCCTTCTCAATCTCCAGTGTTTATCATTCCATACTCTATGTCCATGTGTGCACATTATTTAGCTCCCACTTATAAGTGAGAACACGTGACATTTGACCTTCTGTTTCTGAATTATCCACTTAAGATAATGGCCTCCAGTTTCAGCCACATTGCTGCAAAAGACATGGTTTCATTCTTTTCTTTATAGCTGAATATGATTTCATTGTGATACACACACACACACATTTTCTTTATCCAATCATCTGTTGATGGACACTTGGGTTGATTCCATATCTTTGCTGTTGTAAATAGTGTTGCAATAAACATGTGAGTGCAGATTTTTTTTATATAATAATTTTCTTTCTTTTGGGTAGATATCCAGTAGTGATTGCTGAATCACATGGTAGTTTTATTTTTAGTTCTTTGAGAAATCTCCGTACTGTTTTCCATAGAAGTTGTACTAATTTACATTCCCACTAATAGTGTGTAAGTATTCCCTTTTCTCTGCATTCTTGCCAACATGTTATTTTTTGATGTTTTAATAGTAGCTACTCTGACTGCTGTAAGATAATATATCCTTGTGGTTTTAACTTGCAATTCTCTAATGATTAGCGATTTGAGCATTTGTTTTTGTATGCTTGTTGGCCATTTGTATACTGTATTAGTTTGTTCTTATGCTGCTAATAAAGACATACCCAACAGTGGGTAATTTATAAAGAAAAAGAGATTTAATGGACTCAGTTCCACATGGCTGGGGAGGCCTCACAATCGTGGCAGAAAGCATAGAAGCAAAGGCACGTCTTACATTGAGAGAGGCAAGAGAGTGTGTGCAGGAGAACTCCCTTTATAAAACCATCAGATCTCGTAGGACTTATTCACTATCACGAGAACAACACGGGATAAACCCACCCCCATGATTCAATTACTTCTTACTGAGTCCCTCCCATGATATGTGGGGATTATTACAACTTAAGGTGAGATTTGGGTGGGGACACAGAGCCAAACCATATTATATAACTTCTTTTGAAAAATGTCTATTCATGTCCTTTGCCCACTTTTTGGTGGGGTTATTATTATTTTGTTGTTGTTGAATTGTTTGTGCTCCTTATAAATTCTGGATATTAGTTGCCTGCAGAATGCATAGTTAGCAAATATTTTCACCCATTCTGCAGATTGTCTGTTCACTCTATTGATTATTTCTCTTGCTGTTTAGAGCTTTCTAGTTTAATTAAGTGCTGTTTGTCTATTTTTGTTTTTGTGCTTGTGCTTTTGAGATCTTAATCCTGAATTCTTTGCCTAGATCAATGTCCAGAAGCATTTTTACAAGGTTTACTTTTAGTATTTTTGTAGTTTCAGGTCTTTAATCCATCTTGAGTTGACTTTTGTATTTGGTTAAAGACAGGGGTCTAGTTTCATTCTTCTGCATATGGCAATTCAATTTCGCCAGTACTGTCTATATGACTATTTCTTTTATAAATGTTGACTGTGAATAGATAGCCTCAGATGGTAAAGCTGATGTGTGGCTTGGGAATCAGGTGGACTGTCCATCTGTGATCTCAGAGGGTGGATTCCTAGGCATCCACCTTGATAAATTTAGCATAGCTGACGGCACACTTTTAGATTTGTGTGCTCATGAACACTTAGATGCAGTTTCAGGGCTGAATAGATTCATTCTATTGCAAACCAACATGTTGATTTATTCATCTGTGCCTAGAAATCTAACTATCCTGTAAACTTGATGACAGCATCCTCTGGCCAACATGTTTCTTTCTAGTTAGAAGCGTGGTATGTTCGATGGAGCATCAACTTAGACACAGAATTAGAAATCCTAACGCTGCATCTTATGAACTGCGTGTGACACTAGGTAAATTACTTAACTGTCCCCAAGCCTCAAATTTCTCATCTGAAATGTAGAAATAATAACATTTGTCTTATAAAGTTGCTGTGAGGAGTAAATAAAATACTGTATATGAATTACTTATATACATGTCCCTGGGCATGTAAGTTCTTAGTAAGTACTGATTTTTGTTGGTTAGATCCAGTTACAGGGGAAGCAAATTTACAGATACATGGTTCATTAGCAACAGATTTTCTGGATTATTGTCCTGCACACAGTAACCAGACTGATCTTTAAAAATTATAAACAAGAAACAAGTCAAATTATTCTCCTGCTTAAACTCTCTGAGGGTTTCTTAAACTCTCTGAGGGTTTCTTATTGCACTTAAAAACTCATTGTCATGATCCCTAGGCCAACATCTGTGGTGTCCATCTTTGGCTGCCGTGCATAGAATCTCCTGGAGAACTTTGAAAACTACTGGTGCCCAGATTGATGCCTAGAGATTCTGAAAAGCCTGGTCCATGTGGGGACTGGGCACTGAGACTTTCATGAGCTCTCTAAGTGGCTCCAGTGTGATCTTGCCCTGACCCTTCCCTCCTGTCTAACTGTTTCTTATTGGGCCTTCTCTCCTTCCCTGCTCCTATTACAGGGACCTCCCTTCTAATCTTTGCGCTGAGCTCTTCCTTCAGGACCTAAAGCTTCTTCATTACTGAGCCAGGTGGTACCACCCCTTCCATGTCAAGCTCACATTCCATCTTCGTTATGACTCTGGCCCCTGGTCAGAACCTGGAGTTCTCTTTTCCTTCAGGAAGCTGGGGCTTGGAGGGCTGGGACTTCACCATCAGTTTTTTGCTCCTGGTTGTAGTTGGAACCTCGTGCATTTTCATGTATGGATTACACTGTTTGCAGGAACCATCTGATCTTCACAGTGAAGAGGGAAGTCTTAGGTGTTCAAAATTCATGTTGCTTGCTATTGGAGCCCCTGATACATGGCTCAGACCATGGTGAGGTGAGTGAGGCATTGCCTTTGTCATAAAATTTAAGGAGGTTCCCCAACCTCAATAGTCAAGATAAAGAATATTTTAATGCAATATTTAAAAAATCAAAATTAATGCAAAAAATCCTTGATGAAACAAATCAGAATTTAAGTCAATTCTGGGTCTATCTAGTGAATAAACAGATATCAGTAGGGACTGCTTTATTTTATTATATTTTTATTTAATTATTATTATTATTTTTGAGATGGAAGTCTTGGTCTGTTGCCCAGGCTGGAGTGCACTGGGACAATCTTGACTCATTGTAACATCTGGTTTCTGAGTTCAAGCAATTCTCCTGCCTCAGCCTCCTGAGTAGCTGGGATTGCAAGTGCCTGCCACCACACCTGGCTAATTTTCTATTTTTAGTAGGGGTGGGGTTTCACCATGTTGGTCTTGAATTTCTGACCTTAAGTGATCTACCCGCCTTGGCTTCCCAAAGTGCTGGGATTACAGGTGTGAGCCAACACGCTCAGCCAGTGACTGTTTTATATTTGTGGTTAAGGGGTATTCGAGGAACAATTTGAGTCTGTTCTGCTTTCTTGGGTTGTGTTTCTCAAACTGGCTTATGAGGATTTCCAGCGATGTAAATTTTGTGATGAAAATATTTTATAGTAAAGCAACACATGGCCATATTGCAGAAAGAAATGGTAAAATTTTATGAAATTTTAAAATAAATCAAATTCAACTACTGGAGAGGCTGAGGCAAGAAGATCGCTTGAGCCCGGGGGTTTGAGGTTACAGTAAGCCATGCATTCGAAAGCAGAACAGAATCAAATTATCCCTCGAATGCCCTACAGCCACAATATAAAACAGTCACTACTGATATCTTTTTACTAGATAGATCCTGAATTGTCTCGTTCTGTCGCCCAGGCTGGAGTGCAATGTGAGGCCTTGTGTCTAAAACAAACAAATAAATACAAAAATAGATAAAAACAAAAACAAGCTCAAGACCTCGAAGGAGTGATTCCCCGAAGCTTTGAGACCGCCGATTCTCGAGGTACACACGTTTTCTTCTTTCTGCCACTAGGTGGGGGCAGTGGGGAGGGTTGAGAAACACTGCGGCAAAGCTTGTAATCAATAACTTCAGAGTGCCAGACGGTGGAGTTGCTATGACGTGCAGAGTAGCGCCTGTGCTTTACTTGATCGCATATCAGAGGGGAGTGAAAGAGAGGGAGGCTTGAAACAACGGGACGAGCCCCAAGAATCAAGTCTGATGAACTTACGTAAACGGCCTTGCACACAACTTTTCTGGCTGAACCTGCACTTTCCATACGTCAAATGCAAACGTTAGAAGACATGTCGTGTGAGGTTCTGTCTAGCTTGTACAGTGTGAGCTATTTTAAAGGAGGAAAGCTGCCCAGAGCAATCGTCCTTGGAACTTGCAGTGCATAAACGTGACCAGCAGAGGACAGAAGTGCCTACTCCTTTAAGGAGTAACGTTTCCAATTTTCCACTGCCATGGTAGAGCTTTGATCCTACAAATGGGACAGTGTTTGGACCACTTAATAACAACCAACCCTAAAAGTAAAATTTCTTTTTATTAAACATTTTAATTTTACATTTGTAAATGGAAAAGAAATTCTTATTGTGTTGGCTCTGGGACATCCCTTTCTTGGTTCAACTCCTTCCTCCCTGACCACTCCTTCTCAGTCTCCTGTGCTAGTCTCATCTCATCTCTTCGACCTCTACTTGTTGGGTTACCTGCCAGGGCCCAGTCTGCCTTCATTGATTTAACTCATTGCCTAGTAACCTTGTCCTGTTTCCCAAATCTGCATCTCCAGCCCAGACGATTTCCCTGAGCTCCAGAATCACACACATTGATCCATTTGCCCACGGGATATTGCCAGTTAGAGGTCTAGTGGGCTTCTCAAAAATCTAGTATGCCCATCTCTAAATCCTGATTCCCGCCTGCTTTCCTCACCTCAGAAAATGTCTTTCTGAATTCTCTCGTTGCTCAGGTTCAAACACTTGCAATCACCCTCGATTTCACATTTCTTCCGCACCTCACATCCAATATGTTAATAAATTCTATTTTTTCTACATTGAAATATGACCAGAATCTGACACTTTTTACCACAGCTACCACTGGGCCTCTTGACTGTTATTGAGAAAGGAGGTGTGTTCTGGTCTGTAAAGATTGTTAAAGGATGTTAAATTGGGACTTTTTTTGGTATTTGTTTTGTAATGTATCTTAAAGGCAAAGAATAATGTAATAGATACCGTGTCCTCTAATGGAATTCTTCATTTCTCCCTTCCTCCACTGCCTTTTTGGGGATGGTGGAAATATTTAAAGAAACAATTTTATTGCTGTTCACCAGATGCAGGAGGCTGTGGTGGGGTGGCCTGGGAGTGGACTGTTTAAGCCTAGAACTTAGAAACAAGGGTCCCTGTGGAGCACAGACTCTAACAGGTCTTGGTGAGTAACAGAATGGATAAAAGAGAGCTCAGTCTGGCCATAAATCCTTTGACCAGTTTCCACGCATTGCCATGAGAAATTCCCCAAGAAGGCACCTGCCTCGCCTCTTTTTCAGGCAATTCTATTTACTAGATTCTGGAGAATTCAATGTCATCGAATTCCCTGCCTTCTAGTCAGATGGTGCATTAGTCNTTTGCAAGTAACATAAGTCAGCTGTAATACATACAAGTAGAAAAGGAATTAGAAAAAGAAAAGTAGTTATACTAATGTGAAAGGAAAATAAATCTCAGGACCCCAAAATCACTAAGCCAAAAGGGAAAGTCACGCTGGGAACTGCATCAGGCAAACCTGCCTCCCATTTTATTCCCAAATGAGTTAGCTACAAAGATAAAAAAGCTACATACCCTCCTCACAATTTGCCAGCAAGGGGATTCCTTATGGACAAAGAAAGGACAGAACTCAAAGTCATCCCTCTGTTTACTTCAGACAAATGCATATCTGGTTGCTTCTTCTCCTCTATTGTGTCAATAAACACTACTAAAGCATAAATGACTATTTCTCTACCCTCCTTTCACATGTAAATTATATATTCAGTGAAAAGCTGATCAGAGACTCAAAATCATACAACCCCATCTGGAAGCCCCCTTCCCTGCCTCGACCTGTCATGCCTTTCCAGACTGAAGCAACGTACATCTTATACATATTGATTAATGTCTCTTGTCTCCCTAGAATGTTTGAAACCAAGCTGGGCCTCGACCACCTTGGGCGGACGTTGCCAGGAATTCTGGAGGCTTTATCACGGGTGTGCCCTTAACCTTGGGAAAATAAACTTTCTACATTAGTTGAGATCTGTCTCAGATACTTTTGAGTTCACACTAGTTGTTCACAAAGACATGAGGAAGGCTGTAGAGCCAGGATGGGGCCACGCAGGTGGAAAATGTACCCTTGATCATGTCACTAAACTAGTCCAGGGACACGCCCAAAACATACTCTGTCGCTTGACGCTGCAGTATGTGCTAATGTCATCACTGCTAATGGATTGTGGTCTCACTGCTAGTGCGAGTCATTTTCTTTATTACTTTTCTCAAATTTGAGTGAGGTGAATCTGTAGCTCCACAAGATGGCGTAACAGGGGCAATGTGAAGCCATGTAAACTTATTTTTGTAGTGTCCATATTACTTGAATGTTTCATGAAAAAAATTTATATTAAAATTTATGCACACATAAAAGGCACAAGTTGTAATATTCGCTATGAGAAGAAAACATGATTTAAAAGATAATCTTCAAACGGCACAAATAGCAGTGAGGGAGACAAAGATAGTTACTCACTTTACTGTGAACCATGAGAAGCCCCATCTTAAAGTATCTAATGAAATACACTGATTTATAATAGCAAATTTATTCCTGCATCTTATTATAGCCTTTTCTGCTAGACTTTGGGTTGGAGAAGTGATGTGATAAGGTGGAAAAAGCACAAAATTAGGAATCTAAAGACCTGATTTTAGCCTCAGCTCTGCCACAAACTAAATAAGTGTTAAGACATTTCTATCTGTGCCCTCTAAGATATTCCCTCACATCAAAGCATGCAATAGATAATTTCTAAAGTTCTTTTTGGCTTTTAGTCTCTAAGTCATTGGAATGAGGAAGTTAGGTGAGCATTCTTCTTTGGAGCTGTAGAACATTATTGTGATCACCAGAAGGCCCAGGATCCCGTGGTGGTATAGGATTACAGGAAATGAACAAAACACAGTCTTCTCTCACTTCTCTCTCTGTTCTCTCTTTTGTGTATTTGTATTATCCATAATAAAGTAGGTTATACCATTGCCCCAAATCTCATGTCTTGCTTATGTCTTGTTCATGCTACATTCTTCACAAGGGCCAGAAAGGTGCTCTGTTCCATGTAGTCATTCAAGGATCCAGGCAGACAGAGGCTCCACCATCTTGTATTTGCACCATTTGGAGCACATGGCTTTTTCAGTTGCTGCTGTAGATAAAGAATAGACTGGAAAAATGCATATGATCTTTTTCCTGCCTCAGCCTGCAAGGGATGTATGTTACTTACATGCCTATTTCATTGGCCATAACTGATTACATCTGTAAGGAGACTGGGACATATAGGTGAGCAAGTGAAGCATATAGAAAGTAATAATGTCTCTAACATAAATATTTACAATTCAAAAATGTACAAATAATTTTATAGATGCATCCATAATTCACATTTTGTATCATCACCATTTTCTCCTAAATTACATAAAACTTATTTTATATATTGACGTGTGCTTCATATTTATCATTTATCACTGCCTGATAATTTTCATCAGGAGCATCAATGCCTATTCAATATTCTATTATATTTATATACCATAGTTTGTAAATTTATTGACATTTAAGTAGTAATTTATTATTGTTTTTGCTGTTATAACTTTTTCAATTGGTAAAATGACATACCTTTATTAACTGATTTTTCTAAGATTAATTTCTAGTGCCATGAGGCTTTCTACTTTGGATGGTAAAAAGGAAGATAACATTTCTACTTATATGCATAAATTAATTCTAGGTAGTGAATTTTATTTATTTGCATATAATGTTTAGATATGGAAACTCTCATTTATTTTGACAAGAAAAATCTAAAGCTCATAAACCCTGAATCCTATATGCTTATTCTCACAAAAATCTCTAATGTCCTGCTGGGGTTTATCCACAGTTTAGATTAGACCTGGAATACATATGATCATGCGACTGTGATCTTAGAATGGGAATTTAACTTGGCTTTAAGAACTGAGCCTAAGGGTAACGAAATTGATTTTTTGTCTGGGAAGCTCCCATTATAATAACCAGAACATTATGATTCACTCAATTAAAGTTTTCCCCTGATTCATTGTATACATACAATGAAGGACCAAGAAAGAGAAATGTTTAAAT
Source organism: Cebus imitator (assembly GCF_001604975.1). NCBI lineage: Eukaryota > Metazoa > Chordata > Mammalia > Primates > Cebidae > Cebus > Cebus imitator. The sequence goes on from NW_016107414.1 coordinate 6,427,023, forward strand.
GGAAGCATTAGCCAGACAAGTTTGACCTCACAGTTTTACTAGGGGGTATATTACCTATTTTCGGATCTATTTCTAACATCTCAACTTTGTGAAAGCATTTTGGGAACCTGGTTAAATCCCAAAGAATGTTTCAATAGGAGGTTGGCTTTTATGAGTTATTGAATAGCCCGAGCTTCCTTTCAGAAAATGTTGCTGAGCAGGTATTGAAGAATATCAATAAAATTTATTCAGAATTTTTTTATTATGTTTGATTAACACAGGTAAAAGCCAATATATTATTGATTAATATAGGTAAAAGCCAGTTAAGAAATTGGGGACGCTTTTTCTTCTGCTTTGTGTTACAATGCACAAGGCATTTCCCATTGATGCCCCTGATGAAAATTACTAGGCAGTCCTAGTCATTAGATGATCTAGCAGTTTGCGGTTTTAGAGCCTTTAAGTTAGCTTTTGTCTTTCCTAGTCATACGATTGCATATTCTGTGATGATATTTTTGGTCCTTGATTTACACTGGATTCTTTCACAACCCACTGCTCATGAAATTTGCTTTTGTACTCACTGACTGTTTTTGCATTGGCCCATCCAGGCCATGACCAGCTATCCAGATTTTATAAACGGGACCTTTGCAATGTGAACTGAGCTATATCAGGCAGGCAGGGGCAGCAAGATGGTGTCGCAGACCCCAGTCCTCATGTCCCTGGTGCTCTGGATCTCTGGTGAGGAATTCAAAAATGCCAGTCTTTTCAGAGTAATAACTGGGTAGAAATAAAAAAAATTAAGATGTAGTTGGAAATAATGACTACTTCCAATATGGATGCAATTATGTGCTGACATAATACTATTAGAAAGCATATTTAAACAACATATTTCATTTATATATGAGAAAGCATGTGTAAATTTATGTATAATTATTGTCCATTACTGATTACAGGTGCCTATGGGGATATCGTGATTACCTAGTCTCCAGACTCTCTGGCTGTGTCTCTGGGTGAGAGGGCCACCATCAACTGCAAGTCCAGCCAGAGTCTTTTATACTCCAACAATAAGAACTACTTAGCCTGGTACCAGCAGATACCAGGACAGGGTCCTAAGCTGCTTATCTCATGGGCGTCGAGCCGGCCAGCAGAGGTCCCTGACCGATTCAGTGGCAGCGGGTCTGGGACAGATTTCACTCTCACCATCAGTAGCCTGCAGGCTGAAGATGTGGAACTTTATTACTGTCTGCAGTATTACAGCTTTCCTCCCACGGTGCTTCAGGCTCCAACACAAGCCTCCCGCCCACCCATTTGGGCCAGTGACTCTTTGCTGCAGCATCTGCTTCCTCTGCACACTGCCCCAAATATGCATGCTTCCTCTGTCTGCCAGGGAGGTCATACTATTGATTTATTCCTTGGAGGGTTTGCAGGGCCCAGGATAAAATTAAGGGATTTGGCTTTTTCTGGATCTTTTTGTAGAAGATTATTGAAGGAAAATGTTGTAAAGATCCCTTAGAGACATTTTCAGGAGTTTTCGTGTTACCGGAACCTACATGTTTCACATGGACAGATCACATGACCAAGCCAAATACATTTATCTTTACTCTCTAGAACAGGGTCCACTGAGTTTTATACACCGAATGGTCAATTCTTTCTTCCATGCACCTCCTTGACTCTGGAAAGTTTCTTTTTGGATTCCTAACTCTCTTGGTCTTTTTTCTTTATCTGCAATCCTTCCCAATATTAAACCCTGATCCTTCTTATTCATAGCCTCCCACATAGAAGGTAGCATCCTTCTGTGGCTTTTTCCTTCCAGACACCCTGTTTTCCAACAAAACCCATCTGGTCAGTGTTGCTAAAAATTCTTACCCACTCTACCTCCTTTTGTTCTGCCTTTTCATCCCCCTCAATTTCTTTCCATCATATTAATATTTTCAAAGGCAATTTTCTAATTCTTTAACACTATTACACTAGAAATATGTGACAACATTTCTCATTGCCTTTTACAATAGTTTGACAACTTTCTTCTTATTTATCTTTTTATTTTTAATTTTCATGGTACATAGTAGGTATATATATTCATGGGGTACATGAGATGTTTTGATACAGGCATGCAATGTGTATAATCACATCACGAATAATGGGGTATCCAGCCCCGTAAGCATTTATCCTTTGTGTTACAAACGATGTGTCAAGTGTTCTATTTTAGTTTTTTAAAATTGTATAGTTATTATTGACTATAGTCACCCTGTTGGGCTATCACATAGTAGGTCTTATTTACTCTTTCTATTTTCTTGTCTCTATTAACTATCCCCACTCTCTCCCTACTCCTTCCCGCCCACTACTCTTCTCAGCCTCTGATCACTATCCTGCTAGTCTCTATGTAGATGAATTCAATTGTTTTCATTTTTAGACCCTGCAAATACATGAGAATATGTGCTGTTTGTCTTTCTGTGCCTGGCTTATTTCACATAACATCATGATGTCTAGTTCCATTCATATACTGGCAATGGCAGTATCTCATTTTATTTTATGACTGAATAGTACTCCATTGTGTTTATATACTACATTTTCTTTTTCTGTTCATCTGTCGATGGACATTTAGGTTGCTTTCAAGTCTTAGCTATTGAGAACAGTGCTGCAACAAATATGGGAGTGCAGATATCTCTTTGATATACTGATTTCCTTTCCTTTCAGTATATACTCAGCGGTGGAATTGCTGAATAACATGGTAGCTCTACTTTTAGCTTATTGAGGAACCTCCAAACTGTTCTCCATCGTGATTGCTCTAATTTACATTCCCACCATCAGTGTACAAGGGTTCCCTTTTCTCCACATTCTTGTCAGCATTTGTTACCGCCTGTATTTTGGATTTAAGCCATTATAACTGGGGTGAGATGATATCTCATTGTAGTTTTGATTTTCATTTCTCTAATGATCAATGATGCTGAGCACCTTTTAATATGCCTGTTTGCCATTTAGATGTCTACTTTTGAGAAATGTCTATTTAAATCTTGTGACTATTTTTGATTGGATTATTAGACTTTTTCCCATAGAGTTGTTTTAGCTTTTTATATAAATTCTGGTTCTTAATATCTTATCAGATGGGTAGTTTGTAATTTTTTTCCTCCATTCTGTGGTTGTCTCTTCACTTTTTTTATTGCTTCCTTTGCTGCACAGAAGCTTTTTAACTTGATGTGGTCCCATTTGTCCACTTCTGCTTTGATTGCCTGTGCTTGTGGGGTATCACTCATGAAATCTTTGTCCAGACTGATGTCCTGGAGAGTTTCTCCAATGTTTTCTTGTAAAAGTTTCTTAGTTTGTGGTCTTAGACTTGTCTTTAATCCATTTTGATTTGCTTTTTGTATATGGTGAAAGATTGAAGCCCAGTTTTATTTTCCTGCCATATAGATATCCAATTTTCCCAGCATCATTTATTGAAGAGACTAATTTCTCTAGTATAAAGTGATGACATCTTTGTTGAAAGTAAATTCACTGCAGGTATGTGGATTTATTTTAGGGTACTCTATTCTTTCCGTAGGTCGATGTGTCTCTTTTTATGCCAATGCCATACTGTTTTGGTCATGATAGTTTTGTAGCATAATTTGAAGTCAGGTAATGCAACTCTTTCAGTTTTGTCCTTTTTGCTTAAAATACCTTTGGCTATTGTGGGTCTTTTCTGGTTTCATATACATTTAAGGATCGTTTTTTCTATTTCTGTGAGAAATGTCATTGGCATTTTTATAGGGGTTGTATTTAATCTGTAGATTGCTTTGGATAGTAAGGAGATTTTTACAGTGCTGATTTTCCCAATCCATGAGCATGGAATATCTTTCAATTTTTTAGTGTCTTCAATTTATTTCATCAGTATTTTATAGTTTTCATTATAAAGATCTTTCACTTGTTCGGTTAAGTTAATTCTTATGTATTCAAGTGTGGCTATTGTAAATTGGATTATTCTTCTTATTATTTTTTCAGATTGTCCACTGTCAGCATATAGAAATGCTATTGTTTTTTGTATGTTGATTTTGTATCCTGCAACTTTACTGAACTGGTTTATCAGTTCTAGCAGTTTTTTAGTAGAGTCTTTAGGTTTTTCAAAATATAAGATTATATCATCTGTTAACAAGAATAATTTGACTCCTTTCATTGAATTTTTGATATCCTTTATTCCTTTCTCTGGTCTGATTGCTCTATCTAGGACTTCCCCTACTATGCTGAATAACAGTGGTGAAAGTGTGCATCCTTGTCATGTTCCAGATTTCTCAGGAAAGGCTTTCATTTTTTCCCATTCAGTATGATACTGTGTGTCTGTTATATATAGTTTTATTATGTTATGTTTCTTCTACACCCAGCTTATTAAACACCCAGCATTTTGTTTTTGAATCTTCATTTTTACACACCCCTTTTATTGGCCATTTCTAGCTCCAAGAGGGACTGTGTTGATGTTGTTGTTTTCTAATAAGGAAAAAAGAGGAAAACTGAGGTTAGAAGACAAGTAGCCACCTGTGCATAGGGTCAGACATAAAGTCAAATGATCACTGATGCAGATCTGGTGATCAGACTCTCTGAAAAATCACCAAACTTAACACCAAATTCTAGGGACTCCATACCTAAAACTCCCTAAAATGAGATCAATGAAAATGAGCAGTGGGCAAAATTGAGACCCATGAGAATCTATCTAGTAGGATCATAATAAGTCAAGCAAATGGGCTTTACTTGGGTTTTCTGGATGTGTGTGTGTATGTGTATGTGTGTGTTTTAGCATTATACTTTAATTCTGGGATACATGTGCAGACCATGTAGGTTTGTTATATATACATACATGTGCCATGGTGATTTGCTGCACCCATCAACTCATCATTTACATTAGGTATTTCTCCTAATGCTATCCCTCCCCTAGCCCCTAACAAGCTTACAGGCCCTGGTGTGTGATGTTCCCCTTCCTGTGTCCATGTGTTCTCATTGTTCAACTCTCACTTATGAGTGAGAACATGTGGTGTTTGGTTTTCTGTTCCTGTGTTAGTTTGCTGAGAATGATGGTTTCCAGCTTCATCCATGCCCCTGCAAAGGACATGAACTCATCATTTTTTATGGCTGCATAGTATTCCATGGTATATATGTGCCACATTTTCTTTATCCAGTCTGCCATTGATGGACATTTGGGTTGGTTCCAAATCTTTGCTATTGTGAACAGTGCTGCAGTAAACATACATGTGCATGTGTCTTTATAGTAGAATGATTTATAATCCTTTGGGAGTATATCACTAATGGGATTGCTGGGTCAAATGTTATTTCTTGTTCTAGATCCTTTAGGAATTGCCACACTGTCTTCCACAATGTTTGAACTAATAAGTGTTTTTATCTTAACGGTAAAAATCATTAAGATAAAAAAAATGAGATGTTGAATTTTACCAAATGCTTATTCTGCATCAATTAAAATGATCATATGTTTTTTGTCCTTCATCCTGCTATTAAGGACATATCACATTGATTCATTTGTGGATGTTGAATCATCCTTGCATCTCAGAGATAAATCCCACTTGGTTATGATGAATGATCTTTTTAATGTATTGTTGAGTTTGGTTTGCTAGTATTTTGTTGAGGAGTTTTGCATCAATATTCATCAGAGATATTAGCCTGTAGTTTTCTTTTTTTGATGTGTCTTTGTCTTATTTTGGTATTAAGGTAATACTGGTTTCATAGAATAAGATTAGAAGTAGACCCTCCTCTGTTTTTTGGAATAGTTTCAGTAGAATTGGTATTATTTCTTCTTTAAATGTTTGGTAGAATTCAGAAACAAAGCTATCGGGTCCTAGTATTTTTTTTTTTTTCTGGACACTTTTTATTATGGCTTTGATATTGTTATTTGTTGTTGGTCTGTTAAAATTTTGGATTTCTTCCTGGTTCAACGTTGGTAGGTTGTGTATATCTAGGAATTTTTACATTTCTTCTAGATTTTTTAACTTATTGGCATAAAGTTGTTCATAGTTGCCAGTAATGATACTTTGTATTTCTGTAGTATCAGTTGTAATGTCTCCTTTTTAATCTCTGGTTTCATTTACCTGGCTCTTCTTTCTTTTTTTCTTAGTTTGGCTAAAGGTTTGTCAATTTTGTTTAACTTTTCTAAAAATCAGCTTTTCGTTTCATTGATTTTTTTGTATTGTTTTCTTCATTTCAATTTTATTTCTGCTCTGATCTTTATTATTTATTTTCTTCTACTAATTTTGAGTTTGATTTGCTTTTGCTTGCCTAATTTTTTATGATTCATCATAAAATTGTTTATTTGAAGTTTTTTCTCTCTTTTGATGTAGGGAATGTAGAGCTATAAACTTTCATTTTAGTAGTGTTTTTGCTTATCCCATAGCTTTTGACATGTAGTATTTCAATTATCATTCATTTCAAAAATTTTTCCAATTTTCTTCTGAATTTTTTCATTTACCCACTTGGCCATTAAGGAGCATATGGTTTAATTTTCATGTATTAGCAAAGTTTCAATAATTCCTTTTGTCATTGATTTCTAGTTTTATTCCATTGTGTTCAGAGATGTTAAATATTATTTCAGTTTTTTGTATATATATGTATATATAATAAATATATATATTTTTTATATATATATATATATATATATATATATATATATATATTTGGAGAAAAGGGAACTTTTATTATTGCTTTTTATTGACCCATCTGCTTTATGTTCCTTTTTTTTTCTTTTGGTCATTTTGCATTAATTAATTTTTTATTATTCCAGATTTTCCTATTTTCTTTTGATTTTCAGCAGCTTTACTGGGTGTAGAGGTTTTCATGTCTTTCTCATAGTTCTCTAAACTTCTTGAACATGTGAGTTGATACCTTTCATATATTTTAGAAGAGTGTCATTTATTTTCTCTTTAAATATTGCATCTCTCACCTCCTTTTCTTCCTTCTCTTGATGCTGATATTCCCTCTTCTTTTCTCTCTAGGACATCAGTTATGTATGTCAGATCTTTTGATTGTGTTCCAAATGTCTTTTATGGTCTACCTTTTCTATCCTTCTTTTTCTCTGTTTTTTGGTTTTGAAATTTGTCATTGACCTGAATTTCATGTCACTAATTCTGTCTTCAGTTCTGTCTACAGTGCTTTTAAACCTATTCACTCAATTATTTTTCTTTTTCTTTTTTTTAGATTTTACTTTAAGCTCTGGGATACATATACAGAACATGCAGGTTGGTTACGTAGGTATACATGTGTCATGGTGGCTTGCCGCACCTATCAACTCATCATCTAGGTTTTAAACCCCACATTCATTAGGTATTTGTCCTAATGCTTTCTCTCCCATTCCCTACCCCCCACCCTGATAGGCCCCAGTGTGTTGTTCCCCTCCCTGTGTCCATGTGTTCTCATTGTTCAACTCCCACTTATGAATGAAAACATGCAGTGTTTGGGTTTTGTTCCTGTGTTAGTTTGCTGAGAATGATGGTTTCCAGCTTCATCCATGCCCCTGCAAAGGACATGAACTCATCCTTTTTTATGGCTGCATAGTATTCCATGGTGTATATGTGCCACATTTTCTTTATTTAGTCTATCATTGATGGGCATTTGGGTTGGTTCCAAGTCTTTGCTATTGTGAACAGTGCTGCAATAAACATACATGTGTCTTTATAGTAGAATACTTTGAAATCCTTTGGGTATATTGCCAGTAACGGGATTGCTGGGTCAAATGTTATTTCTGGTTCTAGATCCTTGAGGAATCACCATGCTGTCTTCCACAATGGTTGAACTAGTTTGCACTCCCACCAACAGTGTAAAAGTGTTCCTATTTTTCCACATTCTCTCTAGCATCCGTTTTTTCCTGACTTTTTAATGATCATCATTCTAACTGGCATGAGATGGTATCTCATTGTGGTTTTGATTTGCATTTCTCTAATGAGCAGTGATGATGAGCTTTTTCTCATGTTTGTTGGTTACATGAATGTCTTCTTTTGAGAAGTGTCTGTTCATATCCTTTGCCCACTTTTTGTTGGGGCTGTTTGTTTTTTTCTCATCAATTTGTTTAAGATTTTTGCAGATTCTGGATACTAGACCTTTGTTTTCACCCATTCTGTAGGTTGCCTGTCCACTCTGATGATAGTTTCCTTTGCTGTGCAGAAGCTCTTTAGTTTAGTTAGTTCCCATTTGTGTATTCTGGCTTTTGTTGCCATTGCTTTTGGTGTTTTAGTCATGAAGTCTTTGCCCATGCCTGTGTCCTGAATGGTATTGCCTAGGTTTCCTTCTAGGATTTGTATGGTTTTAGGTCTTATGTTTAAATCTTTAATCTACCTTGAGTTAATTTTTGTATAAGGTGTAAGAAAAGGATCCATTTTCAGTTTTCTGCATATGGCTAGCCAGTTTTCTCAACACCATTTATTAAATAGGGAATCCTTTCCCCATTGCTTGTTTTTTTCAAGTTTGTCAAAGATCAGATGGTTGTAGATATGTGACATTATTATTGCTGAGGCCTCTGTTCTGTTTCATTGATGTATATATCTGTTTTGGTACCAGTACCATGATGTTTTGGTTTCTGTAGCCTTGTAATATAGTTTGAAGTCAGTAGTGTGATATCTCCAGCTTTGTTCTTTCTGCTTAGGATTGTCTTGGCTATGTGGGCTTTTTTTTTTGGTTCCATATAAAATTTAAAGTAGATTTTACTAATTTTGTGAAGAAAGTCAGTGGTAGCTTGATGGGGATAGCATTGAATCTATAAGTAAGTTACTGTGGGCAGTGTGGCCATTTCCACGATATTAATTCTTCCTATTCATGAGCATGGATTTTTTTTTCCATTTGTTAATGTCCTCTCTTATTTCTTTAAGAAGTGTTTTGTAGTTCTCCTTGAAGAGGTCCTTCACATCCCTTGTAAATTTTATTTCTAAGTATTTTATTCTTTTTGTAGCAATTGTAAATGAGAGTTCACTCATGATTGGCTCTCTATTATTGGTGTATAGGAATGCTTGTAATTTTTGCACGTTGATTTTGTACCCTGAGACTTTGCTGATTGCTTATCAGCTTAAGGAGATTTTGGGCTGAGATGATGGGGTTTTCTAAGTATACAATCATGTCATCTGCAAACAGAGACTATTTGACTTCCTTTCTTTTTATTTGAATACCCTTTATTTCTTTCTGTTGCCTGATTGCCTGGCCAGAACTTCCAATATTATGTTGAATAGGAGTGGTGAGAGAGGGCATCCTTGTCTCCTGCCAGTTTTCAAAGGGAATGCTTCCAGTTTTTGTCCATTCAGTACAATATTGGCTGTGGCTTTGTCATAAATAGTGCCTATTATTTTGAGATACATTCCATCAATACCTAGTTTATTGAGAGTTTTTAGCATGAAGAGGTGTTGAATTTTATCGGAGTCCTTTTCAGCATCTATTGAGATAATCATGTGGTTTTTGTCATTGGTTCTGTTTATCTGATAGATTACTTTTATTGATTTGTGTATGTTGAACCAGATGAAGCCAACTTGATCATGGTAAATACACTTTTGATGTGCTGTTGGATTCCATTTGCCAGTATTTTATGGAGGATTTTCACATCGATATTCATCAGAGATATTGGCCTGACATTTGTGTGTGTGTGTGTGTCTTTGCCAGGTTTTGGCTTCAGGATGATGGTGGCCTCATAAAATGAGTTAGGGAGGAGTCTCTCTTTTTCTATTGTTTGGAATAGTTTCAGAAGGCATGATAGCAGCTCCTCTTTGTACCTCTGGTAGAATTTGGCCATGAATCTTTCTGATCCTGGGCTTTTTTTTTGGTTGGTACGCTGTTAATTACTGCCTCTATTTCAGACCTTGTTATTGTTCTATTCAGGGATTTGACTTCTTCCTGGTTCAGTTGGGAGGGTGTATGTGTCTAGGAATTTATTTATTTCTTCTTGATTTTCTAGTTTATTTTCACAGAGGTGTTTTATGGTATTTTCTGATGGTAGTTTGTATTTCCATGCGATTAGTGGTGATATCCCTTTTATCATTTTTCATTGTGTCTATTTGATTCTTCTCTCTGTTCTTATTAGTCTAGCTAGTGGCCTGTCTAGTTTGTTAATCTTTTCAAAAAACCAGCTCCTGAATTCCTTGACTTTTTGAAGGGTTTTCAAAAAATCTATTCCTTCAGTGTCTCTATTCCTTCAGTTCTGCTCTGATCTTAGTTATTTCTTGTCTTCTGCCAGCCTTTCAATTTGTTTGCTCTTGCTTCTCTAGTTTTCTTTAATTATGATGTTAGGGTGTCCATTTCAGATCTTTCCAGCTTTCTGATGTGGGCATTTAGTGCTATAAATTTCCCTCTAGACACTGCTTTAAATGTGTCCCAGAGATTCTGGTACATTGTGTCTTTGTTCTCACTGGTTTCAAAGAACTTACTTATTTCTGTCTTAATTTCACTTTTTTACCCAGTAGTCATTCAGGAGCAGGTTGTTCAGTTTCCATGTAGTTGTGTGGTTTTGAGTGAGTTTCTTTATCCTGAATGGTAATTTGATTGAACTGTGGTCTGAGAGACTGTTAGGATTTCCATTCTTCTGCCTTTGCTGAGAAGTGTTTAACTTCCAATTATGTGGTCAATTTTAGAATAAGTGCGATTGTGCTGAGAAGAATGTATAGTCTGTTGATTTGGGATGGAGAGTTTTGTAGATGTCTATTGGGTCTGCTTGGTCCAGAGCTGAGTTAAAATCCTGAATATCCTTGTTAATTTTCTGTCTTGTTGTTGTGTCTAATATTTACAGTGGGTATTAAAGTCTCCCACCATTATTATGTGAGAGTCTAAATCTCTTTGTAGGTTGGTAAGAACTGGCTATATGAATCTGTGTGCTCCTGTATTGGGTGCATATATATTTAGGATAGGTAGCTCTTCTTGTTGCATTGATCTTTTTGCCATTATGTAATGTCCTTTTTGTTTTTTTTTAATTTTTTGTTGGTTTAAAGTCTGTTTTTTACAATTAGTATTTTTGTTTCACCTGTATGGTCCATTTTCCTATTTTCTTGTTTTTTTTTTTTGAATAATTTTTCAATTCTAGTTTTTCCTTATGTTAACTTGTTAAGTATGCGCTCATTTACAATACAGCAAATACTCTCAGCTTATCATTACCTAGTAAAAAATGCTAATTTTACTGCTTTCCTAAAACTTTTGGATCTTTTAATTACATTTGCCCTACTTTTTTGGCATATGTTTTTCATGCTTGCCAATTATATATGCGTCTTATACTCTACAATATATACACCTGTTGTTTGTGCAACCCATGTTAATTTATATTTATTCTTTATTTGTGCTTCCCAGTGTTCATATCTTAAATATCCTCATATTTCTATCTATTGTTGCAGTCCTCCTATCAGAACTATCTTTTGCATTTCTTTAATACAGTAGTACTGATAACTATCTGTCTGTTCTTTTTTCCAAGTATATTTCCTCCTGCTCTATTATTTTTTCCTCTCTTTGGGACTTCAAATATTTGTAGATTAATTATTGAAAAAAAAAATGATTATTATTTGAGACAGGGTCTCACTCAGCCACCCAGGCTGGAGTGCAGTGGTGCAATCTTGGTTCACTGCAACTTCTGCCTCTTGGGTTCAAGCAATTCTCCTGCCTCAGCCTCCTGAGTAGCTGGGACTACAGGTTCAGCCACCAAGCCTGGCTAATATTCGCATTTTTAGTAGAGACAGAGTTTTACTATGTTGGCCAGGCTACTCTTGAGCTTCTGATCTCAAATGATCCGCCCTCCTTGGCCTTCCAAAGTGTTAGTATTACAGGCTTGAGCCGCCACACCTGGCCAAGATAATGATTTTTTAATCAAAAGAATTAAGTTTTCTTTTTGTGCTCATGTTCTCTATACAGATTTATGCTGTATATTGTCATTGAAATTTTGATTGCACTCACCATGGAGTGTCTTACTTTGGAAAAGGCAGTGTCTCAAATACAGTTTATTTTCTTTACCAGAAGGAGATTATTTTGTTGTTAATTCAAACCTTCATTTACTTTAGTATAACATAATACCATAAATGACGTGTGCTGTTATTAAATCACAAATAGTATTAGAAGTGAGGGGCCAAGGAAGGAGAATGGCTTGATCTCAGGGGTTTGACGCCAGCTTGAGTGACATAGTGAGACCTCTCTTAAAAAAAAAAAAGAGCCGGGCACGGTGGCTCAAGCCTGTAATCCCAGC
>NW_016107414.1:6439393-6459657 GCF_001604975.1 Cebus imitator
AAAAAAAAAAAAAAAAAAAGAGAAAATTTTAAATCGGGTATATTTAAAACATATATTTCTAGACATTTATTACTGGCATATGGAAATAATGTTTATTATCTAATATTATAATCTCTGACGTGATCACTATCATTTCTTTGGTTTTTAAAAGTTTTCTGCATTTGTGTGATTATGTCACATATATTTATTGATTGACATAAACCTTAATACCTTATAATATAATAAAGAAGTGGAAACCTCTACATTAGAATTTAATTAAAAAATGAAAAACTTCCAGTTAGAAGACCAACATAACCATTGCTATAAATGCAGAAATAAAAAAAAACTTACAACAAAACCACAGCTCGTATGAAGAAATAAAAAAAAGAAATAAACAAAAAGTTAACTACAAATTCATGTGTATGATGAGATTGGAGAGCTACAGAAGACACTAAGATTAGATGACCTAAAATTCTAAGAAGAAATAGACCTCTGTAGGTGAGGTGAATCTGAGCTCTCATTTCATTCATTCTTTTTTTTTTTTTTTTTTTGTTTCCATGGAATTTATTTTGTTAGACTGTAGTAGTTTCTAGAAAAAAATTCTTTAATTTTTCTAGAAGTTTCTAGAAAAAACATTTTTAACGAAGGACTGCAGATGATTCTAAGTTTTGAGTAAAAGTGTGGTTGAGAGAAGCAATTTTATGCTTTTTTGTGTGTCAGATTACATATATAATAAAACTAAAAGCCATGTAATGGAATAAAAATTGTTTTAGACAATATACTATTAGATACCTAAATACAATATAGTTTTAAAAATAAAATCATATGTATATGATCATATGTATTCCTACGTATATTAGTCCCCCCTCATCCAAAAATTCCCTTTCTGTGGTTTCAGTTACCTGTAGTCAACCACAGTCTAAAACAGGTGAGTGCTATACAAGAAGATACTTTGAGAGTGAGAGAGACCAACCACATTCACATAACGTTTATTACAATATGTTGTTAACACTGCTCTATTTTATTATTGTTATTAATCTCCTGCTATGCCTAATTTATACATTACACTTTATCATAGGTATGTATATACAGAGAAAACTGTGTATAAAGGGTTTGGTAGTATCTGAGGTTTCAGGAGTCCACTGGGTATCTTGAAACACATCCCAAGAGGATAAGGGGGAACTACTGTACACAAAACTGAAGCTATACAATAACGAGAAACACTGAGAGGGCAAATCCAAGTATAAGTGAATACATTTCTCTGAATTCCCAGGTTTCATCAAGTGTCAAAACCATCAATCTTTTAGTCCTTTTCTTGTATGTTATTCTGTATCCGCATTCTCTGGATCTGATTGGATTCCTGTATTTTATTTCATTTTCTGTGTGACATTCTCCACATATATACATATACATGTATGTATGTACATGTGTATTTCATTGGTTGTTGCTTTGGGAGTTGAATGTCCTTTTGGATGTCCATTTTTAGCCCCTACACAGCACAGGGAAATTTCTTACTCTGCACTTTTAAACACAACCCAGCTTGTCGTTATCGCATTTAGTTCTGTAGCGAAAGTTGCTGAAGTTGAGTGTTGACAGGGTTTCTGTGTTGGGCCAGGCAGAAGTAACACCACTGGGAGGAGAATCCAGCTGAGTCTGGCAGTTGCTTGGAGCTGACTTAATAGACTGGACAAGAGCTGAGCTCATAACAGCAGGCTAGATTTCTCCTTAGTATATTTGCTGCGGTCTTGGGAGAGAAAGCAGCCGAGAGAGTGTGCCTGATAAGCAGAGTGAAACTTCTCACTTTTTAATGGGGCTTCCCATCTCCAATGCTGCACTAGTTGTCCCTTACGTATGTCCTAGACATGGCCCTTGGCTCCCACCACTGAATTTCCTACTGAGCTTCCCAGCCCCAGCTCTGCCTTTGGTCAACATAATCTACTTCTTGACTGCATGGTCTCTTCTGAATGACATTCTCTCTCAGATCATTTTCAGGTGTATGATACAGGTAGATTAAACCTTTGGGGGCTCATCCATACCCTACTGAGTTAAACAAGAATGTGTGGTATGACCCAAGGTGCATTTGAACTGTAACTTCACCAACCATTGAATCGCTAAAGACTGAGAGTCCTGGGTGATGCTCCACATTCTCATGAGCTTGCGGTGGCTCAGGGCACAGCCTTGAGTGCCAGGAAGGGGTTCCTTCAACTCTGTGATTCTTCCTAAGAAATACATTAGAGCTTACACATGGATTTACATCTTAAACCCCACCCACCAGCATCAACATCCAACTTATGAGCCACAGAGCTTGGTCTTGAGTCCAGAGCTGACCTCTACTGTGTGCCCCTCATGTTCTTATTTACTGTCCTATGCCTATGTCTAAAGGCAGTTTTTCTTTGGGGGTGGCGGGGGGAGGGATATTAGCTTTTCTATCATCTTGTATTGAACATATATTTTTATGATTTCTAATTCTTCCAGACTTGGTGTTTTACTTTCAAAATACAGCTTGGAATTGAAAAAACTTTTTATTTCAACAGTCTGTGACAAAGACTGTTCAAAGACACTTTGGCACTAGGCCTTTGTTTTTGAAGAGATTTACAAACTCTATCCAGCAGCCCAAAATAAAAAACATAAAGAGTTTTCCTTTGCTACTCCCTTGAAGACAGTAGTATGAAATCCTGGGCCTGTCCTGCACTGGAGAAGGTCTTGCGCTAAAAGAAAGTGAAAGTGGAGAAGTGGGGTAAATGAAGTGGGAGTGGAAAGTGGGAGGTGGGAGAGAAAAAGTGCCTTACGTCACCAAATATTATCATGCTGCGTGCATACTCGCACCTGCTTGACCAAGTAAAGCAACCAAAAACATCTTAGTTTTGCATTGTCATGAATAAGCTGCTATTATGTGGCTCTTAGGCTGAATGAATTTAATTGATGAATGTACACAAGGCAGGGAGGAAGAGCATGAGCTTTTACTAGACTTTCTCTTCTATCACATCTGGTTGCTTGAATGCTCCATTCTGCTCCTGGTACTGCCATGTGAAAACAGCTGCAGCTGAGGAGGTTGAATGAGTGGTTGTTGAGTTGAAGCTGAGGCATGCGTACACCCTAACCCTCAGGGGCAAGCTCTTTCCCTGAGTTCTTTGACGTATTTCCCTTACACAGACTCAGAGAATCTGCTAAGCTGCTCCCCAGACACGCAGCACATGTGGACACCTGAGCCACTCCAACAGGGAAGGTTCTGTTTCAGGCTGTATCATTCTGCGAGGAGATCGTGTACCTTGGATGCAGAAATAAATCCCAACATTCTTAGCCTTGTCTCTGCTGACTTTCAGTGTGAAGTCTGTGCCTGTTCTACTGCCACTGAACCTGTCGGGAACCCCAGAAAACTGGTTGGAAGCCTCATAGATCAGGAGCTGTGAAGGCTTCCTTGGCTTCTGCAGGTACCAATTCAAATAGGTGCATTCATCTCTATGCAGGAGGTGCTAACTAGACCTGCAAAAGATGGAGGCCGGCTCTCCAAAGGTGACAGGCAGAGGTGGTGAAGTCTGAGTCATCACAATAACCCCACTGGATCCTGAAATATTGAGAAAAAAGTACAAGATTATGTACAAATATTATGTTATTTGCATAATTTTCCTTTTGTTAATTATTTCAGGCTATGTCATTTTTATGTGACTGTGATTTGGTTTATATCTCTAAATACCGAAATTTTTAAGAGAAGAGATTTACAAGACATACAGGAACTTCCAGGGTTCTCCTACATCCTCTTTCTGTGTTAGAATCTTTCCCAGAGCACAGGTCCTTGTTCCTTCTTGCATCTTCCTCACGTTCACACATCTAAATATCACATGCCCCATCCTAGAGAACAAGATTTGCACATCTAACGTGTGAACAGAACACACATGGGAAGCAGTGGGGCCCCTGGAGCTCACCGTCCCACCTCATTCTCCTCCCTCATCTCCTTCTTTCCTTACCAGGGACCCAGAGCATTAGCAGCCCCAGGAGCTGAGCAGCAAGCCTCACTGTGAGGTGAACTGAGGAGTCCTAATCAGCCAAGGCAAGGTTAGAGCTGAGCTTTTATCTCAGACTCACAAGGGAAGGTTCTCCCTAGGGAACAATATGCAAATTCCCTGGTGGGTGCAGCAGTGTGGAAAAAGCCAACTGAAGGGTGGAGGTCCTCTTTGTTTGATAAAAATGACAAAGTATTTTCTCTCTCTGGAAGAAAACACACAGAGATTAAGTCCATTCCCCTGCAGGAGTGGGCAGAAGGATCCCACTGTAAAAGTCGAGATTTATGGTGAGGACACAGTGCACGTGGTCCTGCCCCTCTAAGAAAGCATCACAGATCTGACGATGTAGAGATGTTTGTTCATGTCAGTCTCTGGGAGGTGAAGGGGCACCCTGTTTGGTTCCTTTCTAGCTAGTCTAAAGATGGAAACAGCTTCCAACTTGTCTAGTACTGATCTTCACAGTTGCATTCCTAATGACAGCATGGAGTTGAACTAGTTTAAAGTTATCTGGTAACTGCTATTACAAAGTAAACTGTTTAAGAATGTTAGGAACAAGTGTTAGAAATGGTCTTTTCCTAGACATAGTGAATTAAACTTCATGACAGTGCTCAAGTCAAAAAAACTTGGCAGGGAATAAAACATCTGCTTCTTTAAGCTAGAGAGTTAATATCTTTGTTTAAGGTAGAGTGAAAAAGGAAAGGACTTCATGCCTCAGATAGTGAATTGAATATAAAATTTCTTGTAATTAGTTGTTATAAACTGGTGGAGAGCCTATTCTCTCTCTTTCTCTCTCTGTGTGTGTGTGTGTGTATGTGTATATATGTATTTATACATATGTGTCTGTGTGTATGTATGTCTATCTATCTATCTATCTATCTATCTATCTATCTATCTATCTATCAATACAAATCCACACCAGATTAATCAAAAATTTCTTAAGGGAAGAATTCTCTAAGGATAGTAGGACAGAATGAACAAGGGATAATTTTATATATTTTCTGTGACTGATAACAGAAAATTCTTCCCATATCTTTTCTTTCTTGTCATGTAGTTTGGATAGCCACAGTCAAGAGTTCACAGTTGAAAAGGGGATTTCGTATGTTAGAAAAACAGGAATTGAATGAATTATTTCAATGTCTTTCCTTGGGATGTCATCGAAGCTCATCATTGTGGAAGAGGAGGCTGGGTCAGAACTGGTCAGGGTATTAATTTCAGACTTCTTGCCTCCAAAAATGTGAAAGAAAAACTTTGTGTTGTTTTCAGTCACCAAGTTTGTGATACAACAGCTCTAGGAAATTTATGCATCCGCTATCCAATATGGAAACTTGTATTGGGGGAAAATGAGTAAGAATTTTGTAGTTTTTTTTTTTTCCCTACTATTCTATTGAATAGTAGTAAATTCAAATGGACTTTAAAAAACTTTTGGCCAGGTGTGGTGGCTCATGCCTGTAATCCAAGCACTTTGGGAGGCTGAGGTGGGCAGATCACCTAAGGTCAGGAGTCTGAGACCAGCCTTACCAACATGGTAAAACCCGTCTCTACTAAAAATACAAAATTAGCCAGGCATGGTGGCAGGCACTTGTAATCCCAACTACTGGGGAGGCTGAGGCAGGAGAATTGCTTGAACCTGGGAGCTGTAGGTTGCAGTGAGCCGAGATCACGCCACTGCATTCCAGTCTGGGCAACAACAAGCGAAATTTCATCTCAGACAAAACAAAACAAAACAAATACTGCTTTTTTTTGGTATATATATATATATATATATATATACACACATATATATTTATTGCATTTTAGGTTTTGGGGTACATATGAATAACATGCAAGACTGTTGCATAAGTACACACATGGCAGTGTGATTTGCTGCCTTCCTTCCCATCACCTATATCTGGCATTTCTCCCCATGCTATCTCTCCCCAAAACCCCATCCCCTGCTGTCCCTCCCCTATTTCCCCCTGACAGACCCCAGTGTGTGATGTTCCCCTCCCTGTGTCCATGTGTTCTCATTGTTTAACACCCAACTATGAGTGAGAACATGTGGTGTTTGATTTTCTGTTCTTGCATCAGTTTGCTGAGAATGATGGTTTCCAGGCTCATCCATGTCCCTACAAAGGACATGAACTCATCGTTTTTTATGGCTGCATAGTATTCCATGGTGTATATGTGCCACACAAGAACTTCACAAAGCATGCACAAGTTTCAACAGCTGAATTGACCAAGAAGAATAAAGGCTATCAGAGGTCGGAGATCAATTCAATGAAATAAAATGAGAAAGCAAGATTAGAAAAAAAAGGGTAGCAAGAAATGAACAAAGTCTTCAAGAAATATGGGGCTATGTGAAAAGACCTAATCTACGTTTGATAAGTGTACCTGAAAGTGACGGAGAGAATGAATCCAAGCTGGAAAATACTCTTTAGGATATTATCCAGGAAAACTTCCCCAACCTAGCAAGGCAGGCCAATATTCAAGTCCAGGAAACACAGAGAACACCGCAAAGATATTTCTCAAGAAGAGCAACCCCAAGGCACATAATCGTCAGATTCACCAGGGTTGAAATGAAGGAGAAAATACTAAGTGCAGCCAGAGAGAAAGATTGGGTTACCCACAAAAGGAAGACCATCAGACTCACAGCAGATCTCTCAGCAGAAACCCTACAAGCCAGAAGAGAGTGGGGGCCAATATTCAACATGCTTAAAGAAAAGAACTTTCAACCCAGAACTTTATATCCAGCCAAACTAAGCTTCATAAACAAAGGAAAAATAAAATCCTTTATGAATAAGCAAGCACTCAGAGATTTCATCACCACCAGGCCTGCTTTACAAGAGCTCCTGAAAGAGGCACTAAGCATAGAAAGGAACAACCAGTACCAGCCACTTCAAAAACATACCAAATGGTAAAGAGAATCAACACAATGAAGAAACTGCATCAACTAATGGGCAAAACAGCCGGCTAGCATCAAAATGGCAGGATCAAATTTACACATAACAATATTAACCCTAAATGTAAATGGGCTAAATGCCCCAATCAAAAGACACAGACTGGCAAATTGGATAAAAAGCCAAAACCCATCAGTGTGCTGTATCCAGGAAACACATCTCACATGCAAGGATACACAAATACTGCTTTTGCACAATATTTTTACATACTTGAATTTAAGAGAATATTCCTATTTTTTAAAATGAAATTAATATAGTACCCTTGCAAGTCCCCAATTCTGATTGTTTTATTTTATAATTTGTTGTCTTGAAAGGTGTAGAAAATGTAAATGTTATAGAATTTTTTCTTAGACAAGTGCTTTGAAATTTTTCTGTATTATCTATAGATGGAAAGTTAAGATACTCTTATTTTTTTTTACTTTATTTTATTTTTATTTATTTTTATTATTTTTATTGCATTTTAGGATTTGGGGTGTATGTGAAGACCATGCAAGATTGTTGCATAGGTACACACATGGCAGTGTGATTTGCTGCCTTCCTCCCCTTCACCTATATCTGGTATTTCTCCCCATGCTATCTCTCCCCAGCTCCCCACCCCTTGCTGTCCCTCCCCTATTTCCCCCCAACAGACCCCAGTGTGTAGTGCTCCCCTCCCTGTGTCCATGTGTTCTCACTGTTCAACACCCACCTATCAGTGAGAACATGCGGTGTTTGATTTTCTGCTCTTGTGTCAGTTTGCTGAGAATGATGGTTTCCAGGTTCATCCAAGTCCCTACAAAGGACACGAACTCATCGTTTTTGATGGCTGCATAATATTCCATGGTGTATATGTGCCACATTTTCCCTGTCCAGTCTATCATCGATGGGCATTTGGGTTGGTTCCAGGTCTTTGCTATTGTAAACAGTGCTGCAATGAACATTTGTGTGTCATGTGCAGAAAGCAGAAACTGGACCCCTTCCTGATGCCTTACACTAAAATTAACTCCAGATGGATTAAAGACTTAAACATAAGACCTAACACCATAGAAACCCTAGAAGAAAATCTAGGCAAAACCATTCAGGACATAGGTGTAGGCAAGGACTTCATGACCAAAACACCAAAAGCATTGACAACAAAAGCCAAAATAGACAAATGGGACCTAATCAAACTCCACAGCTTCTGCACAGCAAAAGAAACAGTCATTAGAGTGAATTGGCAACCAACAGAATGCGAAAAAATTTTTGCAGTCTACCCATCTGACAAAGGGCTGATATCCAGAATTTACAAAGAACTAAAACAGATTTACAAGAAAAAAACAAACAAGCCCATTCAAAAGTGGGCGAAGGATATGAATAGACACTTGACAAAAGAAGACATACATGAAGCCAACAAACACACGAAAAAATGATCATCATCACTGGTCATTAGAGAAATGCAAATCAAAACTACATTGAGATACTGTCTCACGCCAGTTAGAATGGTGATCATTAAGGTACTCTTATTTTTAAAGAAAAACCTGTTTCTTATTTGTTAAGAAACCATGCTGTGACCCAGACAACAAAACTGTCCAGCTGCCAAAGCTGGTTATTTTACACTGGACACAAATAACAAAAGTTGACAAAGGGGCATAACCTCCACGAGATTATTGGGGAGAGGTGAGCAGGCCTCTGCAGGTCTCCAATCTTGTCCATAGTCAACTGAGTGATAAAGGACTTATACAGTTTAGTTTTACTGTAGTTTTGTCTTTGTTGCCAGATCTGTTATTTTGGGCTCAATAAAACTGGAATCCAGTGTGCAATTTGTATGACCTGGGAAGACTGACTTGTTGGTGGAAATGTTCACATTGGTTATCCTGGAGTCAGTGTTCATGGGGTGGAGAGTGTGATATGGTTACACATCCTATAGATTTTGAGTTATAGACTTTGTCAGTCCAAATACCTCACTCCCACACTAATTTGGACAAACTTGGAGACATTCAGTAGCCTGTTCCCTATCTGGTTCCTAAAGGACGTTCTTTCTAATTAACTACATTAGAGTTTGTCATTGCATAAAAATTGACATCGATCTACCCAGCTGAAGTAGTTTATCTGCAGATTAGCTGGAGTGGAATCCTGAGTTCAGAGGCACCTTTGATTGAGGTTGGGCACTTTCTCTAAATACCTGTGATTTGCAGCTCACTAGAACATAAATTCACAGATAAATACCCTAGTTAACAGAGAGCTCAGGAAAAGCTCTGTGAATGTGTTTACTCTCAGAGTGCATATGCTCTCTCTAAACAACATGAGTAGCAGGTGTGTTAACTTTCTTGACTTTTCTGGATCCTCAAGGCTGCCCTCTATTTGCTGAATCCGAATGAACAATAGTAAATGAAATAAAAAGAAGTGAGTTTTGAGCTAATTGGAGCAGTCACAATGTAAAATTAAAATATTTAACAAAAATCTAGAGAATATGATAACTTGTTAGAAACTTACTTGGGCAGATCTTACTCATTTTTAGTATCCTTGCCCCCAGAAATTACCAGCCTTCTCAACCCAGACACTGTTTGGGTTTTTCATATTATGGTATCCTAGTAGACCTAGGTAAAATTGGAAACAGGTTATAAGAATGTATGTAAATATTCCACATCAGAAAAATTTCCCTAAATTATCCATTTATGGAAATATAAAAAGGAAAAGCATATTGTTATAGAGCAATTAAAGCTCATATTTGATGGTCAATAATGTTTCTGGCTGAGTGCTAAAGTTTTTTTTTTGAGATGGACTTTCACTCTTGTTGCCTAGGCTGAAGTGCGATGGCGCAATCTTGGCTCACTGCAACTTCCGCCTCCTGGGCTCAAGAGACTCTCCTGCCTCAGCTTCCCGAGTAGCTGGGATTGCAGGCATGCACCACCATGCCTGGCTAATTTTATATTTTTAGTAGAGATAGGGTTTCTCCACGTTTGTCAGGCTGGTCTCGAACTCCTGACCTCAGGTGATCTGTCCGCCTTGGCCTCCCAAAGTACTAGGATTACAAGCGTGAGCCATCGCACTTGGCCTGAATGCTAAAGTTTTAAGGTCAGACAAATAAGTTTCTTTGGATACAAAATACCCTCAGATGTTAATTAAATCCAGTTGGTTGATGGTGTTCCTGTTTTTTTTTGTTTGTTTGTTTCTTGTACTTTGCACATAATGTCAAATTTGTTATTTATTTCCCTAAATATGCTTTCATGATCCCAAATATGAAGTCTAGGCAGACTTTGCTCTGTTATTTCTGTTGTTTCTCCTTCATGCTCCAATCATCTTATTGCATTTGTATGTCAAGAATCTCTGACTTCGTGGGCTATTGGCCCTTTGAAAATTACTCGTAAAGTTTCTTGAAAACTTAGAATGGTCATGCCCTCCTCCAGAGGGGTTTTCATTTGGATGCCACTCCAGAAAACTTATCTTAAAGCAATTTCAAAACTAGAGAGTTCTAGACCCTTCTCAGCCATGCATTCTTCGAGTAAAAGTCCTTGAAAGTGTTGGTCTGCAGCCACTACTTTCCAAAGAATCTGTGTTTTTCTTCTCCATTTCCCAATTAACCTGGAACCCTCTTTTCAGTTCCTAGCAGTTGTAAAAGAAGTTTCTGGTTTCTTTTTGGTTCACTCTTATTTGATATTAGAGCCCTTCTTGCCCCTAGCTTAAAGTCCCACAGGATTTGCCATATAAGTGTCTTCTGTTCTCTGGCCCAGACATAGCCCTGAAGCCAGATCTCAAGTGTTTGCAGTTTTCTTAAATACTTGCAGGGTAAAAGTGGCTTTCGAGGTGAGATGTATTTTAAACATTTTGTCCATAAGCTGTCATTTTATTTTCCTCTTTTTCCATTCTCTCCCTTTGCTATCTTCCTGTCTCACCCCTTTGCCGCCTCCCTTCCTTTCTTTGTTGTTTTAGTTTTTTCCCCAGCATGTTTTATTATTTTACCAGAATTATTGATCTGAGGAAATTAGTCTATCGTTTCTGGAAACTCAAATCATTTAAATATATTTCTGATGTAAAACTAAGTCTATTCATTAGATCATTTAGTCATGTGCAGTGAGCTTCTGAATTCTTAGAGCTTCTAAGTTGAGTTTTGTGTCTTTTCTAGTCACACAGTCACATGTTCTATGATGATATTTTTGGCTTTTGATTTGCATTGGATACTTTCACAATCCACTGCTCATGAAATTTGCTTCTGTACTCTCTGGCTGCTTTGGATAGGCCCCTTTCAGGCTACAGTCCCAGATTTTATAAAAGGGACCTTTGCAACATGTATCAGGCAGGCAGCGGCAGCAAGATGGTGTCACAGACCCAAATTGTCGTGTCCCTGTTGCTCTGGGTCTCTGGTGAGAAACTGAAAAATGCTGCAGTCTTTTAAGAGTAATATCTGTGTAGAAAACAAAATTAAGATGTAGTGGGAAATAGTGACTATTTCCAATATGGACCCACTTATGTGCTGACTTGTAATACTGTAAGAAAGCACATTTTAAGTGACATATTTCAATGTATATAAGGTAAAGTGTGTGTAAGTTTATGTATAATTATTTTCCATTTCTGATTGCAGAGACCTATGGGGACATTGTGATGACCCAGTCTCCAGACTCCCTGGCTGTCTCTGGGTGAGAGGGTCACCATCAACTGCAAGTCCAGCCAGAGTCTTTTATCAAGCTCCAGAAACTACTTAGCCTGGCACCAGCAGAAACCAGGACAAGCTCCTAAACAAATCATCCTCTGGGTGTCCACCCGGGTGTCTGGGGTCCCTGACCGATACAGTGGCAGTGGGTCTGGGTCAGATTTCACTCTCACCATCAGCAGCCTGCAGGCTGAAGATGTGGCAGTTTATTACTGCCAGCAGTTCTACAGCGCTCCTCCCACAGTGCTTCAGCCTTGAACACAAACCTCCTCCCCAGGCCTCAGGCCAGTGGGTCTTCCCTGCAGCAGCTGCTTTCTCTGCACACAGCTCCAAACATGCATGCTTCCTTTGTCTGTCAAGGAGGTCACGTCTCTTCACGTATTCCTGAGGGAGTTTGAAGGGCACAGGATAAAATTAAAAGATTTGGCTTTTTCTGGATCTCTTTTTGTGAAAGATTACTGAAGAAAAATTTTGTGATCTCTTACAGACATTGCCAAGAATTTTTGTGTCACAAGAACCTGTGTGTTTTAATGGGCAGATCACATGACTGAGTCAGTTTAAGATTTATGTTTACCCTCTAAAGAAGGGTCCAGTGAGTTTTACACCCTCCTGGATCATTCTCTCTTCTATGTACCTCCTTGACTCTGGAAAGTTTCCATTTGGATTCCTTATTTTCCTGGTCTCTTTTATCTGCAGTCAACTTTTAACTTTGGTCCTTCTTGACATTAAACCCTTGATTCCTCCTATTTAAAACCTCCCACATAGAAGGTAGTACCTTTGTCTTGCTTTTTCCTTCCACAGATCCTATTTTCCAACCAAGCCTTTCTGGTCAATGTCATTGAAAATACTTTTTTCCATTCTGCCTCCTTTTTTCCTACCCTTTCCTTTTGCATTTTATTCAGTCCTACTCATTCTTTAAATTCTCTAAAATTCTTTAACTCTATCACTTAAAAAAATACATGACATCATTTCCCATTACCTTTTCTTATCATTTGTCAACTTTCTATTTCAATTTATATTTTGGACACCTGAGTTTACCTTTATGACTGAAGGAAATTGTGACTTTTACATCCTCTATAACTTGAGTTCTTTGGATAACACTTAATTAACATGACCATCTCAGTGTAAAAAGGGAACTCCAGTTATTCTAGTAATATTTCCCCATCCTCTGATGAGCTACCTGAGTTAATAAAATTTAGCTTCAGGAAAGATCACAGCACATCTGAGCACTCTTAGTTATACAACAGTTTCTCATAACAAGAACCAAGAAGGCTAAGTAGACACAGCCAGAAGGTGCATCTGCCTTGGAGGGGCCAGGACACAGGAAGACTGGAGCACTCCTAGCAGATCTTCAGAGAGAAGGTATTGAGAGTTGAGGGAGGGAGGATACAGATGTTGGGGTGAAGGAAGAGGAAGCTGGGAACCCTGCATGGGGCTACCACACATAGGGATTTTTCCCTAGCCCCCAGTGACTCCTGCAGAAGGAGCCAGTTGAGCAGGTAAAGAGTAACCTGCTCGCTCCACAGGCCTCTGGAAATCTATCAGCCAGAGACTCTACGTCCCCTGTGGACACTTGAGCTGACTGGGAGAGTGCAAAGCCCAGGGGGTTTTTGCAGAGCTTCTGTAGTGGAGCATCCCCCAAGGCTCACCTTCCGTAAGTACCAATTCAAATAGGTATATCCATCACTATGCAGGAGGCTCTGACTAGACCTGCAGGAGATGGAGGCTGGCTCTCCAGGGGTGACAGGCAAAAAGAGTGGAGTCTGGGTCAACAAACTATCCCCACTGGATCTTGAAATAATGAGAGAGAAGTGCAAGGTTGTATACAATCATTGTGTCAGTTTCATAATTTTACTTTTGTTAATTATTTCAGTGTAAATCATTTTTGTGTAATTGTGATTTGGTTTATAGCTCTAAAATCCAATTTTTTTTAAGAACAGAGGGTTGCAATACACGAAGAAATCTCCAGGACTCTCCTCCAACATCCTCTTCTTTCTGTGTCGAGCGTTCCCCAGAGGACAGGCCTTTGTTCCTTTTGGAATCTTCCTCACTCTCCCAGATCTAAACACGACATGCCTGAGCAGAAGACGAGCACATCCGACATGTGGACAGAACATACGTGGGATACAAGGGAACACCCAGGGCTCACCCTCCCACCAAATTCTCCTCCCTTATCTCTCTTCTTCCCTTATCGGGGACCCAGAGCATTAGCAGCCCCAGTTGCTGAGCAGGAAGCCTCATTTTGTAAAGGTAAACGGAGGAGTCTTGATTGTTTAAGGCAAGGTTGGAGCTGAGCTTTTATCTTTGACTAATAAGGAAAGGTCTTCCCTAGAGGACAATATTCAAATTCCCTGGTGGGTGCAGAGGTGTGGAAAAAGCCAACAGGAGGGTGGAGGGCCTCATTTGTAAAAAAAAAAAAATGCATAAAATATTTTCTCTTTTTGCAGGAGAACCAATAGATATCAAGCCAATGCTGCTTGCAGCAGTGAGTAGAAGGATCCAACTGTAAAAGTCTGGATTTGTGGTGATGACAGAGTGCACAATGTCCCGCTCCTCTAAGAAAGTATCAGAGACCTGATGATGTAGAGATGTGTGTTCGGATCAATCTGTGGAAGACGAATGGCCACAGTGTTTGGCTTCCTTGGTAATTTAAAGAAGGTAACTGTTCCTAACTTGTCTTGTACTGATCTTCACAGTTTCCTCCCAATAATAGCATGGAATTGAGTCAGGTTCAAGAATTGTCTCGTATCTGTTGCAACCAGGTTAACTGTTTAAAAATGTTAGGAACAAATGTTAGAAATGGTCTTTTTCTGGCATAGTGAATTACACTTCATGAGAACACTCAAGTCAATACAACTTGGCAAGGAAACAAATCTGTCTCTTTAAGCTAGAGAATTAATAGCCTTATTTAAGAGAGAGGAAAAGGGGAAAGAAAAGGCAGTACATATACAATTTCTTGTAATTAGTTTCTGTAAAATGATGAATATCCTATATTTCTCTCTGTCAAGATGAGCCAAATAATTTCTTAGAACTTCCTTTATAAATATGTGTGCTCTTGTGTTGGGTGCAAATATATTTAGGATAGTTAAGCCTTCTTATTGAATTGGACCTGCTACCATTATGTAATGCTTTTTTTTTGGTCTTTTTTGATGTTTGCTGGTTGAAAGTCTGTTTTGTCTGAAACTAGGATTGATACCTCTGTTTCTTTTGTTTTCTATTTGCTTGATAAATTTTTCTCCATCCCTTTATTTTGAGCCTATGGCTGTCATTGAATGTGAGATGGGTCTCTTAACGATAATATACCATTGGGTCTTGCTTCTTTATCTATTTTCCACTTGTGCATTTTATTGGGGCATTTAGCTCATTTACATTCAAGCTTAGTGTTGATATATGTAGATTTGATCCTGTTGTCATGTTGTTCACTGGCTACTATGTAGGCTTGTTTGTGCTGTTGCTTTACCACGTCACTGGTCTGTATACTTACATGTGTTTTTGTAGTGGCTGGTGATGGTCTTTTCTTTCCATATTTAGTGCCTCTTTGGGATGCTCTTGTAAGGCAGCTCTGGTGGCAGGAATTCTCTTAGCATTTGCTTGTCTGAAAAGGATGGTATGATGGTATTTTTCCTTTGCTTATGAAGCTTAGCTTGGCCAGATACGAAATTCTTGATTGGAACTTTCTTTTCATTAAGAATGTTGAATATAACCCTGCAATCTCCTGTGGCTTATAGAGTTTTTGCTGAGAGGTCTGCTGTCAGTCTCATGGGCTTCCCTTTGTAAGTGACCTGACCTTTCTCTCTAGCTGCCTTTAACTTTTAAAATTTCATTCTGACCTTGGAGAATCTGACGGTAATGTGTCTTGGGGATGATCTCTTCATAAAGTATTTTTCAGGGTTTATCTGCATTTTCTGAACTTGAATGTTGGCCTCTCTAGTTAGGTTGGAGAAGTTCTTATGGATGGCAATTCTGAAATGTGTTTTCCAAGTTACTTCCATTTTCTCCATCTCTTTCAGGGATGCCAATGAGTCATAGATTCAGTCTTTTTACATAATTCCATATTTCACAGAGGTTTTATTTGTTCCTTTTAATTCTTTTTGTTTGTTCCTTTTTTTCTGTGATGACAGAATCAAATCCTCATGTATCAATAATAACCTTGAATGTAAATGGGCTAAATGCCCCAATTATTAGACACAGCATAGTAAGCTAGTTAAAGAACCAAGTGTCTATTGATATGCTGTCTTCAAGACACCCATCTCACATGCAATGACACCCATAGTATCAAAATAAATGGATGGAGAAAAATGTACCAAGCAAATAGAAGACAGAAAAAAGCAGGGGTTGCAATCATAATTTCATATAAAACAGACTTTAAACCAACAAAGATCACAAAAGATAAATAAGGGTATTACATCATGGTAAAGGGTTCAATTCAACAAGAAGACTTATTTCAAATTCTATGCACCCAGCACAGGAGCACTCATATTCATAGAGTAAGTCTTAGAGACCTTCAAAGAGACATAGACTCCCAAACAATAATAGTGGGAGACTTCAACACCCCAGTGACAATATTAGACAGATTGAGGGAGAATATTAATAAAGATATTCAAAACCTAAACTCAACACTGGACCAAATGTACCTACTAGACATATACGGAACACTCCACCCAAAACAACAAATGTACATTATTTTAATTTTCACATGGAACATATTCTAAGATCAACCACATGTTTGGACATAAAACTATTCTCAGCTAATGCAAAAAAACCCCAAAGCCTAACCACTGCTCTTGGACCACAGCACAATAAAAATAGAATTCAAGACTGATAATTGTTCAAACCATACAATTACATGAAAAACAACTTGTTTCTGAATGACTTTTGGGTAAAGCATAAAATTAAGGCAGAAATTGAGAAGTTCTTTAAAACTAATGAGAAGATACAACATAACAGAATATTTGAGACATGCTAAGGAAGTGTTAAGAGGAAAATTTATAACACTAACCCCCCACATCAAAAAATTAGAAAGATCTCAAATTAACCAACTAACATCACAACTAAAAGACCTAGAGAAACAAGAGAAAACCAACCCCAAGCTAGCAGAGGACAAATAATAACCAAAATCACAGCTAAATTGAAGGAGATTGAGACACAAAAATCTGTGAAAAGTTGAATGAATCCAGAAGGTGTTTTAAAAAAAATTAATGCAATACATAGATCACTAACTAGCCTAATAAAGAAGAAAAGGGAGAAGATCTAAGTAAACACAATTAGAAATGGCAAAGGGAATATTACCACTGACCCCACAGAAATGCAAATAGCCATCAGAGAATACTATGAACACCTCTATGGAAACGAAGTAGAAAATCGAGAAGAAATGAATAAATTGCTGGACACATATGCCCTCCAAAGACTGAACCAGGAAGAATTTTTTTTTGAGACAGAGTAACCCAGGCTGGAGTGCAGTGACATGATCTTGAATCATTGCAACCTCTGCCTCCCAGGTTGAAGTGATTCTCCTGCCTCAGCCTCCCAAGTAGCTGGACTACAGGCATGCACCACCATGCCCGGATAATTTTTGTATTTTTTTGTAGAGATGGAGTTTCACCATGTAGGCCAGGCGGGTCTTGAACAACTGACATCAAGTGATCCATCAACCTCACTCTCCCAAAGTGCTGGGATTATAGGCATGAGCCACTGTGCCCTGCCTGAACCAAGAAGAAATTGAATCCCTGAACAGACAAACAATGAGCTCTGAAATGGAATTAGTGATAAATAGCCTACCAACCAGTAAAAGCCCAGGGCCAGTTAGATTCGCAGCTGAATTTTACCAGATATACAAAGAGCTGGTACCATTTCCACTGAAACTATTCCAAAAAATTGAGGAGGGACTCCTTCCTAACTCATTCTAGGAAGCCAGCATCATCCTGATACCAAAACCTGACAGAGACAAAACAAAACAAAAAAAAGGAAACTCCAGGCCAATGTCTTTGATGAACATTGATGCAAAAATCTTCGGCAAAATATCAGCAAACTGAATCCAGCAGCACATCAAGAAGCTAATTCACCACTATCAAGTGGGCTTTATCCCTGGGATTCAAGGTTGAATATTTGCATATTCAACATATGCAAATCATAAACAGAACTAAAGTCAAAAACCATATGATCATCTCAATAAATGAAGAAAAAGCTTTAAATAAAAGTCAACAACCCATTCATGTTAATAATTCTCAACAAACAAGGTATTGGAAAAATATTTCTAAAAATAATAAGAGCCATTTATGATAAGTCCACAGCCATTATCATACTGAATAGACAAAAACTGAAATCATTCCATATGAAAGTCAGCACAAGACAAGAATGGCCTCTCTCACCATTCCCATTCAACATATATTAATAATTGGAAGTCATTGCCAGAGCAATCAGGTGAGAGAAAAAAACAAAGTGTATCTAAATAAGAAGCGAGGAAGTCAGGCTATCCCTGTTTGCAGGTGACACGATTCTATATCTACAAAATTACATATTATTGGCCAAAAACCTCTGTAAACTGATAAACCACTTTAGCAGTGTTTCGGGTTAAGGGCCAACATACAAAAATTACAGCATTCTTGTACACAAACAATGGCCAAACCCAGAGCCAAATCAGTAAAGCAATCCCATTCACATCTGCCACAAAAAGAATAAAATACTTAGGAATGTGGCTAACTAGGGAGGCAAAAAGATCTCTAAAATGAGAGTTGCACAACTTGCTTAAAGAAATCAGAGATGACATAAACAAATAGAGAAACATTCCACGCTCATGGATAGGAAGAATCAATACTGTTTAATGACCGTATTGACCAAAGCAATATACAGATTCAGTGCTATTTCTACCAAACTACCAATGACATTCTTCATAGAAAAAAAAAACTATTTTGAAATTTATATGGGAACAGAAAATGGCTTGAATAGTCAAGGCAATACTCAGACAAAAGTACAAAGTAGGAGACATCATGTGACTGTACTTAAAACTATACCGCAAGCCTACAGTAACCAAAACAGCATGATACTGGCACAAAAACAGACACACAGACCAAAGGAACAGAATAGAGAGCCCAGAAATAATTCCTCACACTTACAACCAACTGATCTTTGACAAATCTGACAAAAACAAGCAATGGAGAAAGGGATCCCTATTCAACAAATGGCGCTGAGATAACTGGCTAGCCATATGCAGAAGACCGAAACTGGACCCCTTCTTTACAACATATAAAAAAATTACTCAAAATGGATCAAATACTTAAATGTAAAACCCCAAACTATAAAAACCCTGAAAGACAACCTAGGAGATACTATTCTAGATATAGGAACAGGAAAGATTTCATGACAAAAATGCCAAAACTACTGCAACAGAAGCAAAATTTGACGAACGGGAAAATTTTTGCAAACCGTGCTTCTTACAAAGGTCTACTATTGAGCATCTTTAAGAAACATAAACAAATTTATAACAAAAAATTCAAACAACCCCATTAAAAAGTGGGCAAAGGAAATAAACAGATACTTTCAAAAGAAGACATTTATGTGGCCAAAAATCATATGACAAAAAGCTCTACATCACTGATCATTAGATAAATGCAAATCAAAACCACAATGAGATACAATCTCACAGCAATTAGAATGTCTATTATTAAAAAGTCAAAAACTGACAGATGCTAGTGAGGTTGCAGAGAAAAAGGAACACTTATACATTTTTAGTGGGAATGTAAATTATTTCAACCATTGTGGAAGACGATGGGTGATTCCTCAAAGACCTAAAAGCAAAAATATCATTTGATCCAGCAATCCCATTACTGAGTATATGCCCAAAGGAATATAAATCATTCTATTATAAAGACACATGAATGCATATGTTCACTGCAGCACTATTCACAATAATGGCAAAGACATAGAGTCAATATAAGTGCCCATCAGTGACAGATTGGATGAAGAAAATGTGGTACATGTACACCATGGAATACTATGCAGCCATAAAAAGCAAGATCATGACCTTTGCAGGAACATGGATGGAACTGGAGGCCATTATCCTTAGCAAACTAACAAAGGAACAGAAAACCAAATACCACATATTCTCACTTCCAAGTGGAAGCTAAATGATGAGAATATATGGACATAAAGAGGGAAACGACAGACACTAGGGCCTATTGTAGGATCGAAGATGAAAGTTGGAAGAATATTAGGAAAAATAACTAATGAATACTAGACTTAATACTTGGGTAACCAAATAATCTGTACAACAAACCCCTGTGACCCAAGTTATGTATATAACAAACCTCCACATATACCCTAGAATCTAAAATAAAAGTTAAAAAAAACCCACTCATTTAAAATGATTAAAAAATTAAAAATGAAAAAGGTGATCCAAGATGGCCATTTAGGAACAGCTCAGGATTGCAGCTCCCAGTGAAAGTGCAGAGGGTGAGTGGACGCCACCTTTTTATTGCCCACAGACTAGGAAATTCCCAGGCGGAGGAGCCCCATGGGTCGCCAGTGAGGCTGTTTTGGCCAGCATGGCTGTGTCGGCCGGCATGGCTGCTTTGCCCCGCGCGGCCCCGGCCCAGCGGTTCTCTGTACAAAATACACTGGTCCGGGTGCCCTTTTGGCTGACGATTGGAGCCATGGGAAGTTGCCCATTCATCTGTTTAAAAAGGGGACTGAATAGGGAACCAGGACAGTAGATTCCAGGACAAAAAAAGTGCCATGAATCTCAGT
>NW_016107414.1:6460666-6462781 GCF_001604975.1 Cebus imitator
ACCTCAGCAGACCTACAGCAGGGGGGCCAGACTGTCAGAAGGAAAACCAAGAAACACAAATAAATAACCTCATCATCAACAAACAGAACGTCCACTCCGAGAACCAATCTGAAAGCCAGCAACTACAAAGACGACAGGTGGATAAACCAATAAAGATGGGAAGAAACCAGCACAAAAAGGATGAAAACATCCAAAACCAGAACACCTCTCCTCCTAAAAGGGATCACAACTCCTCACCAGCAAGGGAACAAGGTTGGATGAAGAATGAGTGTGATGAAATGACAGAATCAGCTTCAAAAGGTGGGTAATAAGAAACTTCTGTGAACTAAAAGAAAATGTTCTAATCCAATGCAAAGAAACTAAGAACCTTGAAAAAAGATTTGATGAAATGCTAAAGAGAATGGAAAAAAAAGAAAGGAATGTAAGTGAATTGATGGAGCTGAAAAACACAACACGAGAACTTCGCTAAGCATGCGCAAGTTTCGACAGCTGAATTGACATCAGAGGTCGAAGATCAACTCAATGAAATAAAACAGAAAGGCAAGAACAGACAAAAAAGGGTAAAAAGGAATGAACAAAGTTTCCAAGAAATGTGGGACTATGTGAAAAGACCTAATCTATGTTTAATAGGTGTACCTGAATGTGACAAAGAGAATGAATCCAAGCTGGGATACACTCTTCAGGATATTATCCAGGAAAACTTCCCCAACCTAGCAAGGCAGGCAAACATTCAAGTCCAGGAAGTACAGAGAACATCACAAAGATATTCGTCAAGAAGAGCAACCCTAAGGCACATAATCGTCAGATTCACCAGGATTGAAATGAAGGAGAAAATACTAAGGGCAGCCACAAAGAAAGGTTCGGTTACCCGCAAAGGGAAGCCCATCAGACTCACAGCAGATCTCTCAGCAGAAACCCTACAAGCCAGAAGAGAGTGGGGGCCAATATTCAACATGCTTAAAGAAAAGAACTTTCAAACAAGAATCTCCTATCCAGCCAAACTAAGCTTCATAAGTGCAGGAAAAACAAAATCCTTTGTGAACATGCAAGTACTCAGAGATTTCGTCACTACCAGGCCTGCTTTACAAGAGCTCCTGAAAGAGACTCTACACATATAAAGGAACAACCAAAACAGACACTCCAAAAACATGCAAAATGGTAAAGAGCATCAACACAATGAAGAATCTGCATCAACTAATGGGCAAAACAGCCAGCTAGCACCAAAATGGCAGTATCAAATTCGCACATAACAATATTAACCCTAAATGTAAATGGACTAAATGCCCCAATCAAAAGACACAGACTGGCAAATTGGATAAAAAGCCAAAACCCATCGGTGTGCTGTATCCAGGAAACCCATCTCACATGCAAGGATACACAAAGGCTCAAAATTAAGGAATGGAGTATGATTTATCAAGCAAATGGATAGCAAAAGAAAAAAGCAGGAGTTGCAATTCTCATCTCTGATAAATTAGGCTTTAAAGCAACAAAGATCAAAAGAGACAAAGAAAGGCATTACAAAATGGTAAAAGGATCAATGCAACAAGAAGAGCTAACGGTCCTAAATATATACACACCCAATACAGGATCATCCAGATACATAAGGCAAGTTCTTAATGGCTTGCAAAGAGACTTAGACTCCCACACAATTATAGTGGGAGACTTTAACACCCCATTGTCAATATTAGACAGATCAACCAGACAGAAAATTAACAGGGATATCCAGGACTTAAACTCAGACCTGCACCAAGCAAACCTAATAGAGATTTATAGAACACTCCACCCCAAATCCACAGAAGATACATTCTTCTCAGCACCACATCACACCTACTCTAAAATTGACCACATAATTGGGAAGAAATCACTCCTCAGCAAATGCAAAGCAACAGAAAGCATAAAAAACGGTCTCTCAGACCACAGTGCAATCAAGTTAGAACTCAGAATTCAAAAACTAACTCAGAACCACACAGCTTCATGGAAACTGAACAACTTGCTCTTGAATAAACTGGATAAACAATGAAGTGAAGACAGAAATAAAGATGTTCTTCAAAACCAATGAGAATGAAGACACAACATACCAGAATCTCTGGGACACATTTAAAGCAGTCTCTAGAG
>NW_016107414.1:6464616-6495252 GCF_001604975.1 Cebus imitator
CACTAAAATTAACTCCAGATGGATTAAAGACTTAAACATAAGACCTAACACCATAAAAACCCTAGAAGAAAATCTAGGCAAAACCATTCAGGACATAGGTGTAGGCAAGGACTTCACGACCAAAATGCCAAAAGCATTGACAACAAAAGCCAAAATAGACAAATGGGACCTAATCAAACTCCACAGCTTCTGAACAGCCAAAGAAACAGTCATTAGAGTGAATCGACAACCAAAAGAATGGGAAAAAAATTTTTGCAGTTTACCCATCTGACAAAGGGCTGATATCCAGAATTTACAAAGAACAATACATCTATCTCTAGCAGATAATGTTTTGTGTGATTCCAGGGGGACAGTCACATGTTCAAATTAAAGTTTAAGTCTAGGGAGGGAGGTTATTTAACTTTTAAATGTTCTCATTTTTAGAAGGAGGACTTCATATTCTAACCACAATCATCTATGCCCTGAGGACAAATAAAGACCAGAAAAATTAGAGATCTTACAAACACTAGGAAAAAACTCCTCTGGGACTGAATTGACACCTGCATTCACTGAATGCAGAGCCAAGAAGTAATGGAGCCCTTCATGGGCATCAGCTCTGCAACTGCAAGGCCAGAACTACTCAACCCCTCCCTGATTTGCATAATTTCCCTGGAGTCCATATCTGATCTTTAGAATCCTCATGAATAGCCTTCACAGTGGTTCTGGGCAAGAAACAGCCTCTGGTTGGCCTAGAATGAACATGGGTGTCCTGACCCAACTCTTTTGCCTTCTGCTGCTCTGGCACCCAGGTGAGGAGGGGAATGCAGGGAATACCCCTGAGATGATGGGGATCTTCTCTTCTAATTGTGAGAAACTTGCAGGGTCTCTGTGGATTTCTGACCCATCATCTCCCCTTAGAGACCCAGGTGCCTCAGGTTAGGGGTCCAGGGCTTCTGGAACATGCTGGAGGAAAATGGCGGTGAATTTGTGTTTTGCTTCCTTTTCAGGTGTCAGAGGGAACACTGTGCTGACCCAGTCTCCAGCCCTCCTCTCTGTGTCTCTGAAAGATACCATCTCCATCTCTTGTAAAGCCAATCAGAGCATTAGTGATTATTTAACTTGGTATCAGCAAAAACCAGGCCAGGCTCCTAAGATCCTTATCTATGATGCTGATAACCTGTATTCTGGTGTCTCGTCTCGGTTCTCTGGGATACAGTCTGAGACAGACTTCATTCTCACAATCAGCAGTGTAGAGGCTGATGATGCTGCCACTTATTACTGCCAGCAGGACTATGCAGTCCCTTGCACCATGTTACAGCCCTTAACAGAAACCTTCCTTCTGGGCTGTTTGTGCAGTAAGTGCATGTGGTTTCACAGCTGCACTCTCTCCTGTGGTGTGTTCAGAAACACAGTGTCTATTTTTGAGTAGGGCTTACAGGCTCATGGGAAAAAAGCTTGAAAGGAATTTTGGTACCTGAAAGGCTTACTTTTCCTTTGTTTTGCAACAATAAAAGACACCCAAACTTTCAATTAATTCTAAAAAAGATATCTCTGGATAGGTCTGCCAAAGATTCCATTCATAGCATGGTTTTTGAATTTCTTCTTTGAGAATAAATGTTTTTTTTTTTTTTTTTAGGCAGACAACTAGGTTAACAAAGAAACAAACAACAACAACAAAAATCCCATATCCAGGGAAATAACAGCAACTCTTAGGCAACTACATTGTCTACTGTCGTTTACTGAAGTCTTGAAGACTTACTGTATGTTGAATATAGTACTAAAGGTAAATAAACCTAGTGGAATTATTCGACAAGAATAATCTGTAGATCAGAAGTTAGAGATTCCCAGAGTTTTAATTGTTCAAGGTACCAGCGTTTGTGAGAGAACACAAAACAGGTACTCTGATATTAATACTCTAATACTGACTGTATAATTTCTACTAATCAGTCATAACTTTTAATGGCAAAAACTGTAATTACTTTTGCATCAACCTGATAATTCATTTTAAAAATTCTAAATATAGCTAAATTTAGTAAACTGTATTTACTGCGTATAAAGTGATATAAAGTGTGCAGCTTAGTTAGCATAAACATATACATATCCATTTTAACCACTACCCAGATGAAGCTGTACACCATCTTCAGCATCCCAAATGGTTTCCTCATGCTCCTCCTCTGTCAGTTTCATGCTCCATTCACCACTGCCAGAGACCATCATTTTCTATTTTTCTCCAATATTGATTGAGTTTGTTCTTGAACTTTATTTCTTATGTTCTTGAAATATTATAGTATGTACCTTTTCATGTCTTGCTTCTTTGGTCATAATGTCTTTGGAACTTTTCCTATGTTGCTGGTGTGGCCGTAATTTGTTCCTTTCTACTGATGTATAGTTTTCTATTGTATGAATACAACACAATTTTTGATTCATTCTTCAGTTTTTGGTTGTTTTCAATTTGAATGTATCATTAATAAAGCTGTTAAGAACATTTTTATACATGCCTTTTGTGCATGCACTTCTCTTAGATTCTTCTAGGGATGGAAGTGCTCAGTCATAGGATTGGCAAAGCCTTAGCTATGCCTAGCAGTGAGTCAGCCTGGCACTGGAAGAACTCAGTTTAGGATCCTGTGATTCTCATCATGATTGTACCCATCTAACTTTATTCTGACTCAATGAAACTGGCAGAAGACAGAGGCCCCAAGGCTGAGGAGACTGCACAGTATTTCTTGCCTTGGTCCTCCTCACTTAGTGCTGGAGGAAAGGCTGTGACCCTTTGTGCTGCTGTCCTTGGAGTCCAAACTGCATCAGCTGCTTCCTCACTCCCACAGTGTCTTTTGGGGTTACTGTAATGAGGATCAGAAAAATAGAGTAAATTTCATACAACATAATGTTTAATCTCACCTTGTATTACTTAACAATGTGGAGTATATGATAATAAAACACAATTTGAGGAACATTGTTAAAGAAGCTTCCAGCACATTCTAGCATCATTTTATTTTCTTGCAAGTAAGCCATAGAGTCATAGGTTTTGATTATCTCTACATGATAGATGGTGCATGTGGCCTGTTAGTTCTCCTGTGCAACTGTCATGCTACCTGACTTCAAACTATACTACAAGGCCACGGTAATCAAAACAGCATGGTACTGTACCAAAACAGAGATATAGACCAATGGAACAGAACGGAGGCCTCAGAAGCAACACCACCCATATGCAATCATCTGATCTTTGACAAACCAGACAAAAACAAGCAATGGAGAGAGGAGTCCCTGTTTAATAAATGGTGTTGGGAAAACTGGTTAGCAATGTGCAGAAAGCAGAAACTGGACCCCTTCCTGACACCTTACACTAAAATTAACTCCAGATGGATTAAAGATCTAAACATGAGGCCTAACACCATAAAAGCCCTAGAAGAAAACCTAGGTGAAACCATTCAGGACATAGTCATAGGCAAGGACTTCATGGCTAAAACGCCAAAAGCA
Organism: Cebus imitator; assembly: GCF_001604975.1. NCBI lineage: Eukaryota > Metazoa > Chordata > Mammalia > Primates > Cebidae > Cebus > Cebus imitator. The sequence continues at coordinate 6,468,073 of NW_016107414.1, forward strand.
ATGGCAACAAAAGCCAAAATGGGCAAATAGGATCTAATTAAACTCCAGAGCTTCTGTACAGCAAAGGAAACAATCATTAGAGTAAACTGGCAACCAACAGAATGGGAAAAAATTTTTGCAATCTACCCATCTGCCAAAGGGCTAATATCCAGAATCTACAAAGAACTAAAACAGATTTACAAGAAAAAAACAAACCCATTCAAAAGTGGGCAAAGCACATGAACAGACACTTTTCAAAAGAAGACATATATGAGGCCAACAAACATGAAAAAATGCTCATCATCACTGGTCATTAGAGAAATGCAAATCAAAACCACATTGAGATACCATGTTACACCAGTTAGAATGGAGATATTAAAAAATCTGGAGACAACAGATGCTGGAGAGGATGTGGACAAATAGGAACACTTTTACACTGTTGGTGGGAGTGTAAATTAGTTCAACCATTGTGGAAGACAGTTCAACCATTGTGGAAGACAGTGTGGCGATTCCCCAAGGACCTAGAAATAGAAATTCCATTTGACCCAGCAATCCCATTACTGGGTATATATCCAAAGGATTATAAATCATTCTATTATAAAGACACATGCACAGGTATGTTCATTGTGGCACTGTTTACAATAGCAAAGACGTGGAACTAACCCAAATGCCCATCGATGATAGACTGGATAAGGAAAATGTGGCACATATACACCATGCAATACTATGCAGCCACAAAAAAGGATGAGTTCGTGTCCTTTGTAGGGATGTGGATGGATCTGGAAACCATAATTCTCAGCAAACGGACACAAGAACAGAAAACCAAATACCGTATGTTCTCACTCATAGGCGGGTGTTGAACAATGAGAACACATGGACACGGGGAGGAGAGCATCACACACTGGGTCTGTTGGGGGGACTAGGGGAGGGACAGCAGGGAATATGGAGTTGGGGAGGGATAACATGGGGAGAAATGCCAGATATAGGTGACGGGGGGGGATGGAGGCAGCCAACCACATTGCCATATATGTACCTATGCAACAATCCTGTATGTTCTTCATATGTACCCCAGAACCTAAAGTGCAATAAAATATATATATATATATATATATACTTTGCTAACAGATACCAGATTTTTTTCTTTGTTCTGGATGATGAGTTGTAAATGGATCAATAAAAAAGTATTGATTTGTTACAAATAAATGAACTAGATCCAGTTTTAGCAGAGGGTTTTTTAACGTTTTATATTTATTTGTAGTGAAGATCACTTTTATCTGCTTTAACCTTCCTTTTTAAAAAAATTTAGTTGTTTTTTTCTCCTGGACTAGATAGGAGAAAAGGAGCTCCCCCCTGTTCGTTATTGCTTCCCCCTGTTTGCTATAACTTCTCATTAAAGTCACTACTATGTTTTTCTTCTGTAATCTATAACTCTGAGTTATACAACAGGTAGAAGTGTGGATGCTTGTGTTCTCTCCTCCAACACATCTATTTACTATTTCAAAACTCTCGATTACTGTTTGGTAGATTGTTTGGTTTTGGAAATGCTGATTTCAACCCAGGGAAGAAACGCAGGACAGTGATGAGCCTTTCAGAGAAGCCTTCTCCTTGGCTGCAATGATCTGCCAATGGATGGTCATTATCTAAGCTTGACTACATGGAAAGAATTTCAGATGCCTGACAGAATGTGAGAAACAAACACAGAACATAAAAAGAAGCATATAATTCTGGGATCTATGGGCATCCAGACTAAAGTTTTCCTTAATATGCAACTAGTATAAAGGTAGAGTGCAGAGGAAGGATTGTCAGAGTCATATTAGATCTTAGTGACGCAAATTAGATCTTACTGATATAAATGAGACATTGAATTAAGACTTTCTCTCAGTCTGACACTTGGAATTTTCTTTTGTAAGATTTTAAAATGCATCAGGTAATACTTACATATGTAACAGCTGATCCCAGAGCCATCACTGACACAGATAGCACCAGGACCACTGTGCATAGACAGGTTTTCGACTCTGAGTAGTAGACACAAGATTGCTGTATTCACAGCCTCCACTTGAGGGCTTGGGGGTTCCCTGGCCTTGCTACATTGATAGCACAGCTGGCTTTGACTCTATTCCCAATTCCCCTTCTTCCCTATGCCCTCTGCAAATCACAGTAATTCTCCAGGTGATATCCTGGGACTATCCTTGGGATATTCTTAGTCTTCATCCTGACTTAGAGAAAATTGATCCTCAGGGGCCTCACCTGATCCACAGTTTCAGGTTTATCCTAACCCAGACTCTAATTCCAGGGTTACCCTCTTGAGTTGGAGGAAGAAATGGTGATTTTTAAAACATAACCGTCTAGTCAGAGGCTTCATGCTGATGAGCTGTGGGGAATAAGATCAAATGGCAGCAAAAGAGTAGACTATGGAAGTTTCCAAAATAAAAATAAGATACAGCCCCTTTGGTTCACCTTGGACAATGATGTATGTGTGAGTTACACACCCTTTAAAAATACATGGTGTTATCTTTGTGTATACCATGACTTGGTTATATAATGGTAATAAGAATGGCAGTAAAATGCCCAATAATTGCCCAATGAGCTCATGAACAAAGTGATCATAGTGGCAAAGATGGAGCTTATACATAGCCTCAGTAACATGGTCTTTCATTCCCTACAGCTTATCTGGCTATAGCCACAGCTGAGTGCCCAAGCTGTTAAATGCAGAGACCTACACTGGTTCTCTAATATGGCACCATTCCCCTGGGTGACAAGGAGCTACCTGGTCACAGGTTGATTACATTAGACAACTTCCATCATGTAAGGAACAGCATTTCATTCCTACTAGAATAGATGCCTACTCCAGATATGAGTTTACCTTCCCTGAACATAGTGCTGTTGCCTAAACTATGTTCCACAGACACAGAAAACCTATAGTCCTAAGCAAGTTTATATTCTCTGGACACAGTTTTTGGCTCCTGCAATCAAACATGTTTTAATTAACTTACCTAAGTGGCTTCTCTTGCTTAGCTAACAAATGCGCCACTCAAAAACTTAGTTTGGCTGCAGCCTCATTTTCATTTTTTAGTTTTGTGAATAAATTCTGCTATGAATAGCTATTGTGTTTTAAATTTTCTAATTTTTAAAAATCATGACTAGGTATTAGACTTTGACAAATGCTTTTTCTGCACCTAATGATACAATCATGAATTTTCTTTCCTCTCAATTTGTCTTACTGTATTGGCTAGAACTTGGAGCACAATGTGGAGAAGAAAGTGAGAGGGAACATCCTCTCCTTAGCAGGAAAGCTTCTAATTTCTCACCATTAAATATGGTGTTATATGTAGATTTTTGTAGATGGACTTTATGATTTGCATCTAAAAGGATGTTCTCTTCTATTCCCAGTTTACTGAGAATTTTTTCTGTATAATTAATAAGTATGGGATTTCTTCAAGTTCTTTTTCTGCATTTATTGATATGTGTTCCTTCTTAATCTGTTAATATGATGGATTATACTAATTGGTTTATTAATGTTGAACCAGACTTGCAGATGTGGAATAAATCCCAATTTGTTGTAGTGTATAATTCTTTTTAGATATTGTTGGGTTTGATTTACCAATACTTTGTTGAGGAATATTGCATCTATTTTCATAAGCAATATTGGTCTGTAGATTTTTTTTTTTTTTGTAATGTCTTCTTTTTGATTTGGCATTCTGGTTATGCTGGTCTCATAGAAACAGGAAGTATTCTCTCTGCTTTTCTCTTCTGGAATATATTGTAGAGAATTGGCATAATTTCCTTCCTTAAATATTTGATAGAATTCACCCAGGAGCCCATCTAGACCTGGTGTTTTCTGTTTTGAAAGCTCATTAATTATTGATTCCACTTCTTTAATAGATATAGGCCTTTTCTGATTTGACTGTTTCTTCAGTGTGAGCTTAGGTAGATTGCATTTTTCAAAAAGTTTGGTTATTTCATCTAGATTATCAAGTATGTGGGCACGGAGTTATCTATAGAATTCCTTTACTATTTTTTTAGTGTCCGTAAAATCTATAGTGATATTCTCTTTTTAATTTTCATTCAATTGTTATCTCTCTTTTTTATATGTTGAGCCTAACTTGTGTCTTATCAATTTTATTGATATTTTCAAAGAACTGACTTTAAGTGTTATTAACTTTCTCCATTTTTGTCAATTTCATTGATTTGTGCTCTAACATTTACTATTTCTTTTATTCTGTTTACTTGTGACTTAATTTGTTCTTTTTTTTTTTTTTTTTTTTATTGACTTAACCTTTCTTCTTTTCTAATAAATGTTTTCTATGTTATACATTTCTGTCTAAGCACTGAATGCCTACAAATTTTGATAGCTTGTATTTTCATTTTCATTTTGGTTCCAAATTGAAATTGCCTGCAAGACATCTTTGACCTAGGTGTTATTTAAAAGTGTGTTGTTTAATCTTCAAATATTTTGGGATTTTTCAGGTATCTTCAAATATTTTGGAAATTTTCAGGTTATTTATTTCTAGTTTAAATCCTTTGTGGTCTTAGATAAATTGTTGTATGGTTTCTATTCCTTAAATTTGTTATGATGCATTTTATGGTCAAGAATGGTCTATTTTGGTGAATGTTCCATGTGAATTAGAGAAAATTGCATAACTTTTTGTTGTTGGATTAAATTGTAAATAGATGTTCATTATAACCAGTTTGATTGATGGTATTGTTGAGTTCAACTATGTCATTATTGATTTTCTGTCTGTTGGATCTGTCCACTTCTAAGACAGAGGTGCTATGCTCTGTTTTTAGGAATATACACATTAAATATTGTTATGTCTTAGAGAATTGACTCATCTATCATCATGTATGCGCCTCTTTATCCTTGATACTTTTCCTTGCTCTGAAGAGTCTGGTCTGTTTGAAATTATTCTGGTTTTCTTTTGATAAGTGTTACCATGGTATATCTTATTCCATCCCTTTACTTTTAATCTATATGTCTTTAATAATTACAATGCATTTCTTGTAGACTACATATAGTTGAGTGTTTTTTAAATGTATGCTGACAATCTCTTTTAATTGGTGTATCAACCTATTGTTGTCTAAACTGATTATTAGTACATTTGGATTAATATCTACTGTTGGTTATTATTTTGTATTTGGTGCACTTGTTCTTTTTTCTCATTTGTTTTCTACACTTTTTTTCTACTTTTTTGCCTTTTGTAATTTCAGTTGAGCATTTTGTATGATTCCAAAATTTTCTTTCTTTTCTTAGCATATCAGTGATGGTAACTTTTTTTATTTTTACTTTTTAAGTAGTTTTACTAGGGTTTGTGATAAATGTACAATTAATCCAAATCAACTTTTATTTTACTTTTTTATGCTACATTTTTTATTAGAATGAAAGCTGATAAACAACTTATATAGAGAAAACTTTTTATGTATTTCTGTGTGTAGATTATACAAGTGATGTCTGAAAACATTCTTGTGATTAAGAAACTACAATGAAGTGTTTACATTAAAATGCAAAAGCCAATCTTCATATACCACTAGTGGTCTTTCTACTCTTCCAGTGATTTAATAAAACTTTAAAAATTATTTTTCCAAAATATTTTATTATTAAATAATAATTTTTCATATTTATGGGGTAGATGTGATATTTTAATATATGCATACAATATATAAAGATCAAATCAAGATATTTAGGACATCCATCACATCAAAGATTCATAATTTCTATGACAATACTCAAAATCTTCTTTTTTAGCTATTTTTAAATGTACAATAAGTTATTGATAGCTATTGTCACTCTATTGTTATACCCAGGCGAGTTAGATGGAACAGTGCCATGCTCTGAGTTTCAAATTAAGAGTCCTTTATTAATTAGCTGGTGACAGAGAGATGGCTAATGCTCAAAATTCTCTCTGCCCCAAGGAAGGGGCTGGATTCCTTTTTATACCTTGTTTAAGGTAGGGGAGGGGGAGCCTAGCTGGAGCAGAGTTTACAGAAGCAGAACAAGCAAGTTAGATAAGGAGGCCAGTAACTAGGAGGCAGGAGGTTCTCATGATTGTTGATTTTCAAGAAGGGTATACACAAGTGACTCCCATGATTGCCAGTTACCAAGGAGGGTATTTGGTACTTGTCATATAATCAATCAAGGGGGGGCATTCATAATGGCAAGTGGGCTTGTCAAGCAGGCCATGGTTACAAAGGTTATATGTTTCTATAGTTCTAAGTACAGCATGATCCAGTATAGTAGCAAGACCCAGGAATGCACTTAAGGGAGAGTAGCAGGAGGGGTGAGGTGGAGGTCAAGATGGAGTCTATCTGGCTCTCAGGAAAATGGAGTCTGTCTGGCTAACACAGGGTAGGTTAGCACATTATGATGCTGTCAAAAACTTACGCCTTTTCTCTAACTGCATGTTTGTGCCCATTCACCAATTTCTCTTTATTCCCAGCTTCTAGTAACTATTCTACTCTCTAGCTCCATGAGATCCACTACTTTAGCTCTTACATATGAGTGAGAACATGAAATATTTGTCTTTCTGTGTCTGGCTTATTTCTAAGTCCACTTCAAATTAACATTAAACTGTTTCATGGTTAGTGCAAATATGTTATGATAAAATATTTCGAATCCCCAACTCCTGTTCCCTACATCATGGTTGTCATTTATTTCACTTATTGATATCTTGCTCCCTCGTCCTTTTTTGCATGGTTTCTGAGGAGAAATGTGAAATTCTTATCTTTGCTTGTCTACAGATAATGTGATCTTTTTCTCTGGTTTCTTTCAAGACTTTTTCTTTATCTTTTTTTTTTTTTTTTTTTTTTTTTTTTTTTTTTTTTTTTTTTTTTTTTTTTTTTTCTGAAGTTTGCATCTGATATGTCTAGGTGTAGTTTTTTTGTTGTGGCTTGTTGTGCGACAGCATTTATCTTTGCTTGGTGTTCTCTGAGCTTCCTGGATCTGTGATTTTGTGTCTGACATTAATTTGGGAGCTTTCTTAGGTGTTGCTTTAAATACTGTTTCTTCTGAATACTTTTTACATTACAAAATTATTCTACAATTAACTTAAAGATTCTTCAATTAGTGAGTTGTTTACAATTGAAAGCTGCAATTAGAAAAGTTTTTTTTTTTTTTTTTTTTGAGACAGAGTTTCACTCTTGTTACCCAGGCTGGAGTGCAATGGCGTGATCTCGGCTCACCGCAACCTCCACCTCCTAGGTTCAGGCAATTCTCCTGCCTCAGCCTCCTGAGTAGCTGGGATTACAGGCATGCGCCACCATGCCCAGCTCATTTTTTGTATTTTTAGTAGAGACGGGGTTTCACCATGTTGACCAGGATGGTCTCGATCTCTTGACCTCGTGATCCATCCGCCTCGGCCTCCCAAAGTGCTGGGATTACAGGCGTGAGCCACCGCGCCCGGCCCAGAAAAGTTTTTAGAAACATTCTCGTACATGTCTTTTGCGGACTTGTGCAACCACTTCTCTTAGGTACATTCCTAGGAATGAAAGTGCTGAGTCACAGGATTGGCATAGGTTTGTCTTTAGTAAACGTATGAATAATGATGCTGGGAAACTTTTCATATGTTTATTTTTCATTGGTTATTTGGATAACTTGTTTCTTGAGATATCCTTGTTTAAATCTTGCAATAAATGTACAATTAACCCAAATCAACTTTTCACTTTTTTAAGCTAAACTTTTTATTAGAATGAAAGCCAATCATAAAGGCTATATATGTAGTCTTGAGATGTGCTTCTTCAAATCATGCATTTGAAACCATGCATTTGAACAGCAATTCTTAAGACTATGTGTATAGCCTTTTTAAAGTTTTTTATATATGTGCATATAGGTATTTTTTAGTTCATTTTATATTCTGATAACATTTTTGTTATAAATATGCATTAAAATATCTTTTCCCCTTTTTCAATGTGTTTACTTACTTTATTAATGTTGTCAGCCTATCAATTTCAAAAAAAGAATCCTTTGGGGATTTTAAGTGGATTGCATGGAAGCTACATGTCAATTTTCAGAAAATTTAAATTATAACAATATTGAGTATTCTGCTCTGTGAACATGCAAAACTCTCTATTTACTGAAATCTTCTTTAATTGACAGTAGATATTTTATATATTGACATGATATCCAAAGACTTGGCTAAGTTATTGGTTTTATTGGTTTAGTTGTAGATTGCCTAAAAATTTAGGTACACAATGCATTATTAGCAATAAAGATATATTTCTTTCTTTCCAAAATTGTACCTTTTACTTGTTTGTGTTGCTTTATTGTATTTTCTAAGATCTTCAGTAAAATTTTGAATAGAAATGGTGCTAGTGGACATCTATGTGTTTTTCTAATCTAATTGATACATTATTCAATAATGGATTACTGAGTATGATGTTTGCAGCAGGATGTTTGCAGGTACTTCATTAGACTAAGGAATTTCTCCTTTGTTTTTGACTTACTGAGAATGTTTGCTAGGAATAGCTGTTGACTGTCTTCAACTGAGTTTAGCATCTATTGAGATAGTTGTATAGTTTTTCTTTGGTATTCTGTCACCATGATGAATTATATAGATTGATTTTTTTTTTTTTTACATTAAAGTAAACTTGCATTCCTGGAATATATTCTACTTGGTTGTAATGACTTAGTGTACATCCATATAAATTACATATAGATATAATATTGATTATATATTGTATATTGACACGGTCTCCAGTCACTGTGTCTTTGGCTCCAGGGGAAAGAGCCACTATCACCTGCAGAGCCAGAGTGTTAGCAGCTACTTAGCCTGGTACCAGCAGAAACCATGCATAGTTCTGTGGATGGATTTAATTTTCTCTCTTCTTAAAATTACATTTCATGCCTATATTCATAAGAGATACTGGTTTTTAATTTCATATTTGTAATGTTCCCATCACTTTTTGGTATTGAGATTACCCTGAGCTTATATAATAATTTTGGAGGTATTTTCCTTTTTTTATTATCTTGAAATTTGTTTAATTTTGATATGGTGTATTACTTAAACACTTGGTATAATTAACCAGTCCATTATATATGTGACAGGAGTTTATTCCAGATTCATTACTACTGTGTCAAATAACGTGCCATAAATTTAATATCTCCCTTTTATTTTTTTACTTTCATAGGCTCTGTAATGATTTCTTCCTTTTCATTTCTGATAATGTATTTTGTGTCTTTTTTTCTGTCTCTTTTTTTGTCCCCCTTCTTGGATAGCCATAGGCTTCAATTCCTTTTCTGGTGGCTGTTTGGTGCTGTGATGTATTGGTTAATCTAAGTATGGGACTATTTACAGTTTTTATATGTAACACTTTGGAAAGTGTTATGACATCAACCTCCCTTTCACCAAGCTGTAATCTGTTGAAGCACTATCTCCCAATCAATTTATCTGCTTGCTACTAAAACAATTCAAATTAGTAGTACAAGATTTCAGTTTAAATTTGGAATGTACCCTCTACAACTCGGAGGGAGTAAAGAAGATAAAACAATGAATAGATATAAAGTGGGTTTAAATAAGAAAATCTATTTAAGAAGGAAAACATAGTCATTTCAGTATAAACTAGTCCTGTAATTCTTCCAGGAGTGAGCCTAGTGTAATGTGTGTCACTCCTTCATTATAAAAGTGTGGCATCTAACCAAATCTATAAAACCCACCAGCTCTCTGTGTTCACAACTGTGACTGCTTTCTGTTATTATAGTCCTTTCCTCTACATTGCAATCTGACCTGGTAAGATTCTCACAACAACACTTAGGAAAAAAATTCCAAATAGAGCTAACAAGACTTCTCTAAGTAAGGGATATGTAAACTAGCTTAACTGTGGTAATCATTTCATTGTGAATGAGTTCTCTCATCCATGAATCTTTGAATGCTGTTCCTGGATTCCTGTTCTTTTTAATCTGAAGACCTGCAAACAATAGTGAGACAGGAGTGGCACAACTGCTATAGACCCTCCCATCCAAAAAGAGGGCAGTAGTTAACATTCTTGTAGCCTATAAGGCAGCTTCCCTTGTGGGCCCTCCACTTGCAGTCTCTCTTTCTCTCTTCCTCTACCTTCCTCTCACTTCCTCTGTTTCAACCCATTTTCTTATTCCTTTAAGCTACCTCAGCAGAACAAACCCCAATAATGAGTCTTAAAAAGCATCTTCTATGTTAATCTAACTTCTCATTCCTCTTAGACGCAGTTTTAGCTAAATTTTCTTTATAAATCCTTTCTCTTTTTATTTTATTATAACTTTTTCCTCTTCAGATTACACAACATTATTATTCTCAAATATAGCAGGTATGGCTGCAATGTGGAATTCCCTAAATTATTTATTTACATTGTTCCACTGAAATCTAAATCCAAAAGTTCCTTTAATTTGGAAACTGTCCTGACAGTTGTGATCAATCTTCAATGGAATGTTTCCAGAGTTAGGTTCATACTAGGAAAAGGGCTCTGTGTTGCAGCTGTTAGAGGAGCCCCTGCTTACCAGGCGGCTGGTTTAATGAAACGTGACTAGTGTCTCCGTCTTAAAGTGAGTAGCTGAGCACCCAGAGGGCTGGGTGGGAGTCATGCAGAATAAAAGGCTTTAGCACTAGCTTTAGTTTAACAGCATAGACAGTTGGCCATTTATAGGTCCTTGTGATTCTCTCTTTTATAGACATTATGAAAGATGAGGGAGACTGTAGCACAATGTTACAAATAAAGTGGAAAATCACATCAAAAAGATGGGCATGAGAAAGTAACACATAGACAAGTCTGAGGACGACCATGAATCACTGTAAACAGACTGCATGCCAAGGACTTTGGGATGAGACAGACAAAGCCTAAACTCTGACTTTTCTTTTAGCTAATGTTTGAACTTGGGCAAGCTATTAAACATATCAACCAGGTAATCCTCTAGGGGTGATTAAAAATATCTCACAGACATGATAGAAGGGATAAAGTAGATATTATGCCTTTGGTATGTGCCCTAGAAACATAAACTATATTAATAGTAGTTATTAATCAAAATCCTATGTATACTACTTTTATGTAATTATGTGGCTTAATAAATTGAAATTAAATCATTGAAGTATAATTAATTTTAACTCTCCAGTCTGAGTATCAAAACAGGAACTGCTGATGTGTAGGCAGTAAACACTGTTGGTAAATCATTACAAAATAAAAGCATACTCAAACATTGTAATAAAAATATTAATGAGTTACTATAATTCTCCCAAGAGTTTAGAATCTCCACATTTGAAAATTGCTGCAGTAGTGCATAGCAAATTTCCACAGTATTGGAAGTAAAAACTAAGCTTAAACATTGTTACATTAGATAGAAAAGAACATTATTCTCACATGAAGATTCAGATTAATCAATTATTAGTGGGGAAAACAACTTAAAAATTATTTTTTCCTTGTAATGGAGGATCCAGTGATATGATAGAATTCATGAACAGACATTTTGAATTATATAAAAGCTTATCTTACTATTCATGTTACTATTATATTTTCAAAGTAATAAAATATTTTAAAGGAAATGCTCTTCCTGTTTTAACAAGAAGCCCTGCATTTTTAGTTTGCACTGGGAATCACAAATTACATAGTTGGCTCTGTTTTCCAGTAACACATAACAGATACCAGCAATGCTGAAGTTTGGAAACTTTCTAGAATGCTCTTTGTTTCATTAGCAAGAATCCTTCCCCTCCATGATTCCCTTTGCCTTCTAGAAGAATAAAATGGGAAAAACAGAATTTTATTATTAAAAATATCCAAGAGGGTAATATTACTTTCCACTCAAACTGACTATACTAATCTAAGTTCTCACTCTTTATCTCTTTTACACTAAGGTATACCTGTAATTTTCAGAATTCGATTTTCAAAGTCTTCTTGTAGTTTTTAAAAATGTGCATTTATGGTATAGAAAGAAAATCATTTTACATCTACCAGTTTCCACTGAAAAACCACTAATACACTGTAGTCAAAATAAAATAAAAATGTTACAACATGAAAACAACTCTCAGGATATTATGAAATTATAGTTTAGTAGAGCTAACAAGTGCATTAATGCCAAAGAAAAATTGGGCTCAGTAATCAGGGAACCAAGTGTGCATTGTAAAGGTGCAGCCTCTCTGACTCTGGGTTTTATCATGGGTAACAGAGTAGGATGCTTGATGTCGGGCTCAAAGAAGGGCAATTGTTGGCAATGTCAGGAATTTCGTCATGGCATCTGCCAATGGTAGGTTATTGAGGATCAGAACCACAGAATAGGTAACACTGAAGCCTGTAGAATAATTAGTCTTGTTGCAGAAAAGCAAAGAAAAAGAAAGATGATAAATGCACACCCAGGGGGTTTTGTCAATTTTAACCTTCTGAGTGTGCACAGCTGTGAAGATAAAACTACGCACAGCTCATGGGTTAGGTTTCACATACTCTGCCTTTTGAACATCCCTATGTCACCATCGTGTACCATATAATTTGCATATTTCTCCCTTATGTAACTCCCTAACATGTTGAGGCCATCAAATGTATGCTGTCAAACTGATTAGGAAACTGACTACCACCTGCAGGTCAGGGCCAACGTTATGGGATCCCAGGTTCATCTCCTCTGCTTCCTACTCCTTTGGATCTCTAGTAAGAGAAACACTTCTTCTCCTCTGTGCCATTAAGTCCTCTGCATCTCCACAAAAATGTTATGTTTTCATAAGGAATTTATTTTCTTCATTCTCTCCAAATGTGATGGATTTGATTTATGTTTTTTACTTTGCTCCATAATCAGATACGAGGGCAGAAACAACACTCACACAGTCTCTGGCATTGGTGTCAGTGACTCCAGGAGACAAAGTCACCATCTCCTGCAAAGCCAGCCAAGACATTGATAATTATACAAGAAGCTACTACTCTGGTTTCTGGAATCCCACCTCGATTCAATGGCAGTGGGTATGGGACAGATTTTACCCTTACAATTAATAACATAGAACCTGAGGATGCTGCGTATTACTTCTGTAAACAAGATGATAATTTCCCTCTCACAGTGATGCACCCTGTTACAAAAACCTCCAAATGCTCTCAGTGGGATTGCCTCAGCTGCTACTGAAAATGTTCAGAATGTGGAACTGGGTGGCCTTGTGGTGTTTATAAGGTTTCTCCATGCCCATGCAACTCACTTCCTTTTTCTTTTTGTTTCTGTAGTTTCTGCTGCCCCCATTCTGTACCTGACACACTTGATATGGCAGAAACCAGAAAAGCCTTTCTCACATTGTCCAGCTGTGCCAGTAATTTCACCTGCAAGCAGAGGTAAATTCTCATGGCCAAATCCCCATCTCTTGCCACACTCATCATTTCTGTCTCCAAGAAAAACAAAACCAAAGACCAAGATGGGTCTTGCTTAGATTCCAAATAGCAGCATTAAAAGACATTGTCCCTCCCTATAAGGATTCTCGCCTCATCCACACAGTCATTGTGACTCTTCCCTAACCCACTGAGTGCTCACCAATCCTCTTCAGTCCTCCCTCCAGTGATTGGGGAAAGCAAGTGATAGGTACAAGAGCATTGTGTACTCTGGGTGCAGACCATTAATAGTCAGGTTCTTCTCAGATTCCAAGTATTTATCTTTCTTTTACTTTCCCTTGTTTTTTTCTTATCATATTGATCAGTAGGATGTCTCACTTCTTTTTTAAGGTAATTGTTCTTTTAACACAATTCAATTCTATAATCCCAAATTTAAAGAGATACCCTGTATGTCCTTGGCATGTGTTATATCTGGACAAGTTTTGGCTTATCCCCTTCTTGTCACTGCTCAAATCTCACATATTTTTCCAAAACCTGAAAACTGTGTAGAGGTTGAGGAAACTAAATTTGGCAAATCATTATACTTGAGGAAACACATATCTTTTTATCTTCACTCTCTAATGTTCAGGTAATGCTGTTTAATTGAGCATTTGCTATTTAGAGTCACTTTTCTGACACTTGTGGGAAAACAACACCACCAAAGTAGTCTTCATGTTTTGACCTCATTATTCCTGGATTATGCTAGTCTTCATGCTGTTCTACTACAAATACGATACTACCTAAAGAAACCTCATATCTGATTACAAAACTTGTTTCCTAATGAAATATTAAGATTTATCTGCAATTATCCCTAACTCTGCAAACTTAACTGACTTCTTAGGTTAGTATTTAATAACCATCAAATAAGGAATGGGTGAAAAATATTACCAAGGAAGGAAATAATTGAATCACAGAAATGAGAAATTTGTTTGTCGTTATTGCATGGTAAAGACCAACAAAGACCATTGCACCCAGTAATAATATGCATAATGATGAGCTCGTAGTTAAGAGCAATTTCTATCTTAGACTTACGGTCATTGAACTGGGCTGGAACCCTGGAGGGCAGGGTAGATGAATGATAATCAAAAACATGATTTCACTCATTAAGTTCTTTGGAAATCTCAATTTCATATTTTTCTTCTGCTTCTTGTAAGAGCAGACATCAAAGAATCTGATTCTGGACTCTCATTTTCTCTCTTATAGCTCTTTTCTACTATAAACTCTTTTTCACTTCTAAGGACATACTTTGATAAATATGGTCAACAGAACATTAAGGTGATGTCAATATTAGTGACTACCCTAGAAGACTGAATAGAAACATTTATGTTTGTCAGTTTTTAGCCCTCACTTAAGCTTCTTCCCTGACTGATGTAATCTCTCCCCTTAATTCTGGAGCAGGCATCAATAAAAATAATAAACAGTATGTTTAGTCTCAAATATGATAAATATGAAAAGTGGTCAGAATGTGGACAAGACCATTAAGTTTTTAGCTAAAAATAAAACTATTGAGTTTTTCCAATTCTTATCAAGAATTTTCTAAGATTGAAACTCCAGGTTTTAGTGAAAATCCTGTCCAGGAAATATAACATTATAGTCCCTTTCTCTCTGTTGCCATCTGTGTTGGGCTCATAGGTGACATAAAAGTGAATTTCTATCCTTTGGGAATATATAAATTCTCGGTTATTTCTTTTTATGTAGATGCTCTATCCCTTTCTTGTAAGCTACTTTCTTACTCAGTCACTACCTTGCATCATATACACAACCTCCAGTGTTTTATGGTAGGGTGTACCTATTGAAGCAGCTAGCAGAGACAAGTTTATTTATGTAGGTAACTGTGTACAATGTTCTACATTCCCTGAGTCTCTCACACTGTTACCACAGCAGCATTATAAAAACATCATCTTTCCATCTATCAATTGATCTATCCATCCATTTATCAATTGTCTAATCTACCTCCATAAATATACATATACACTTACATTTGTGTGTGTGTATAGAAGAAATGATGAAAGTTATATATGTCTTATGTCTCAAACTGTAGAAAGGATATGTAACATGTCAGCAATCTTTGAACACACTGCTGGATACAGAGTAAAATACATCGTTGCTGGTATATCAAACTGTAGTGGATAATCCTATTGATTTTCAAACAGGGTATACAAATATACCTTTCCACCAGCAACATATGAGGGTGTCTATTGTTCTACATCTCCATCAATACTTGGTGATGTAAAACTTTTTCATTTAAGCCTTTCTTCTACATGTGTGATAGTATCACACCATAATTATAATCTGTGTTTGTGTGATTATGTATGGATTATATATGCTTACAGAGCATTCGATCATTCTCTGGGTTAAAATTTCTGTTCAATTCTGCCCATTTTACTAACGGATTTTCTGATTTAGTTGAATTGATATGTATGAAAAATATACATAACATATGTTTGCTATGTATCAGCATATATCTACCTATCATCCATCCATCTATCTATCCATTGATCTAGACAGGCTGAATGTTTGTGCTCTACCAAAATTCATATGTTGAAATCTTAATCCCAATATGTTGATCAAGATTGGGCTTTGGGAGGTAAATAGGCCATTAGGGTAAAGCCCTCATGAATGGAATTAATGTTCTTAGAAGAAGAAGCCAAGAGACCAGAGGACTAGCTCTGGTCTTAGCTAGCTCTCTGCTCTTAGCCATAGGAGGATGCAAGAAGGCCATCTACAAACCAGGAAGTGGGGCTTCACCATACACCAGATTGGCTAGCACCTTAACTTGAACTTCTCAGCTGAAATAAATTTCTGCCGTCTAATCCCTTCCATCCTCCAGTCTATGGTAGTTTGATATAGCTCCTGAACTAATATCTATATCCATTTCTATAAAATTATAGGTATAGATCAAGAGAACCAGTATTTTTTTTGCATTTTTCTCTCTCTCTGGCTTACCTTTTTACTCTCTTAAATCTGTAAATGGGATCATTTCCTTAATTTATTTTTCAGATCATTTATTGTCATTGTAAAAATGCAACTTTTAATTTTCTTTCCTGAAACTATATTTAATTTATTAGTTCTAATATTTTTGATGAACTTTAAAAATATTTTATTTTATTTTAAGTTCCACGATATATGTGCAGGATGTGCAGATTTATTACATAGGGAAACATGTGCCATGGTGGTTTGCTGCACCTAGCAACCTATCACTTAGGTATTAAGCCCTATGTACATTATCTATTTATCATGATGCTCTTCCCTTAACCCCCAGTGTGTGTTGCTCTCCTCCCTGTGTCCGTGTGTTCTCATTGTTCAGCTCCCACTTGTAAGTGAGGACGTGAGATGTTTGGTTTTCTGTTCCTGTGTTAGCTTGCTGAAGATAATGGCTTCCAGCTCTATCCATGTCCCTACAAAGGACACAATCTCTTTCCTTTTTATGGCTGCACAGTGTTCCATGGTATATATGTACCGCATTTTCTTTATCCAATCTATCGTTGATGGGCATTTGGGTTGATTCCATGTCTTTGCTATTATGATTAGTGCTATAATGAACATACATGAACATGTATCTTTGTAATAGAATGATCTATATTCCTTTGGGTATATACTCAGTAATTGAATTGCTGGGTGAAATGGTATTTCTAGTTTTAGGTCTTTGAGGAATTGCCACACTGTCTTCCACAATGGTTGAACTAATTTATATTCTCACCAACAGTGTGAAAGTGTTTCTATTTCTTCAGAGCCTCACCAGCATCTGTTGTTTCTTTACTTTTTAATAAGTGCCATTCTGACTGGCATAAGATGGTATCTCGTTGTAGTTTTGATTTGCATTTATCTCATGATCAGTGATGTTAAGCTTTTTTTCGTATATTTTTTGGCCAAATATATTTTGAGAAGTGTCTGTTCATATCATTTGTCCACTTTTTAATGCAGTTGCTTATTTTCTTCTTGTAAATTTGTTTAAATTTTAGATAGATTCTGGATATTAGACCTTCCTCAGATGGACAGAGTGCAAAAAGTTTCTCCCATCCTTTAGGTTGTCTGCTCACTCTGATGATAGTTTCTTTTGCTGTGCAGAAGCTCTTTAGTTTACTTAGATGCCATTTGTCAATTTTTGCTTTTGTTTCAAATGCTTTTGATGTTTTTATCATAAAATCTTTGCCTGTGCTTACGTCCTGAATGGTATGCCTAGATTTTTTTCTAAGATTTTTATAGTTTTGGGTTCTGAATTTAAGTCTTGATATGGTTTGGTTGTATGTGTTCCCGCCTAAATCTCATCTTGAATTGTAACTCCCACAATACCCACATGTCATGGTAGGAATCCAGTGGGAAGTGATTGAATTATGGGGGTAGGTCTTTCCTGAGCTGTTCTTGTGATAGTGAATGAGTCTCATGAGATCTGATGTTTTTAATAAAATTAGAGTTTGCACAAACTCTCTCTTTGCCTCGTGCCATCCATTTAAGATGTGACTTGCGGGCCGGGCGCGGTGGCTCAAGCCTGTAATCCCAGCACTTTGGGAGGCCGAGGCGGGTGGATCACGAGGTCAAGAGATCGAGACCATCCTGGTCAACATGGTGAAACCCCGTCTCTACTAAAAATACAAGAAATTAGCTGGGCATGGTGGCACGTGCCTGTAATCCCAGCTACTCAGGAGGCTGAGGCAGGAGAATTGCCTGAACCCAGGTGACGGAGGTTGCGGTGAGCCGAGATCGAGCCATTGCACTCCAGCCTGGGTAACAAGAGCGAGACTCCGTCTCAAAAAAAAAAAAAAAAAAAAAAAAAAAAGATGTGACTTGCTTCTCCTTGTCTTCTGCCATGATCATGGGGTTTCCCCAGCCATGTGGAACTGTAAGTCCAATTAAACCTCTTTCTTCTGTAAATTGCCCAGTCTCAGGTGTGTCTTTATCAGCAGTGTGAAAGTGGACTAATACAGGTATTTATTTAATCCATCTTGAGTTATTAAAGAACTCTTTAGGGTTCTCTGTATATAAAATCATGCGGTCAGTAAGCAGAGATAATTTAACTTTTTTCTTTTTGATTTGAATGCCTTTAATTTCATTTTCTTGCCTAATTGCTCTGACTTAGGCCTTTCCAGTATTATGTTTAATAAAAGTGGTTAGAGTGAGCGCTCTTGTACTGTTCTTGTTCTTAGAAGAAAAGCTTTTAGCTTTTCACCATTGGGTATGATGTTAATTGTGGGATTGTCATATATGACCTTTATATGTGGAGGTACATTCCTTCTACACCTAGTTTGTTGAACAGTTTTTAGCAATTAAGAATGTTAAATTTAGTCAAATGAGCTTTTGTATCTATTGAGATGTTCATACGATTTTTTTCATCTTTCACTCTGTCATTGGAGTATGTCAGATTTTATTTACCTGCGTATGTTGAACTATCCTTGCATCAAAGGGATACATACCTTTTAATTGTGGCGAATAATCCTTTTAATATGCTGATGAATTCAGTTTTCTAGTATTTTGTTAAGAGTTTTTGCGTCTATGTTTAACAGTGATATCGGTCTGTAATTTTCTTTTTGTGTAGTGTTCTTATCTAGCTTTGGAATAAGGGATGCTGATGTCATAAAATAAGTTTGGAAGTGTTTCCTCTTCTTCAATTATCTGGAAAGTTTGAGAGTAATTGGCATTAATTCTTCTTTAAATGTTTGGCAGAATTCAATAGTAAAGCCACTGGGTCCTGTTCTCTTCTTTATTGGGATGTTTATGAGTACTGATTGACTCTTCTTACTAATTATTGGTGTGTTCAGATTTTTAAAAACATTTTCATGATTCTGTCTTGGTACATTGTTACTTATCTTGTGTTATGGCCCAACCCAGGTTATGACTTATTTTGGCAAATGTTCTATGTTCACTTGAAAAAGATATATATTCTTTCATTTTGGGGGATAGTGTTCATTAGCAGTTAGTTCAGGTTGGTTGGTATACTCTGTTACATTTTCGATATACCATTATATACTGTCTTGTTATATCAATTGTTGAAAGTAGTATGTCAAAATGTAACTGCATTTATGGAAATTGGTAAATGCTGCACATCAGGACTTTTAGGTTTTTGGAGGGCTGGTTGTTACACATTACTAGCTCAATAATGGTCCTATGCCATTTATAATTGTTGCTTTATAATTATCTTTAAAAAAGTCTGTTACTGTCTTTTTACTGTCCTTGCTCCTAGGCTCTTTGTCTATTACATATAATTTTTCCACCTATGATGATTTTTAAAGCTGTCTAAATAACATGCTTTCTGACAGATTTCTCTTAGACCCAAGCACCTCATTCCCAGGGAGAATGGACAGTGTTCAGGGAGGACACTTGTGTTCTACCTGCATGACTAGAGAGATATTAGGGACTGTCAGGTGTTAATTACACCAGATCAAAGGGTCAATAGTCAAGGAATGCTGCACTATCTTCTATCAATAGGGTTTATCATCTCCAGGAAGGAAATGGGAACAATAAAATGGGCACAATACTGTAAGAAATTTCTCAGCCTGGACATTTCCTAACATCAAAGTCCCCTTTTTGGGTAACCCTGCTAAACTTTGCAAAGATTAGAATTTTATCATTTATTCCAAAAATAATTTAAATATTATCATTCACCATAGAATACGATTGGATTTTATATTAGTAATCCTTAACACAAAATAACATTATTTCAATCAAATGACCCAAAGGATCCAGGATTTTGTGGTTGCTGCCTATAATCAAATTTTCTTGATTGGAGAGAAGTTCTACTGCTAGTTTTATCCTCTTGGTCCTGCTTATGCAGTCACATCTTAAGAAACAACCTACCTAAAGATTAATGCTCTAGTGAGAAAAGAATTGCAACACACCTATATTTTTGCCTTTGTTACACAGGCTACCCCCAAACTGGAGCCCTTTCAGGATCTATGTATCCCCTTGACCCTGTTTCTTTACTTTCTTCTACTGGCCAACCATCATCAGCAGTCAACTAATCCCACCCTGACTTCACTAGAGGCCACTGTGAAGCAAGAAGCAGGGACGATGACCATCACAATCTGAGATGGGGAAGCAGATGGGCCGTGAGGAAGAAGCTTTTTGTTCCAGTCTGTAACACTGTGGGTGGAAAGCCACTCCACTGCTGACAGTAATAGCTTGCAGCATCATCAGCCTCCATGCTGCTGATTGTGAGAGTGTAAGAGGTCCCAGAACCGCTGCCACTGAACCTGGCTGGGACTCCAGAAGCCAGACTTGATGTGCTATAAATAAGAAGCCTTGGAGGGGATCCTGGCTTCTGTTGGTACCAGTGCAAGTGGCTGGTGCTTACACTCGAGCTGGCCGTGCAGGAGATGGTGACTCTTTCTCCTTGGGAAACAGCCATGGATGTTGGAGACTGGGTCAGCACAATTTCTCTATTGGATTCTAGGATTATACAGAATGGATGAAAATGTAGAAACGTGAACAAAAATAGAGATGCACGAATACGTTAATATCATGCAATGTACAAAAGTACTATAAGACTTAATTTTAAAAGAAAAAAAAAGAGAAAATCCTGTTTTAGACTCAAGCTCCCTTGGGAAATACAATCATGAGTTTAGAGCTTTCTCTCTTTCCTACCTGTGACACTGAGCAGAAGGAAGATGAAAATTTGAGCCTGAAAATCCATTATGCTGGCTGAGCCCTGTCACAGGCTAAACATACATCTTCTTAAAATGAAACCCCCTTAAAAGCAATTCTGAGCATTTTGTGGTTATTGAGGAAGAGGTATGCAAATTAGCAGGTAGGACGTCCTTGGCTTTTAAGTCCCTATGAGCCTTCCTCTTGTATAAGTAATAGAGGACAGGGAAGATTCTCAGTTCTTTTTCTGAAGTGGTGTGAACACTCTGGTTCAGGATATTACGTATGTGTTTGTGTTCCCACAGGCTTAATTTGACCTCTTAGCAAGGAAAGAGCAGCGTGTAAGCTGTATTTGCTCTGTGGTATGAATTTGCTAAGGATTACCATATATAATATTCACGGGAAAACCCCAAATTCCACAGATGTTCATTCTCTTTCTCCAAAAGTTGCTAAACTGAGACCTTGCCCAATCATTGTGGTCTCCTCAAATGACTCTACTAACATCCCAGTGTGTAATCTGGAACCTAGATATCCTCAGGAATGTTTTCACAAAAGATTCACACCAGTTGCAGTCAGAGAAGAGAAAACACCAGTAAGGTAGGGCAGGCAAACTAAACCTTTTTATATGAAACTGAAGGAAATCCAGCCATCAGTTCATTAACAAATGTAATTTACCTAGCACTATACCCCTACTGATTTTGAAAGCACCCTGAGCTTGATGGAGCTGGAATAGAGATTCTGATTAAATAACTACAAATCAAAGTGATGATTATTTTAGTTACAATATGAACAGTGTTCTGTGGCTAGAGTGTTTAGCTAGAGGTCATATTTTATCTGAGTATGTTGAAGAATAGTTTTCCTAAAAGTTATCTATTAATTGACAAAGAGTTAGTGAGAATACTAGAGGCAGAGAAAATATGTCAGAGTTCATTCAAGGAAGGGTCTTAAAATTTAGTCTCACTGCAAATTTGGATTCTATTCTCTGGAATAGACTATTGAAAAGATATAGAGACCATGAGGAAGCATGAAAACATCTGCATTGCTTCCTCAAGGATGTTTAATTACCTCATTGATTCTCTTAGGAAATAATTTTCCCATTTTTGCTTGTTGATTCTCAAAGATGTAAAAATAACTTAGAGGATTTGTGACTAAAGTTCCCATGCCTAGAGATACTGACCTCCTATGTGGTGTTGAGTTTACCTTAATTCTTAAAGGATACTTAGCTTTGAAGAGAACTCTAGGTATATGGCTACTTTTTCTTATCATTTTAAGGATATTTTATGGTCTCTGCTTTTCCTCATTTATGTTTAGAAGTTTGCTATTAGTCTTCTTGTTTCTTTAAAATGAGAGCATTTTTTTCTGATGAAGTTTTTTTCTGTTTTATCAGTAGATACTAAAAGTGTGACATTATTTATACAGTGTAATACTACACAGCAATAAAAATTAGTAAATTGCAACAACTTGAATTTTTATAATAAAATAAAAATGACACATACCTATTACTCAAAACACATCTGAGAAGTTAATTTATAGAAATAGACATAAGCATGTGTAAAGATATAGGTAAAATTATATCAACTAATCCATTGGTTATATTAGCAAAACCTGAACATAATGTAATTGCCACTCAATAGAAATGCTTGAATAAAGTATAATTTCTCCACACAATCCAAAATGTGAAGATAAAGAATAGGTTGTATTTTTTTATCCCTGACCTGAAGATACTCACTTTAGAAATGTTAAAAATAAACTTCCAAAAATGTTATTTCATAAGCCAATATCTGAAAACATAGAAGCAAAATTATGAAGAGTAATAGTGTGTCTTTTCTATCTTTACAAATATGGTATCAATTCACATCTTGTGGGGTTACAATGAAGGAAGAAAGGGGCTATGGCAATGGGGAAAATGTATGGATAACATATAGTAATATTCATAGAGACAAATGAAGTTATAGTAACAAATGAAAAATGAAAAAGGCAATTTAATTTATATTGAATATATATATATATAATGTGTGTGTGTATATATATGTTTATATAATGTCAAGAATATGGAATGAGAGGAGACAGGTAAACACAATAAAAACTCTGACCAATGCCTGAAATAAGGATATTACAGAAATAGAACGATGGTATTTAAACATCTAAAAATAACATAATAATCACTAGAACTAAAAAAGATTCTGTATATCTGTATTCATTCATAGAAAGATGGAAGTTTCTAAATTACGATTAATATTTTCATCAGTCGGAGAAATATGGTGCTACTCAGAAAAATATTTTTTAAACAATTGATCCACATCATATCAGGTAATGAGATATTTCTTGAGTCCAGGCATGGTCATGTAACTTTCAGGACTCCTCTGTGTTTAGCATTTATAGGAGACCTTCTGACTACATTAACCTTCATCTAAACACATTTTAATTGCATTGAAAACTTTTGGTGGGAAGTGAGATGGCAAGCCATAGTGTTATTGCATATTCAGACCCCAAGAGGGAGCTGAGAGATCATGCCTTGAGGAAGTGATTATGAACTAGTCCCCTTCCAGAACTCTGGGTGATAACATTGCCTATTCACTGACTCACACCCTCCCCAGATGTGCAAAGAGAGTCCAGCTGCCCGAAGCCCTTATTAGTATGCAGATTCCCCATAGTCAACACTCCTTGGCATCCACCACATCTGTAGGCGAAGCGCAGTTCCAGGCGCAGCTCCTCAGGTGTCTTTTACCCAGGTGAAAGTCCAAGGTAGATCAGTCACAAAAACAAAGTCCTCAGTGGAATTTTTAAATTGCTTCATTAAAGTACAATGTCAAACCATGAAAAGCACCTATTGTAAGTGTGCCAATCAATGACTTATGGTAAATTTACAAAGTTGTAGATAACCACAGCTTAATCTTACAGCACTTTAATCATCCCCTGAAGGATCCCTTGTGCAAAGCAGCAGTTATTTTTATTTCCACTTTCAGCCTCAGGTATTTATTAATTGACTCTCCCTCTACTGATTGCCTGATATGAACATTCTATATAAATAGAATAATGCATGTATAGTCGTCCCTATCTGGTTTCTTTCCATTAAACTAAGTTTAGTTCATCCCTATTTTAGCATGTATCAGTAGTCTGTTTCTTTTTATTTTTGGATAGTATTCCACTATATGGATATATCACATTTTATTGATCTGTTCACAGGTTGATGAACATTCAGGTCCTTTGCACTTTTTGGTTATATGATGATCAATAGTGCTGCCATGAATATTTGCCTATAAGTCTTTGCATGGACACTGGTTTTGACTTTTCGCAGATAGACCTCTACAAGTGGAAATGCTGTGCCATATGATAAATTTATGTTTATTTAAAAAAAACTGCCAAACTGTTTTCAAAAGTGGCTGCAGCATTTAACATTTGCACCAATAATGTATGAAGGCTCCTTTTCCATCACATTTCACCAACTTTTGTTATTGTCTGTTTTTTAAATTATTGTTAAAATCATTATATAGTATGGTGCCCATTGTGAGCTTAATTTGATTTTTACTAATGACTAATAAGGTTGAGCATCTTTTCATGTGCTTATTATCTGTTCATATATCTTCTCCCATAACATTTCTACTAAAATATTTTGTTCATTTTTAAATTGGATTGTCTTATGACTTATTTATATATTCTGGAAATGAGTCATTTATCAGATAAATAATTTATAAATAATTTCTCTGGTCTATGGTTTGTCTTTTCATTTTCTTAATGGTGTCCCTTGAAATTTAAATGTTCTGAACATTAATGAAACCTAATATATTAGCATTTTCTTTCACAAGTTGAGCTTTTGATGTTGTAACTAAAACATTTGCTGAACACAGAGATGGAAAAGTTTCATCCTAAAGGTTTTATAATTTCTTTTTTAGAAATGGGCAAAAGCTGGAAGCATGTCCCTTGAAAATTGACACAAGACAATGATGTAATTTCTTACCACTCCTTTTCAACATAGTATTCAAAGTTCTGGCCAGGGCAATCAGGCAAGAAAAAGAAATAAAGGGCATTCAAACAGGAAGAGAGGAAGTCAAACTATCCCTGTTGGCAGATGAAACGATCCCGTATCTTGAAAACCCCATCATTTCATCCTCAAAGCTTTTTAATCTGATAAGCAACTATGGCAAAATCTCAGATACAAAATCAATGTGCAAAAATCACCAGCATTCCTATACAACAACAACAGTCATGCAAAGAGCCAAATCACAAACAAACTCCCATTCACAAGTGCCACAAAACGAATAAAATACCAAGAAATACAGCTAACAAGGGAAGTGAAAGATCTCTGTAAGGAGAACTACAAACCACTACTCACAGAAATAAGAAACAACATAAATAGAAAAACAGTCCATGTTCACCGATGGGAGGAATCAGTATCATTAAATGGTTTTACTGTCAACAACAATTTATAGATTCAATGCTATTCCCATTAAACTACCACTGACATTCTTCATAAAACTAGAAAAAACTGTTTTAGGGAGAGAGATCCAAGATGGCTGATCACTAGCAGCTCGGGATCATAGCTCCCAGTGAAAGCGCAGCGAACAAGAGGATGCCACACTTTCAGACGAATTTTTGTTGCTCACGCACCAGAAGATTCCCGGCAGAGGAGCCCCACGGGTCGCCAGTCGACTCTTGGGGCTGGCGAGGCGGTTTTGCCGCTGCCTTGGTGCAGCAGTTCTTGGTGCAGAGTCAGAAAAGCACCATCAATCATAATGCCACTGTTTTGGCTGGCGCAGTCGGTTGCTCAGATTTTAGCGCTGGGAATGAACAAGTTGGACGTCCACTCAGAAACCCAATTATAAAGACGGCAATTATAAAGACCACAGATGGATAAATCTATAAAGAAGGGAAGGAAACAGCCTAAAAAGGCTGAGAATACCCCAAATCAGAACGCCTCTCCCTCTACAGGGGATCACATTTCCTCATCGCAACGGAACATGGCCTGATGGAGAAGGAGTGTGTTCCATTAACAGAAGCAGGCTTCAAAAGGTGGATGATAAGAAACTTCGGTGAATTAAAAGAACTTGTTCTAACCCAATGCAAAGAAACTAAGAACTGAAAAAAGGTTTGATGAAATGTTAACAAGAATACACAATTTAGAGAGGAATATAAGTGAATTAATGGAGCTGAAAAACACAACACAAGAACTTTGCGAACTATGCACAAGTTTTAACAGCCAAATTGATCAAGCAGAATAAAAGATATAAGAAGTCGAAGACCAACTTAAGGAAATAAAATGAGAAGACAAGATTAGAGAAAAAAGAATAAAAAGGAAGGAGCAAAGTCTCCAAGAAATATGGGACTATGTGAAAAGACCTAATCTACGCTTGATAGGTGTACCTGAATGTGATAAAGAGAATCAATCCAAGCTGGAAAATATGCTTCAGGATATTATTCAGGAAAATTTTCCCAACCTAGCAAGGCAGGACAAAATATTCAACTCCAGGTAATACAGAGAACACCACAAAGATTTTCCTCAAGAAGACCAAACTCAAGGCACATAATCGCCAGATTCACCAGGGTTGAAATAAAAGATTGAGGGCAGCCAGAGAGAAAGGTCAGGTTACCCATAAAGGGAAGCCTATCAGACTCACAGCAGATCTCTCAGCAGAAACCCTGCAAGCTAGAAGAGAGTGGGGGCCAATATTCAACATCCTTAAAGAAAAGAACTTTCAACCCAGAATTTTACATCCAGCCAAACTAAGCTTCATAAGCGAAGGAAAAATAAAATCTTTTGTGAACAAGCAAGCACTCAGAGATTTCATCACCACCAGGCCTGCTTTACAGGAGCTTCTGAAAGAACCACTACCCATAGAAAGGAGCAACCAGTATCAGCTTTTCTAAAAAATACCAAAAAGTAAAGACCATCAACATAATCAAGAATTTACATCAACTAATAGGCAAAACAGCCAGCTAACATTAAATGGTGGTATTAAACTCACATATATTATTATTAATTCTAAATTTAAATCGACTAAATCCCCTAATCCAAAGACACGAATAGACAAAAAAAGCCAAAACCCATTGGTATGCTGCATCCAGACCCATCTCACATGCAAGGATACACAAAGACTCAAAACAAAGTGATGGAGAAAGATTTACCAACCAAAAGGAGAGCAAAAATAAATAAATAAATAAATAAATAAAAAGCAAGAGTTGCTTTAAAGCAACAAAGATCAAAAGAAGCAAAGAAGGATATTACATAATGATAAAAGGATGAATGCAACAAGAAGAGCTAAAGATCCTAAATATATACACACCCAATACAGGAATACCCAGATATATAAGACTTATAAAGAGACTTAGACTCCCACA
>NW_016107414.1:6496387-6514698 GCF_001604975.1 Cebus imitator
AAAAGAAAGAAGGTGTTTCTCTATCAAACAAAAACAAAAAAAAAGAAACCTTGTAAAATCATGATGAATACAGGGACAATAGGATGGAAATCAGCCAATAAAGACTTAAATTTTGGAATTAGATAAAGTTTGAACAGAAGGAGGTTCTGCTATTTATCACCAGTTGTGTTATCTTAAGCTGTAATATCAATTTGAGCTTTGGTATCTTATCCACAAATGAAGAATAATAATACTTTACTTCACACCAGGTTGTGAGGATTAAGTGGAATCCTGTTTGTAAGTAGCCTAGCCTAGTACCTTCTTAGAGTAGCTGTTCAATCCATGTTAAACCATGTTAAAAAAAAAAAAAAACTATTTTAAAGTTCATATGAAACAACAACAAAAAAGCCTGAATAACCAGGTGATCCTAGGCAAAAAGAACAAAGGAGGCGTCACACTACCTAACACTTCAAATTATGCTACAGGGCTACAGTTATCAAAACAACATAGTACTGGTACAAGAACAGACACAGACCAATGGAATAGAGTAGAGAGCCCAGAAATATGGCCGCACACCTATAACCATCTGATCTTTAATAAAGTTGACAAAAGCAAACAATGAGAAAAGGACTTCCTATTCAATAAGTGGTGCAGGGATAACTGACTAGACATATGCAGAAGCTTGAACCTGGAGCCCTTTCCTTAAATCAGATACAGAAATCAACCCAAGATGGATCAAATATTTAAATGTAAAACCCAAAACTATAAAAACCCTGGAAGACACCCTAGGCAATACCATTCAGGACATAGGGACGGGCAAAGATTTCACAAGGAAGATGCCAAAGCAATTGCAATCAAAGCAAAAATTAACAAATGCGATATAATTAAACTGAGGAGATTCCACACAGAAAAATAACGTATGAACAGAGTAAACAGATCACCTACAGAACGAGAGAAAAATTTTGTAAGCTATGCATCTGACAAAGGTCTAATATCCAGCATTTATAAGGAACTTAAATTTGCAAGAAAACAAGCAACCCCATTAAAAAGTGGGTGAAGGACATGAAAAGACACTTCTCAAAAGAAGACATGCATGCAGTCAATAGTCATATGAAAAAAAACTCAACATCACTGATCATTAGAGAAATGTCAGTGAAAACCACATATGAGTTACCATCTCACACTAGCCGGAATGACTACTATTAAAAAGTCAAAATAACAGGTGCTGGTGAAGTTGTGGGGAAAAAGGAATGCTTATACACTGTTGGTAGGAGAGTGAATTAGTTCAACCATTGTGGAAGATAGTGTGGTGGTTCCTCAAAGACCTAAAGTCAGAAATACAATTTGACCCAGCAATCCTATTACTGGGTATATATTCAAAGGAATATAACTCATTCTATTCTAAAGACACATACATGTGTACTTTCAGTGCAGTACCATTCACAGTAGCAAAGACGTTGAATCAACCCAAATGCCAATCAATGATAGACTGGATAAAGAAAATGTGGTACATATACACCATGGGGTACTATGCAACCATAAAAAAAAATGAGATCGTGTCCTTTGCACTAACCACACCTATATAAGATGAAAACTTACTCAACAAATGTTTTTTCTGACTGCTCCAGTAACTGGACATTCACTCTTTCCTGCTTGTTGGGCCTCCCTATTTCCTGAGACACAATAATATGAAAATTAGGCTAATTAAGAACTTTATAATGGTCTGTAAGTGTTAAAGTGAAAGAAATAGTTGCATGTCTTTCACTATCAATAAAAGCTAGAAATAGTTAGGCTTAGTGAGCAAAGCATGTCAAAAGCTTAGATAGACCACAAGCCAGACCTCTTGCCCCAGTTAGCCAAGTTGTGAATGCAAAGAAAAAGTTCTTGAAGGAAGTAAACAGTGCTACTCCAGTGAGCCCATCATGAGTGTCTAAAAAGTAACATAGCCTTATTGCTGACATGGAGACATTTTTAGTGATCTGGATAGAAGCTCAAACCATACAGAAGGAGCAGAATTGAAAAAAAAAAAAAAAAAAAANAAAAAAAAAAAAAAAAGAAAGAAATACATAAAGAAGAAGTTGAAATCAGCCACAACATTCCCTTAATCCAAAGCCTAATCCAGAGAAAGGTCCTAACACAGAATTTATGAAGCCTGAAAGAGGTGAGGAAGCTGCAGGAGAAAAGTTTGAAGCCAGCAGAAGTTTGTTCATGATGTTTAAAGAAAAAAGCCATCTTCATCACATACAAGTGGAAAGTGAAGCAGCAAAGTGCTGATGAAGAAACTGCAGCAAGTTATCTAAAAGATCTAACTAAAATTATTAATGCAGTTGGCTACACTAAACAGATTTTCAATGTAGATTAAACAGTCTTATATTGGAAGATGATGCATCTAGGACTTTCATAGCTAGAGATGAGAGATCAATGGCTAGCTTAAAAGCTTCCAAGGGCAGGCTGACTCTTTGATGACCTATGCTAAGTCAAAGCCAATGCTCATTTTCCATTCTGAAAATCCTAGGGCCTGTAAGAATTATGCTAAGTCTACTTTTCCTGTGCTCTATACATGAACCAACAAAGCCTAGATGACAGCACACCTGTTTAGAGCATGGTTTACTAAATATTTTAAGCCCACTGTTGAGACCTGCTGCTCAGAAAAAAACAGATTTTTTTTTTCAAATATTATCGCTCATTGATTGACAATGCACCTAGTCCCTGAAGTGCTCTGAAGGAGATGTACAAAAAGATGAATGTTGTTTTCATGCCTGATAACACAACATTAATTCTTCAGCTCATACATCAAGGAATAATTTTGACTTTCAGCTTTATTATTTAAGAAATACATTTCGTAAGGATTGAACTGCTATGATTCCTCTGATAGATCTGGGCAAAGTAAATTAAAAACCTGGAAAGGATTCACTATTTTAGATGCCATTAAGAAAATTTGTGACTCATGGGAGCTGGCCAAAAAATCAATATTAACAGAAGTTTGAAAAAAGTTGATTCCAACTCTCATGAATGATTTCAAGTGGTTCAAGACTTCAGTGATGTAAGTAACTGCAGATGTAGTAAAATTAAAAGAGAACTACAATTAGAAGTATGCCTATGTAACAAATCTGCAT
The DNA here is from genome assembly GCF_001604975.1 of Cebus imitator. NCBI lineage: Eukaryota > Metazoa > Chordata > Mammalia > Primates > Cebidae > Cebus > Cebus imitator. Next base: position 6,499,483 of record NW_016107414.1, read on the forward strand.
ATCCTGCACATCCCATTTTTTAAAGAAGAAATAAAGGAAAAAAAAAAGAATTGGAGCTTGAAGATGTAATTGAATTGCTTCAATATTACAGTAAAACATTAGTGGATGAAGACTTACTTCATATGGATCAGCAAATAAAATAGTTTCTTGAGATATAATCTACTGCTGTGAAGATGCCATGAGTATGGTTACAACGTCAACAAAAGATTTATAATAGTATAACATAAACTTACTTGATAAAGCAACAGCAGGGCTTAAGGATTGACTCCAATTTTGAAAGAAGTACTACTATGGGTAAAATGCTATCAAAAAACATGTCATGCAGAAAAATCTTTAATTAAAGGAAGACTAAATCAATGTGAAAAACTTCATTGCTGTCTTATTTTAAGAAATTGCCACAATCACCCCAACCATCAACAGCTACCACCCTAATCAACCAGTAGCCAACAGCATTGAGAAAAAACTTTCCACCAGCAAAAAGATTACTCACTGAAGGCTCAGATGATTGTTTCCATTTTTTGACAATGAAGTATTTTAAATTATGTAAATTGTTAAAATATCATGCTATTTCACACTTAATAGATTACAGTATAGAACTATATATAACTTTTATATATACTCAGAAAACCAAAAATTTGTATGATTCACTTTATCATGGTATTTGCTTTATTACAGTGCTCTGGAACCAAACTTACAGGTATGCCTGCATGTATATGCCTATATTTAAGGACTTTATAGGTACATATAATCTGTTTAAGATACTCACACAAAAAGTTACATATTGATCAGTTAATGAAAATGTGATCAGAGGCTCACAGGAACATAAACCAGTACTACCAGTAGGACCAATGTTTCAATATTTGTTAATTCAGCATTTCTGACATTACGGATTAACATATCTATTGAAATATAATAAAATGTAACTGGATATAGAGATAAAATTTATTTCTGCATACTGCATATTGTATTGTGTGACTTAGTCAAAGTTGTTTATTACTAGTATATTGTATGTGTGGTAGTGGGGGACATGTATTCTTTATCATTTAATGTATACATATATACATATATTTTTTGTAATTAAAACACTTTTACTTCTTTCTTTTAAATATTGAGGTATTTTATTTTTCATTTTCTTCTTGCTTGACTGCTTGACAAGAATATCCAGTGCAGTGTTGAACTGAGTAGCAAGAGTGAATATCCTTGTCTTATGATTTTAGAAGGAAAGCATTCTTTCAACTTTAAGTATGATGTTAGCTGTAGGTTTTTCATGTATAACCATTATAAGGCAAAGGAAGTTTCCTTCTGTTACTAGTTTGTTGAGAGCTTTTGTCATAAAGGAGTTTTAAATTTTATCAAATACATTTCTCTATTTATTGAGATGATTACAGTTTGTGTATTTACTCTATTTATGTGGCATATTACATTATTGATTTTCAGATGTTAATCTACCTTGCATTGTTTAACAAATCTCAGTTTGATTATGGTGTATAATCATTTTTATATGCTACTGGATTCTATTTAGTAATATCTTTTGAGAATTTTTTCACATGCATTAATAGTGGATATTGGTCTACAGCTTTCTTTCCTTGGAATGTCTTTGGCTTTGGTGTTGCGGCTTCATAGAATGAGTTGGGGAGTGTTCTTTTCTCCTCTGTTTACTGAAAGAATTTGTGGAAGATTGGTAATATTTATTCTTTAAATGCTTAATAGAATTCACCAGTGAAGCCATGTAGTCTCAGTTTTTCTTTATTGGAAACTTTTTAACTTCTTCACTTGTTTTAGTTCTATTCATATTTTTTATTTGTTTTTGAATTAGTTTTGGGCCATCTCATCTAAATTGCCTAATTAAATGACAATATTGTTTATTATATTTTCTTACAGTATTTTTAAAGTTTCTGTAGGGTAGGCAGTTGTACCCCTTATTTCAACCCTGATTTTAATAATCTTGGCCTTTTCTTTTTTCTTCAAGAGTCATAAGGATTTTCAACTTTGCCAATCTTTCCAGAAACACAACTTTTGGTTTCAATGATTTTCTGTCTTTTACTTCATTGATTTATACTCTATTTTTTTTTATTATTTTCTTCCTTCTGCTTTCTGTGAATCTTGTTGACTCCTCTTTTTCTAGCCTGTTAGTACATAAACTAACCCATTAGTTTTAGATATTCTTTCTTTCTTTATTAATACAGGTAATTATAGGCCAACATTTATAAAATTATTTATTTCTTTCAAATTTCTATAGAGGCAACCTTCACCACTTCCTCACTCAGTAAGCAACAGGAGGAACATGAGAAGCTGGGATGAAAACACCATTTTGAGGGATCTGTTTGTCTGATGCTGGTCAGAACATATTACCAGAGGAAGCTTCCTTATTTAACCCCCTTCAGATAGGGGCCGCTTGGGAGGGAGAGTAAAAACAAACAAAACTCTTAGGCAGTATGACAGTTTTAGTGGACAATCTTAGGTTGGCCCCATGATATATAACCACTGGTGTTTCATAAACTGTGTAATTCCCTCTTCTTGAGTCTGGGCAGAATTTGTGACTTCCTTCTAGCATACACAATGTTACAAAGGTGAAAGTATTTTGCAGATGCAATCAGGGTCCCAAATCAGTTGGGTTTGAGTTAATGATAAAGGAGATCATTCTGAGTAGATCTGACTTAATTAGATCAAAGCCATTAAAAAAGGAAGTGAGCCCTCCTTGTTACCAAGAAATTCTCCTAGCTGGTTTGATTATTAGTAGCCCATGTGGCAGGAAACTTCAGATGTTCTCTAGGACCTTAGGGTGATCTCTAGCTAATAGCCAGTTAAAAGCCAGGACCCTCACCCTTACAGTTACTGTGAAAATAATTCTGCCAACAATTTGAATGCTCTTGGAAGCAGACTCTCTAAATTCCCAGATGAGAATGCAGCCTGGTCAACACCTTGACTATAGCCTGTGAGACCTTTAAGAGAGGACCCAGATAAGCCATGTCCTGGCTCCTGACTCATAGAAACTGTGTGTGAATATTAAACGTGTTTTATTTTTAGCCACTAAATGTGTGATAATTTGTATGGGCCAATAGCCAACAAATAAAACCATAAAATTTCATATGTAGTGAGATAGAGTTGCAAACTTAGAAACCAATGCAAATCTTATTAGACTGAAATGCTGCAAAAACCTATTTTGCCAGAGTTTCTCTGCTTCTTTTGGGGAGGATGGAGAAGACTGAGGGAGGCCAAGGTGGGGATGGAAGAGCACATGATCATGAATCTTTCTATGATGGTGGCTGTGCAAACTCACATTTCTGGAGTCCATCCTACTTGTAGTGCTAGAGCAATTAGAAAAGCAAAAAGAGAGAAGATGAGAGAAAACCTTAACAATGAGCACAGAAGATATCACAGGAAAAGGACAAGACGTGTAATCCCAGGACTTTGGAAGGCTGAGATGGGTGGATCCCTTGAGGGCAGGAGTTCGTGACCAACCTGGCCAACATGGTGAAACCCCATCTCTACTAAAAATACAAAAATTAGCTGGGCATGGTGGTGGGTACCTGTAATTCTAGCTACTTGGGAGACTGAGGCAGGTGAATCACTTGAACCTGGGAGGTGGAGGCTTTCATGAGCCAAGATTGTGCCTTTGTCCTCCAGCCTGGGTGACAGAGTGAGACTCTGTCTCAAACATAAAATAAATAAAATAAGTAAAGTACAGTAAAATAAAATAAAAAAGAAAACGTAAAAGGACATGGACACTGTATGAGGAATAAAGGACAGGTTATTAAATCTGGAGCTGGGAATCTAACTTTTGGGAAAGACACAGAGATAGAGACATCTAAATTAAATGAGCAGAGATAACTACCTCACAATTCTTAGGTTTCTAAATAACTAGGAATGCCTTTTCATGTGGATTCAGCAAATAAAAGTGGGGAAATATCGAAATTCAGGTGAGAAGGTCACCTATATCTCAAAGATATAGAGCTAATAATTTTGACTATTCAGAGCATTTTTTAAAATGACTACAAATCTTCCTTAAAGTGTAAAATTCTTCGTTGGTAAGGGTCTTTGACATAAAAATATACATTGAAAAGGACAAAATTCCAGAGAGGTCCTGATGCAGTAAAGAGATGATCAAATCATAGAGCTGATTGTAACTGTAACACACACAGGCACGCATACACACATATCAATTTAAGGATTTTCTCTTTGATAGTTTGACCCCTTTGTTCAAACAAGCCTATGACAGCAGGCTGATGGACCTGGATAAAAAGCCACATCTGAGGGATTTGAGCTTCAGGGAGCAGCTACCTGGGGAGGTTTTTGTTTAGACATGAATCACTGTGGGAGGAACATTCTTACTCTGCTGACAGTAATAGTTGGCAGCATCGTCAGCTTCCACAGGATCAATTGTGAGGATGAAATTTGTCCCAGACCCACTGCCACTGAACCTGTCTGGGACCCCCGTGTCTTTATTGGATGCTTGGTAAATCAGAAGTTTAGGGGGCTGTGCTGGTTTCTGCTGATACCAGTGAATGAAGTTCATTCCTAAGAAACTGACACTCTCACTGGCTCTGCAGGTGATGGTGGCCCTCTGCCCTGGAGACACCGCCAAGGAGGCTGGAGACTGGGTTAGCACAATGTCCCCAATGCAACCTGAAATGATAAAGACAAATAAAATATATTATGTACTGAGACTATCCCCATGTAGGCCCATGCCTTGGTGACACCTGTAACTACAGTCATGTGCAACATCTTGAGTAACCAGAAAACAAAAAGTAACCGGGGAACTTATAACCTACAATGAATGTCTTAACTCCAACAACCAAGAACCCAGAGACACAAACAACAATGAGGGCTGCATGAGTTTGCCCAGTGTTTCTCTACACCCCCCTCACCTGGAGCCCAGAGCAGGATGATCCATAGCAGAAGACCCCCTGACCCCATCTCTGAGAGCTGAACTAGAGGCTGCTTTTCAGGAGCCCTGACAAGCTGCCTTTAAGGATGCTCTGTGCAGCTTGAACCCGACATGCAAATCAGCTCAGAAAAGTTTGGGTTGGCGCTCAAAGGGGACACCTGCTTTTATTTCACCCAGAGGGAGTAGGGGCTAACAAAACATTTCCTACGTAGCTCAAGCATGTCCCAAGGGATTTTGTGATCTTTTCTATCGGATTTTTGCTGGCCAATCTACTTGAGATGCCATGTGGAGGAGTGTACTGGGGCTGCCCTGCCATTTGGATATAAGTTATTTCAGAAATACTGTTGATTTCTCAAAATTCAAATGTTATATCATTATGAATAATAACACATTTAAACTTGTATCATTGTCAGAAAGAGAAAGCAAGTTGGGTAGTTTTACAAAACTAGTTTGTATGAAAAGGGGAAGTTTGTTCCACTGAGTAAGTGGTATTTAAAACAAGTCTACAAATGTAATCATGATCTGGAAAGGATGAGGGGGGTGAGCATGAAACTTTGATGAAGACTGGAAATTTAAACTAATTGAGGAGCTTGCCTCAGTGTGGACAAGGCACCTTCTTAGTACTGAAACCAAGGCTATCTCCACAAGAGGCCCTCAGAAGCAGAAGAGTTATTGTAGTGGATCCTATTCAGAGTGGAGAACAACCATCCCTAACTCGCACTGGTCCCATCTGCCTTGCCACTGGAAGCTGAGAGCTAGGGAACTCCATCTTCTCTACAGCAAGATATGGTGCCCACGCATGAGCCAGCTGGCAGTCTCACCCACTCATAGGTGAAGGTTTTTTTCCCCACCAAAACAAGTCTAAAATGTCTGGAAGAAGGGATTGCATCTTCAAATGTGTAGACAGCAACAGAAGGCTCCCCTTATAAGGAACATGAAAAGTCAGGGAACATGATGCCAAACATCACTTCTCCATGAGCTCCACTGCAGGACTCTATTCTGTTACTTGTGATGGAGTTCAGGGCCAGAGGGGCCCCTCTATGCTGCTTCCAGCTGTGCACTGGGGTCCCTGATTACTCAGGTCTATTTTTTCATTGATATTAACATGCATATTAGCATACTTAACTAAAGTTTTCTTTTAACACTCTGGGAATTTATTTTACATTTAAAAAATTTTATGTTATTTTATTTTATTTTGATTAAGGATCTAGGTAAAACTAAAATAATGGTCTTTCTACATCTCAAATATACAGTTTTACAAACAGTTGAAAATGAACACCTGAGAATTACAAATACCCCTTAGGGCAAGGAGAAGAGTGGGAATTTAGATTAGTGTGGTAAGTTTGAGTGGAAAGTACTATAAGCCTCTTGTTTTTCCTAAATAGTTAAATTCTGCTTATCTAGTTCTGTTCCCCTAGAAGGGATTAGGAATAATGGAATTTGAGTATTCCTTGAAAAAACAACATTTTCAAGAAATTTAAGAAGTTTTCAAACTTTAGCCTTTCAGATGTCTAGTACATAGCTCTGGAAAACAGAGCAAGCTTCAAATTGTAGATTGAAAAGAAAGATAAAATATTTCAGAGGAAACAATATGCCATGAGAAAAGTGCTGAAAAACTCCACCTGAAGCCTTGATTAGGGTGGGGACAATCCCTGAGCTTTGCCCCCTCCTACAACTCTGGTGGAGTAGGACAGAAGTAGAGGTAGGAAGTAAAAGGCAGTTGATTGGGGGGAAATTTGCATTTTTTATTAGGCAGTCTAGGTGACTAATCATTAAGAAGACTCTGGAAAATAGAGACAAACTTGACCACTTTAAAATGTCCACTGCCCCATCCTCTGACTTCTACTCTTTGTCCAGCAACCAAGTGATAAAAAGGATTTACTAAACACAGCCTGCAAGGACACAGTCCTCAGAGTCAGTTCTGGGGTGGAGGTAGGGAAGGTAATGACAAAATGCACCCACGTGTGTTTGGAGCAATCAAGAAATACTGAACTTTACCATATGTTGGCAAACAGAAGACTTAGATAGAGCAACCCCATCAAGGATAAGTAATTTGACATTAAATAATACTGAAAAATTACAAATATAACATGGGGGAGGACTGTATGACTGACAAAAATACATGGCAAGCAAATAATACATTAGATGACTCTTTGAAAATGACGTATTACAGTAAAACAAAAGTATTTTCTGTAGCAAATGATTGTAAATTTAGAAGCCACACGCGCGCGCACACACACACACACACACACACACAACACAGTTAAATTTATCTTCAAGGATGAGATAATTAGCAAGAAAATAATAGTTAAAATAAATGTATCTGGCTACAGGTAGAGGTTTAAAAAAGTAAAGCAGAACTAGTAATTGTAACATAGAAAAAATATAACCAAAGAGAGAAATAAATGGTGTCAAAGACACATAAGGTAAGTTTAGCAAAAGAATAAAATTTAGAAAAAAAGCCAAGAAAAACCCCAATTACAGATAATTATAGAAAGGACAGAAAACAAGCAGCCAATATACATTGATAATTGATGTGTTTTAATTATACAATTTAATAAAATGGTAAATGAAATAAAATGTAATCACATAATGACCAGGATGTCAATATATTTAAGTGAAGATATGTTAAAACACCCCATCATAACATATATATATATACACATATATATAAAATGTATATACATACATATTTATTAAATACATAAATATTAAAAGATATATCTATAAAAATTATTTAACATAAAGAACTTATATGAATTCATTTCTGACTTGGTATTTAAAAAGACTATTTAAGCCAGAAGAAAAAGGAATTATAAAATAAACAAAAAATGAATATAAAAAGAAAGCAACAGAAACCCAACATAAAGTTTCTAAGTAGAAGCTTTAAATCAATGTCAAACACAAAATTATACACTGAAAAAAATAAATACATAAAAAATATAAACTATTTACAACAATCAAAGACATCTCACAAAATAATAAAGAAAGCAAATTTAAATTAGAAAAATAATCCATAAAATTTACAAATTGTACTTTATCAAAATTGAAGTTTCTGATCTGAAAAAAATACCTATTAAAGGGGTATAATAAGTTGAAAGTACACTTACCATGTAATTGAGCAAATGAACTCTTGAGCAATTATCTCAGAGAAATGAAACATTATTACAGAGAAACTTGTTCACAAATGTTCACAGAAGTTTTATTTACAATAGCTAAATCAAGGACATTACCCAATGTCTTTCAGTAAGTAAATAGTTAAATGGGGTAATCCATATCATAGAATACATTCGGAAATAAACAGCAATGAACTATCAATACATCCAACTTTGATGACCCTCAAGGATGTTATGCTCAGTGAAATAAGCCAATCTCAAAATGGTACTTATTACATGATGTCTTTCACGTGATGTAAGTCAAGGGATAAATACGGGGTAAAGAAGGGGGGTGTGGTTCTGAAAAGGTAATGCCAGGAGTCTTATGATGATAATTTAGCTGAGTTTCTTGATTACAGTGATGGTTATACAAGGCCACATACATGATTCATTCACATAGAGCTACACACACATACACACAATCATATAAACAAAAATTGAGTGCCTATGTAACTTGTGGAAACTGAGTAAGTTCTATGGATGATACCAGTGTTAATTTCATGTCTTTGATATTTGTACTATAGTTTGAAGGATGTCAACATTGGAGAAAGTTGAATGAAGATGCATGAGCCTTCTGTATATTTCTCTGCAAATTCCTGTGAATCTATAATTATGTAAAAATAAAAAGTAAAAAAAAAAACTTTATTACTTGAAAACCTTGAAAAAAATAGGCTGGTGTTAAACAACGAGAACACATGGACACAGGGAGGGGAACATCACACACTGGGGTAGGTTAGGGGGTTCCTAAGGGAGAAACAGCAGGGGATGAGGAGGTTGGGGAGGAATAACATGGGGGAGAAATGCCAGATATAGGTGACAGCGGGATGGAGGCAGCAAACCACCTTGCCATGTATGTACCTCTGCAACAATCGTGCATGATCTGCACATGTACCCCAGAACCTAAAGTACAATTAAAAAAAAAGAAAGAATTGCCCTTTTTCTTTCAAGATTGGCATGAAACTTAAAGCTTTATGCTTCCCTCTGCTGGTGGAAATGGAGGGATATGGTAAAGGCACACTCCACACAACTGGTGGCTGCAATGTGAATTTCTACAGGCATTTCTAAGTAATCTTTGCTCACTATTGGAGTGAAATTTAAAATATGTATACTTGTTGGCCCAAACTTACTACTAGGAAAATAGCCTATAGAAATAAAAACTCCGTGTTGTTTAAGAAAACGTCTGAATGCTTATCAGTGAGAGATGGCTAAATAAATTGTACTATTTCCATATTATGAAAAATTATACAACTGTTGAAAGGGTTAATTTCATACAATTGATCTGTTTACTATACAATATCAAGTGTTAAAGCAGAAATACAAAAATGTTTTTATAATACATAATCCAATGTTCTAGAACCTATAATGATAACCACTATTATCATACACAATATAGTATTAGACAATATAGCATATACAACATAGTATACACAATGGCATACACAATAGCATAGCATACACAATATGGTAAAATTTAGCATACACAATATAGTAAATTTTTTAATATATTACATATGTTTTGCTTTCCTTAGGGTGACTATAGTTTTCTCACTAATAGAAGCACAGTAAGTCGATTAAACCAAAAATCATGACGCAATTACATAGGGAGGAAGTCAGAGCACTCTGTTCTTAAGTTCTGCTCTAGGGAGAAACTATTTAACCAGCCTAATGTGCTACAGTTTTATTATTGTCTAATTGACTGGGGAAAGAGAAATACTCAACTCCATGCAGCTCTAGCATCCTGTCCTACCTACATGGGTGGAGAAAGAAGCAAAGAGACACTTATGATGTTTACAGTCCACAAACATAAGCTCACTAAAGCACTGAACCCTAAGCATAGGAGTATAGAATGCCTCTCTTCCCCTAGACCTTACCCTCATGTTATTAAAGGCCTATTTCTAGCACTTCTTTCACCCAATATATTTTATCTGGCTATCAAGTAAAAATTATAAGGCATAATAGAAGGCAAGAATACATGGTTTGAAGAGATCAAGCAAGCATCAGAACCAGACATGGCAGGGAAGTTGTAATTTTTAAAAGAGGAGCAATGTAAACTGAAAGATGAAGATCCCAAAAGAAGAGCAAACAAAAATGCTGGAGATTAAAAAACAAAACAAAACAAAATAGAACACTGTAACAGAAACGACTGAGTATGGCTGGGAAAATAAATCTGATCTTGAGAGCATATTGATCGAAATCTCCAAAACTGAAGAGAAAAGAGAATAAAGACTGAAAACCAAACAAATACCCAACAGCTGTGAAACAGATATAAAAGGTTTAACAGTGTTTAACTCTTTTCCTCTTTTTTAAAAAAGATACAGTTTGCTGCCAGCATTCATTTAATTTTACATAAACACGCCCTTTGAGGCTGAAGCAAATCTGACTGATTTTCCATGTGAAATAAAGTATAAAATTTTCTTGGAATTGTTTCTAAACAGAACTTGTCTCTAATCCTAATGTAACAGAAATGTATATGATAATCAATATTTAATAATTTTTTGTGTGGTAAGTGGTAAATTTCAAAGTACAGAACAGCATAAAGTGGAAGATCACATTCCACACAAAAATATCATGTTTCTCTCCACATTGTCTTGCTAGACTTCTCTTTGTACAGGCAGTAAACTTTGCAGTGACCAGTTGGATTTTGTTTCCCTGATGTTGGTGGTATGCTTTTGGGGAAATGTCTTCCATACAGGTGAAGAGGTATGACATCATGGGAGCATGTATGACCATGAAGACTTTGCTGCCCTGGCTTGTAATGCTTTAACAGCATTTTTTCGATCAACATCCATCTGAAGTTTACATGGCTAATAGTGTGCTCAAGATGGTCCTCCTTGAACAGGATGTAGAAGTCCATTCAGCACCGCAATGTTTAGAAGGTGGTGAAAGAATTTCTTAGACCAAATCTTGTGCCTTTTGAAGAAGTGAGCATCAAGTCAGCTGAGTCCACTCTTCCCATCTTCTCATTATAGTCCACTCCTTCCTTCTTCTCATGATAGTCCACAATGGCACATGGCTTCTTAGTTTTCTTTCCATTTCTGTTGTCTACTTCAATCACAGCATCATTGTGGAATGTTGGCAACATTCTGACCTTATTCTTTCTTCTTGGGGTAAATGACGTAGCTGCAAGTGCTGCCAGCAAGTATTCTTGGGCAAAAGGTAAACAAATGGGTTAATGGACATGAAGAAAAATGAGGAGGACAGGTAAACAATATTCACTAAATTTTTTTCCAAATTAATGTCAGAAATGAAACCACAGATCAAGAAAACCAGAAAACACCAAGTGGTATAAATAAGCAAATAAGCAATAAAGAAATACACTTGAGCATATCATTTTAAACTATAGGAAGTCAAAAAGAAAAATATTGAAAGGAAAGAGAGAGAGAGAGAGAGCATGAACGTAAGAGAAACAAACCTTTTGTATAGAGGAGCAAATATAAATATTGCATCCAACTTCTGTGAAACAGGAAGCATTCTTCGCTTCAATGTAAGCAAGAAGGGAGTACAGTGAAGATTTGTGCAGAGAGAAGAAAACCACCAACCTAGGATTCTATTTTCTGAGAAATCATCCTTCAAAAGGAAATTATAAGTGATGACTTTCTCAGACAAACAATAACTCAGAAAATTTGTTGCCAGTAAACATGCTTTGCAATAAATAGAAAAAGAAATTTTTTTTGAGAGAAGGAATATAGTATGTCAGAAATTTGAATTTATATGAAAGAAGAACATCAAGAAGAAATAAGTGAAGGCAAAATTAAAGAACATTTTTTCTTATTCTTAACTGATATAAAATTTTTTTCAAAATAGCAGCAATATAATTATACATGCTTATGTAAACTATACATGCTTATGTAAATTATACATTTACAGATATAAATATGCACATATACACATACATACATACTGATTTATGCATATATGTGAATGACAATAATATAACAAATGGAAAAAATTAGAAATACTTTGTTATTATCAGGTACTCACATAACCTATGAAATGGTATAGTAGTAGTATTTGAAAATGGGCTTGAATTGGTTGTAAATGTATATTGAAAACTTCAGAGCAGCACTAAAAGTGGTTAAAAAATCTAATATGCTAATAAAGGAGATAAAATAGAAGTGTATAAGATGTGAAATTAAAACCATAAAAAAACAGAAACAAGTAGAAGATAAAAATAGAAAAAGAAACACCCAAGGACAATAAATAGAAAACAGTGAAAATACGGTAGACATTAATCCAAGGTATCAATAATTAGTTGAAGCATCAAGTGTCTCAATGTACAAATTAAAGATATATTATTAGAGTGTATCAAAAAGGAAGATTCAACTATATGGTGTCTACAAGAAACCTAATTAAAATATAAAGACACATACAGATTAAAAAGTATGTGAAAGAAGAAAGATATACCATGCTAATGTTAATTAAAAGAAAGCACAAGTAGCTATATTAATTTCAGAAAAGAAGATCTCAAAGCAAGGAAAGTAATCATGGACAAAAAAAGCATTGCTTATGATAAAGGGGCCAATTCTTCAAGAAGACAAGACAATGCTTAACATACATGAGTTTTACAACAGACTGTCAAAATAAATGAGGCAAAAAGTGGCAGAATTACAAGATACAGCTTATAAATTACAAGAATATACAGTTAAAGACTTTAACACTTCACTGTCAGAAATGAATAGATCCAGCAAGCAGAAAATCCATAAAAACAGTCAAGCTCCACAACACTATCAATGAACTATGTATAATTGCCATCTGCACACTATTGTGTCCAAATACATATTTTTTTCAAGATCACATGGAATATTCTCTGTGATAGGCTTAATTCTGGGTCATAAAACACTGTAACATATTTCAAAGAATAGAAATCATTCAGTGCCTTCTCTCAAATCACAATGGGATTAAAATAGAAATCAATACCAAAATGTAGACAATCCCCAAATATGTAGAGATTAAACAGCACACTTCCAAATAACAAAAGAGTCAAAGAGGAAATCTCAGGAGAAATTTAAGAAGATTTTGAACTAAATGGAAATAAAAACATGACTCATCAAAATTTGTGGGCTGCAGCAGAAGAGGTGCTGAGAGGGAAATTCATATCATCAAATATATAAATTAGAAAGAAGAAAAATCTAAAATCAATAATTGAAGCTTTCACTGTAGAAAAGAAGAAAAAATTAAATTAAGTCTAAATTAGGCAGAAGAAAGGAAATAAATATTAGAGTAGAAATCAAAAAAATTGAAAACAGGAATTCAACAGAAAAAAACATCAAAAGCTAATTATATGAAAATATAAATAACATTGATAAGCCTCAAGCCAAGCTAAGGAAACAGAAAAAGCACACACACTACTAATGGCAGAACTGAAAAAAGGGACATTGGGCCGGGCGCCGTGGCTCACACCTGTAATCCCAGCACTTTGGGAGGCCGAGGCGGGTGGATCACGAGGTCAAGAGATCAAGACCATCCTGGTCAACATGGTGAAACCCCGTCTCTACTAAAAATACAAAAAATCAGCTGGGCATGGAGGCGCGTGCCTGTAATCCCAGCTACTCAGGAGGCTGAGGCAGGAGAATTGCCTGAACCCAGGAGGCGGAGGTTGTGGTGGGCCGAGATCGCGCCATTGCGCTCCAGCCTGGGTAACGAGAGCGAAACTCCGTCTCAAAAAAAGAAAAAAAAAAAAAAAGAAAAAGAAGGGACATTACTACAGATCCCATGAAGCATAAAAGGATATTGTAGGAATGTAATAAGCAATGCTGTGACACAAACTTCATAACTTTGATGAAATGGATGAAGTCCTTGAATGAAGCAATCTACGGTGTTGAACAATGAGAACACATGGACACAGGGAGGGGAGCACTACACACTGGGGTCAGTTGGGGGGAAATAGGGGAGGGACGGTGGGGGGTGGGAAGCTGGGGAGAGATAGCAAGGGGAGAAATGCCAGATGTAGGTGATGGGGAGGAAGGCAGCAAATCACACTGCCACGTGTGTTCCTATGCAACAATTTTGCATGTTCTTCACATGTACCCCAAAACCTAAAATGCAATAAAATAAATAAATGGGAAAAAAAAAGAAATAGACAATATAAACTGACCTATATATATTTTATATATTTTAATAAATTGAATAAATAACAATTAAAAAAAAAAAAGCACCAGATTCAGATGTATTCAATGGTGAATTCTACCAAACATTTGAGGAAGAAATTCTTCAAATTCTCAATCTATTTTATAAGATAGAAGCAAAGGGCATACTTATTAAGTCATTCAGTGAGGGAAATACTAGTCTTCTAACTGAACCAGAGAAAGACATTACAAGAAAATCAAACCACAAATATTTCTCATGAACATAGAGGCAAAACTCCTCAACAAAGTATTAGTAAATCAACTACAACAATGTATAAAAAGCACTCTACAATATAGTATGCCAAGTTGGATTTATGTTAGGTATGAAAGGATGATTCAGTAGTCAAAAATTAATTAAATTAATCCAATGTCAATTCTTGTGCATCTAGCACAATGAACCTCCAGACAATGGAATATTATTTATTGCCTAAAATAAACAAGTTATCAAACCATGAAAGAATGTGAAGGAAATTTAAATGCATATTACTAAGTGAAAAAGTCAGTCTGAAAAGACTGCATATTATTTCAACTATATAATGTTCTGTAAAAGACAAAACCACAGAGACAGTGAAAGCATCAGTGGTAGTTAGGGATTTGGGAGGGTGAGGGATGAATGGGGGAGGTGCACAGGTAATTTTTAGGGCAGTGAAATTATTATGCCTGACACGACAAAGATGGGTATTTCCTATCATATGTTTTTCAAAACCTATAACATGTATGACATCATAAGTCAACCCTAATTTAAAGTAAGGAACCCTAATCTGGGTGATAATGTTGTGTCAATGTAGGTTCACTGTGGTGGGGGATGTTGATAACCAGGGTGGCTGTGCTGGTAAGAGAAAAATATATAAGAATTCGTGTCCTCTTCTCAATTTTGCTGTGAACCCAAAACTACTCTAAAAATGAACTCGTTAAAAACATAAATTCTTAAAAAATAATTAGTTATTTCCACTCTCTAATATAGCAACTTGAATTATGGTAAAATGAGTAACAGTGAGAAATTTGTGATGTTTTCTTTTATTATAAATCAATTCTTTTTAAAAACATT
>NW_016107414.1:6514743-6553039 GCF_001604975.1 Cebus imitator
AGGTGGCGGGATGGGTGTGGAGAGCCAAGCAGTCACGTGTGGGGCGTTCGCCCTTTTTCTCTGTCCTCCTGGGCCTGGATTCTGAATTCCTCTGGGCCTGGATTCTGAATTCCTCATCCAGGCGCTCCTTTGCGCGGACCACCTTTGACTGCAGGTAGAAGGAGCCACCCACGGATTTGTCATTCACCTTAAATAAGTGTTCATAGTTCTTCTGGACCTCCTCGGGGCTTAGCTTGGACACGTTGAGAATTTGCTGTGCCTCCTGGAGGCTGAGGCCAGAGAGGTTGGAAGCGGCTGCAGAGCGGTGTACAGTGCGTCCTCGGGCATCTGCTGCGGCCCGGCTGGCTGCAAACTCCTGCCGCAAGGCCCGTGCAAAGGCCCTGCCCACCACCTGCACGCCCATCACGATGATCTGCGCCAGGTACTTGGCCGGCCAGACCCACGCTCCACCGCCGCCCACGGCTGCTGGCTCACACGCGGGCTAGGCACAGCGCGACCACGTTTTCCCGGGCTCTTCCACGCAGACGGCTTTCTCTGGCCCTAATGCCGCCGCTGCCGCCACTGCCGGCCTAGGTCCCCCTGGATGCAACGCTTCCCAGACCCTGCTTCCTGCCGGGCACGCAGGTGGCGCACGGCGCCCGCCGCCCGGCTCCCAGCCCGACTCGGCCTCCCTTCCTCGGGCTGTGCCCGACTCGGGCCTCACCATGGCAGCTCACAAAATACTTTTTTAAAAAAAATTTCAGAGTATTGCTACTACCAATGCAAATTAGTGATTAACCTTTAAAAATCTGCCTTGTAATTAGTTATTTTATCTCTAAATCTGTTGCCCTTTTCAGAACATGTAAAATTTTGTAAGAATTCTTCTTTGATCAGAAAAGCCTTTGAAATTTTCTTATGCCACCAATAGACTGGAGGTATAATATTCTTAATTCTAAATGGAAATTTCTCCCTCTTCTATGTTAATATACCATGCCAAAACATTGACAACAGCAGCTAAAGTAGATCATCATTCCACACTGGACAAAGATAAGAATTGATAGTTTGTAAGAACAGCCTCCGTTTAGATCCAGGTGGGAAGCAAGCCACTGCATGTCTCTAATCTTGGCCACATTCAACTGCATGAGGACAGGCTTATATAGATCAGTTTTCCTGTAGTTCAACTTTCTTGCCAAATTCTGTTTGGGGTCCATAAATGTAAAAGCATGTGTATGATATATATGACCTGGGAAAGAAGAGTATTGGAAGTGAAATTGTTTGTGTCCATTAAGTTGGATTCAGTGTTGATAGGGTGGAGTGTGGTCCTATTTGTAGGGGGTTTGAGGTATTTGGGGGCTTATCAAGGAAAAAGAGGTGATCACAGAGTGGCAGTAGCACACATGACATTTATTGGGTGAAACGTTGAGGAGTTCACAGGCACAAGTCTTTCACAGCAGGAGTCTTTGTAGAGGTGAAGGTGCCAGATTGCTATTCAGAAAGGGGGGGAAACAAGAAAACACCTGAGAAAAAGGACACTGGAGAAGAGGGCTTATGTGTCTAGGTGAAGTCACACAGCGGCATGGTGGGGAGCCTTCTGTGGGTCAGAAAGTTTCAGAGGACAGTTGCAGTTTGGGGATTTTATTGCCTGGATCTTACCTTATTTATTGCCAGAAGGTGAGGTTTCCTTGTATATGCAAAGCAAGCAGTATCTAAATGGCAAAGAAATCAAATTTGAGGGCTATTTTTGAAGTAATTAGTTGTGCAAAATTTGAATTTGATGGCAGTAGTTTTGAAATAAACCTGCAGTTTGGCAAGACACAACTTTGAAGCCAGTAAACAGAGCTTTGAGTCATTTATATAACACTTTTGCACATCCTGTAGTCTTTGTTCTGTAGACTTTATCAGCCCAAACTGTCCAAACCCATAATGCTTTGCACTAGAATACATACCCAGATGTGTGTTTCCCATCCGTACTCAGATGGAGGTTCTGTATGGCATTGATTGTGGTGATGGTTTCATGGGCGTGCACTAATCTTCAAACTCATGAAATTGTGTATATTAAATATGTACAGTTTTTTTTTGTAGGTCAATTATCTCAATAAAATGCTTAAAAAAATCTCACCTAGCAGAGGGAGATTCCCCAAATGCAGATTGTCTAGAGTGGATTACTGACTTCAAGGCACTTGTAATGAAAGCTGGTTGTCTTTTCTAAATAACTATATAATGTCATCCAGAAAAAGTAAAACTCATCGTTAACCATTCTATCAGAGAAGGCTTTGTGGGTATGTTTATCCTCTGAATTTATATATTCTCTCTAAACACTGGGAGCCATTAGTATATTGACATGTCTGACTTCTCTGGATCATCAAGACCCCATTTTTTATTTACCTAATATGAATTTGTACCAAAATGTTTAAATTCTTTTTCTTTTCCTTTACTTGAAGTAAATACTAAAAAATCCTACAAAGGTGCTCAACTGAACCATAAAAATGAGTTGGGGAATCATGTGTTGTAGATGAAGGCTTTTTATCTGTAAATGCTAAACTTTTTACTGAGCCCAGCTCACCTACGGACTAACTGGACAAAGTGAGACAATAATTCCATTGCCTACCTGAGCATTCCTCACCTTAAAAGCTTTTTCACTGCCTCTAAGATCTCTGCTCAAGGCTCACTCTTGAAGACAGGGTCCTGTATCTTGAAAAGAAGATTTTTTCAAAAGCCAGAGCTTGTTTGAAAGTTTAATAATTTTCAGTTTTTAATGTGAGATTTGTCTATTCCACCTTGTAAGAAAATTTGATTTACTTGGCAA
The DNA here is from genome assembly GCF_001604975.1 of Cebus imitator. Lineage (NCBI taxonomy): Eukaryota > Metazoa > Chordata > Mammalia > Primates > Cebidae > Cebus > Cebus imitator. The sequence continues at coordinate 6,517,529 of NW_016107414.1, forward strand.
ATGAAAAGTGGAAAACTCAAGAAGAATTTAGAGATAGAATCAAGGACAAAGCATTTTAAACTGTGGTTACACCTGTCTTTGAAATAGGAATTTCTATAGATATACCAAAATGATAAGGTAAATAATTTTTTGATATTTTTAATTTAGATAAGATAGTTTACCTGAAGAAAAATGGAGAATATGAACTTAGAATTTTCAAATTCCATGCTTTTTTTCAGTTTAAATAATTTCAGGAATCTATAAAATACTTACATGAACTTTAAATAAAGATGTTTTAAGAGCTTCAGAAAAAAATCGACCAAATTAAATCCCTTACACTAAATTTTGAAATCAATCATAATTGTGTTTTAACCATTTTGTTTCATTTCCAATAAATAACAATCAAAAACATTAAAGATGCAATCGATGAATGAATTGTTCGGTGGTCACTGTTAGTTTCAATGAGATAACAATGAGACAATATTTTCACCAGAAAGTGGAAATGGTGACTTTCTGCTTGAAGGGTGCAGGGGACTCACAGTTGTAAACTTCCACCCATCTTGATCTTTCTTGAGCAGGAGCCAGGGATCACCCACTGTTTCAGAGGTATTTGAGCTTCAACAGTCCTCATCTTTCTATAATTCTAGAAATGTTCATACTGGCTCTTCTAAAACACTTTTTATGCCAAACAGAAAAATAAGAATCAGCAATAAAATAAAAAGTAATAAAATAAGTCATGAACTCCTGGGAGTAGTTATGGGATAAAATTATAAAGTATAACAAAAAATGAGAGCCTACAGCAACTTACTAAAAACTAATTTTGTCAAATTTTACTCTTACTTTATATTCTTGCCCTCATAAATTAGGAATTTTCACAACCCAAAGGATGATTGGCTTTCTTATATTCTGGAATCTTAACAGCCTTAGGTGAAATTCGAAACTCGAGAATTTATATTAACTGATTATCCTGGGAAATCTGCTTACATAAAAATTAACTATTTAGAGTAAAATAAAAGGAAAAACTTTGATCTCATGGAAATAATTAACTGAGTGTTTGCTGGTCAATAAAGCTAATCCTAAGTATGCCCCTAATAAATAGCAACATCATTGTTTCTGGATTAATGCTAAGTTTTCAAAATTGATGAAAAGTAATTTGCCTTGGATTCCAACTCATAGTATTGGTCATAATGTAATTTAGCTAACACAAGAACTTGTAGAAAACAACAAAAAAGAAGAGGCAATAAGAAACATGTTGTGAAATGTATCCCAATGGTAACATTTGTGAAGGAGAAGGAGGTGCTTTATGAATGTCCATTCTCATAGCACTGATATCTTTAATTTGATAAGCAAATGCAAATGTTTGAACCAGAACCTGAAATATGGGTAAATATGGCTCTTGTGAATTTGACTTGACTGCACCCAAGGATTGTATTGACATAAAGACTAGATGGAGGCACATACAACAGAAATAATGAAAATTATAATGTCAAATTTTAGATCCTCCTAACTAAAGCACTAGTTCAGATATGGTATAAAGGTAAAACAAATTATGTGAAAATGCCCTGGAGCAGTTTCTGGGCTGCCTAGTAACATCCTGGCTGTGGTTGGATGGCTGAGTTCCCCCAGCTGGAAGTATCAGTACTGTGCAGCTGATATTTGTGGGCACTCCCCTCTGCAGTTGCCACCAAATGGCTTATACTTTTATTTTCAAAATTCACCTGCAATTCTAAGAACTTTCCTTTTCTCTCATGAAAGGCAGTTGAGGCAAATCAAAGACTTTAGGGTTAGATCTTATATCCTCTATGAATTGATAAAGTCTATTTAGTTGTTTGTGAACTAAAAGCTTTTCACTAATTACTGTGAGCCACACTCCCCGTGAGTGTAGCTTGTGTAGAATGCAATCATAGGCATGTAAGTGGAGGTTTGGTATAACCGGTAATGGAGAGTAGGAAGTTAGAAAGTGGGAAAGCACCGATGTCTAAATATTACCAAACTTATCGTGTTAAAAATATAACGAAACCTGCTAATCTTAACATATACCCAACCTTTGTAGCCACGAGTATGCCTCAATTTTCTTGCTGTTATGGTGACTAAATCTCATTGACAAATGCAGGAAACACTGGGAGGATCAAAATTCACTTTCAAGGTAGCTTTCTCTCCTGTCATGTTTAGTTGCTCAGAGAGCACTTTAATCACCTTCATTCTTCTGCTTGAACCCTGTGAAATAAGGCTGTTACAGTAATGGGCCAGAACAATCCAGATCTTGCTGCAAATTATTTCCCTCCAGTCATCCAACATCTACTTGTGAAGCCCACTCAGAATCTGCCATGCAGGCTTTCCATGCAAACACCTGTGGACAGCTGGGTCATTTCAAGTAAGGAGGTTTTGTGTTCAGGGCTGTACCACCTTGCAGTGAGACCTTGTTCACAGCAATAAACTCCAACGTCCTCAGCCTCCACCTTGCTAAGTGTAAAACCTGTCCCTGACCTGCCACCACTGAACCTGTTTGGGACCCCATAGAATTTGCTAGAAATTGTGTAGATAAGAAGCTATGCAGACTGGCCTGGCTTCTGCAGGTACCAATGCAAATAGGTATTTCCATTACTATGCAGGAGACTCTGTCTAGATTTGCAGGAGATGGAGGTCTGCTCTCCAGGGGTGATGGGTGGGGAGAATGGAGCCTGAGTCATCACAATATCCCCACTGGATCCTAAAATAATAACAGAGGGAAGTACAAGTTTACATACTAACATTGTGAGATATTTTTATAATTTAGTTTTATTATGTACTTTAGGCTACTTTTTTGTGTTTGATTAGATTCATACACTACATTTATCCAATATCCAAAAATAATCCAATAATTAATGACAGAAAGTAGCCTCTTTCTTTTTCAAGTTCTTAATGGTGCACTATTCTTTTTCCTTGTAGTTTGTTCTTAGTTCTTATAGATCTAAATATTAAATTCCCTTTGAAGGAGGGAAAGAAATCTGCATCTGACATGTGGACAGAACACTAATGGAAGGCAGTGGAATCCCCAGAGCTCACCCTCCCACCCCATTCTCCTCTTTTCTGTCCTGACCAGGGACCCAGAGTATTAGCAGCCCTAGAAGCTGAGCAGGCAGAAGGGAGATACTTAGATTCTTCCTGATGTTTCCTCTACCAGATTTCTAATTCTTTAGAACTTTCTCAGGCATGTTTTACTCTTTAATAAGATTGAGCTTTCATAAATATTTTGTGATTCTTATTTATTTGTTCAGTGTCAAATGAGTGCAAATGACTGTCAAGATACAGATCATTTTGTATCATGATCCACATCAAAATACAGAAAGTCTCAAATTCTCTCACTACTTTCATTATGCACATTCCCAGTCAACACCTGCTGCTCAAAACACAATTAATGTAATTAATATTCTGATATCTATTATAATTGTTTGTTTTTTCTGTACTTTATATCAGGTAAACTAAACTTTTTTTGTAGCTTTTTTTACTTCTTTTATTTTTTGAGGGCTTGATTCCTTCTTATTAATTTGAATTGCTGTCTGCTGTCATTCCCTGTAATTCTGGAGAATTTTCTCTTGAATCTCTTGCAAGGCAAATATGCCATTAATGAATTAATCTTTGTATATGAAGAAATATTTCTACTGTGCCTTTATATTTAAATAGTTTTGCTGGATATTGAATTTGTGGCTGCCATCCCCCACACTGGCATTAAATATGTCATTCTACTGTCTTCTCATCTCCATTAGTAAGGATGAAAATTTAGCCAATGACTTTATTATTGCTTCCTAGTATCAAGTAAGTCAACATTTTAGTGATGTATTCCAAATTTTCTGTGTCTTTGACTTTTAACATTGATACTATAGTTTGTATACTTCTGAATTGCATTGTGCTTATCTAAAAGGGTTTCACTGAGTTTCTTTCACGTATAGATTAATGTGTTTCATCACTTTGAAAGCTTATTTTTATTATTTCTCCATTTTTTTCTTTTTCAGTTTTTATTTTAGAATCAGAGCATATATGTATGAATACATTACAAAGTTTTTTTCTGTGATGCTGAGGTTTGGGGTATGACTGAACCTATTAACCAGGTAGTGAACATTATACCCCATAGGTAGTTTTTTATCCCCTGCCCTTCCTCCCTCTCTCTCCCCGCTGTTAGTCCCGAATGTCTATGGTGTCCATCAACCGTGGATTGGATAAAGAAACTGTGGTTTATCTACGCCATGGAACACTATGCAGCCATAAATAAGAATGAAATCTGTCCTTGCAGAAATTTGGATGCAGTTGGAGGCCATTTTCCTATGTGAACTGATGCAGAAACAAAAAACCAAATACCACATGTTCTCACTTATAAATGGGAGCTAAACATGGGGTACACATGGGCATAAAGATGGGAACACATTTTTTAGCATCTTTCTATCTTCCCCTTTGTGATTCCCAATACGATTTGTTGGCATTATTCATATAGACCTATAATGTCTGAGGTTTTTTCTTTATAATTTTCCCCTTCTTTACATGAGTTGATTTCAGTTGACTTGTTTTTCAGTTCACTGATTCTTGTATCACCTGCAATTGCTTGTCGGTCTATCTAATACATTTTTCAATGGAGTTGTTGTACTTTTCATTTTTAGAATTCCCAGTAGGTCTGTTTTTATAGTTTTGTCCCTGTTTGAGAGCCTCTATTTGCTGAATCATTGTTTTTACATATTCCTTTTAAAGTCTTTTATTATAGGTTAAAATAATTATTTGAACATATATTTGATAAAGGTGGAGCACATAGACACCATGGAGATGAACCAAAGGCAAGGAACTCAGAATTAGATTAGTTGAATTTGGAGTCTCTGACTAGATGATGCTCTTGTGAGATTTAAGTATTTTCCATGTTTTACATTTCTCATATTACAAATAGCTTTCATTTTTAAGATAGTAACTGTCTTTAGAAATTCAGCTTATAAATGTCTGGAAATTTCTAACAGAAAAATTGATGAAAAGATGGTTTCTCTTAGACCCTCACACCAGCCTCCTCCTGGGACCTGACTTTGTCTTTGAACCAGTGGAATCTGTGATGAGGTTGTGAGTTGGGCAGTGAAATCACAGCAGGGCAGACTGTGCTCTGGGTGCTGTGGAGGACAGGAGGACACTCCTTAAGGGTCAGTGATGCTGGGAGTTCGAGGGAGAGACTCAGCAGTGAGTCGCCCCAGCAATGCTGTCTGGACACTGATCATCTCTCAAGTGCACTCAGATGCCAGTGGATGGTCCAATGTGGGCTCATGTTGGACGAGGACAAAGCTTTAGGGATGAATATATGGGGCTCAATTGACACGCTGAGGTTTCTGCATAACCATAATGAATCATATGGGAAGAGAAAGGAGTCACAGGTTATGATTTTTCATTTGGTATTGAAATATATCCATTCTGCTCATTTTTTCCCCAGAATGTAATTACTGATATACATTTAACCAAAGTCACTGTTTTAAATTGTAGTTTTAGTAACTAACAGCCTGTGTACACAATTCCTAATTAACTGGAAAGCCAGCTCATCATTATTCCTATGGGTGAAGCCAGGAAGTGACTGTGGATGTGAACAAATGTGTTTCATGTACATGTCTTTAAAGCCACGGGCCAATGATCTGGGGGGAACCAGTGGTCATTTCACTTTCTCAAACCCAGATGAGAGGAAACCTTGATCTGTGTTCTTCTGATGAACTCTAAAAACTGGATCATATTCTGAAGGTCTAGTTCACATTTCTTTTCTTTGCTAGAGTGACTATCTCACTCACATGTATTGTATCGTCTGCGCAGGACAGTATGTGATACATATAAACTTGTTTTCTACTAAATACTCATCAGTCATACCACTTATGAGTCTCCCATAGGTGACTATTACCTGCCCTATGACTATGGGTCTTCCAAAAGAATGGGCCAGAGGTGGAACTGGATGAAAAGTGTAAGCTTCAAAATAAGATAAAGAAGTGGTGATAATAATAATAATATTCCAAATTAGTCTGGACTCTTGGCTGTGATTACTGCTAAGTGTGAAATAGTCTAGGTTTTGTATTTATTAGTTTTAGTTAAATTGATAAAACAGCCAGAGTAAAGTGCGTAAATCTTGAATGTGTAAGTGAATAAAATTTATGTGTAATTCATTATCCAGATGGAATGACAGACTATTTCACATTCTCTTGTGCTTCCCTCACGGACAATCATTGCCAGTTATCACCCCTCCCACCCAGCAAAAGTAACTGTCTTTCCGACATCTAACACAATCATTTAGGTTTTCCTGGCCTGAACTTCATATAAATAGCATTAAGCATATTTTTATCTTTTTAGCCTTTTTTTTTTTTCCCTTTCAGCATTTAAATATGCTATTTCACTGCTGCTAGCCTCCACTGGTCTCGATGAAAACGTAGCCAATGTTTATATTGTTGTTTCTCTCTATATAGTATCTGCTTTTATTCTTGATGCAATGAAGGTTTTCTCTTCATCTTTCAACATTTTTTAAAATTGTATTTTAGGTTTTGGGGTACATGTGAAGAACATGCAAGATTGTTGCATAGATACACAACATGGCAGCGTGATTTGCTGCCTTCCTCCCCTTAACCTATATCTGGCATTTCTCCCATGCTCTCTCCCCAACTCCCTACCCCCTGCTTTTCCTCTCCTATTTCACCCCAATAGACCCCAGTGTGTGATGCTCCCCTCCCTGTGTCCATGTGTTCTCATTGTTCAACACCCGCCTATGAGTGAGAACATGAGGTTCAGGTATTAATTTCTATTGATTACCTAAAAGGGTTTTATTAAATTTTTTTATCTAGGAATATTTTTTATTACTTTTGAAAAGTTTTCGTCATTATTTCTCCAAATATTTTTTCAGCCACTTTCTTTTTCTTTCCTCCTTTGTGATTCTCATTATACATTTGTTGATATCCTTCACTCTGAGCTATAAATCTCTGAAGTCTTGTACCTTTTTTACTACACATTTTCTAGGAATCAATAATTTATATTCCTCTATTTTCAAGTTAACTGATTGTTCTGCCATCTCAAATTGCTATTAGACCTAGCTAATAAATATTTAAATTGGGTTATTGTATTTTTCATTTCTAGAGTTTCCATTTAGTTTTTTTATACTTTCTATTTGTTTTCTCGAGGCCTTGCTTGCTGAATCTTCCCCTCCTCCTCCTCCTTCTTCTTAACATTTTCTTCTTTATTTCAATCATCATAGTTTTAAAATAATTATTTGAACATCTGCATATTAACTGCTTTGCAGTCTTTGCTAAAGCCAATAATTAGGACAAGTTAGAATCAACTTTCATTGACTATTTTCTTTTGTTATTGTAGTGGTTTTATTTTGGTTCCTTCATATAGATCATACTTCTCTTTTTCTTCCAAGATTTTTAAACTGAAAACTGTACATTTTGGATAATATTTTATAGTACCTCTTTTTAGACAGTGGGTTTTAAAATTTTAATTGTAATTTTTTTAGAAACAGGGCCTCACTCTGTCACTCATGTTGGAGTGTGGTGGTGTGATCATGGCTCACTGCAGCCTCGACCTCTTGGGCTCTAGCAATCCTTTAGCTTTATTCTCTGGAGAAGCTTGGACTATAGGTGCATGCCACCAAGTCCATGCTATTTTTAAAAAAAAAATTTTGTAGGGATAAGGATGTCACTATTTTTCCTAGCCTGGTCTCGAGCTCCTGGCCTCAAATGATCCTTCTGCATCAACCTCCCAAAGTACTGAGATTACAGGCTTGAGCCACCATGTCAGGCCTGGAATTTGTTTCATTTTTCTGAGCATTTTAAAATTTTCTTCTTAGTTACTTGTCTGAACTTACTGATATACGACTTATGATAGAGTTAAAACTTTTTGAGTTTCAGATGGTGTGAAAGTGATATGCATTCAAACAGAAATAGTGATTCTAGAATTCATACAACTATTCTATTTCTCTTTCAGTACAGTATTCAATAAATTACATGATAAATTCAATACTTTATTGTAAGATTAGCTTTGTGTTACATAATGATACCCAGCTGTAAGCTAATGCAGGCTACGCTATAATGTTCAGTGGATTAGATGTATTAAATGTATTTTCAATGCATGATGTTGAAAAATCTATATCTCATGTAGTGTTTGACCACTGATATCTCTGCTTCTTTTTATTCTTAATATTAATCTTTAATTTGAATTTATAGAAACTGCACATGTGTCTGCACAGCTTAGTGGTCACCAGTGATTTGAGAAGTTTTGCTCAAATATCTGGAACTTATAAATCTATTTGCTGTCAATTCATCTGTGTGAAGCTTAAAAAGCACATGCAAAATGCAGCTAGTTCTTACCTCCCTCTGGTTTTACTTTGCACTGGGCACTCCTGGGCCTCATCACTCATATCTATGGCTTCTATGTCACCAGAAATGTGTGCAGAGATTGTTTCAGCAATCTGGCTCTCTCTTATCCAGGAATCTGCTATTTACTGTCAGCAGGTGTACTACTTGTCCCAACCAGGGCCTCATCTTGAACCAGAAAAGCTGTGAGCTTTTTCTGTTCATTTCCTATGGCATTCTCCATGTTTACCTGGAAACACTGAAGAATTTTACTTCAGTCCTGGCTTTACTCAATTTACCCCCTTTGGCAGCAAGCTGCTAGTTTTATTTGCTATCCTCATATTGGTAAAACTCCAGTTCTGTAATTCATGCTGACTGAGCTGGGGTAGAAATGTGCTGTCATAGACAAAAGGCTACAGACCTTTCTGTCCTTACTCAAAGCATTAGTACTTTTTTATTCCATAAAGAATGTACATCTTTAATTATTGTATGCTTCACAATTTTCAGAGTGCTGAAATAGTTTTGACTTTTTAGCTTTGTATTTTTGTTGTTTATTTTTGCACAGAAGATTTATTAAATTCTTTGTGATACCATCAATAGAGATGCTTTCTAAAATGCGATTAAATGAACATAATAGCGATGCTGAAATGAAATGAGGATGGACTAACATAAGTAATTTTGGACTTGAGAACTTGAACTCTGCACCCTCACTTTAAAGAGAAACTAAGGTCTTAACAAACAGAGAATCCTGATCCCTAGATTTCACATTCATGAAGAAATGTACTTTCAATTTTTAAGTTTCCTTCTTTGTATTCTAGAACTGAGAAAATTAGTGATTACACTCTACATAATGGGAGCTATGATTGTCTTTAATAAAGATGAGAATAAGAAAGAGGAAAAGGTGCAAAATAGAAGGAAACTTGTGGAATTGTTTAAAAAACACCTTTTTCTTATTTTTTAGTTACTTGTGTGTGTGTATGTGTTTTATATTTATTTGGAAATAGTTTTAGACTCAAAATTTAAAAAATATAGCAAAGATCTTTCCCATATACTCCTCCTCCAGCTTGCTCTGTCAGCCTCATGCATAACCGCAGTATAAGTATCACAACCATGCAATTAACACACACACACACACAATGTTATTAGTTAACTCATTTAAAATCCCATATGAATTTCACCAATTTTCCTGTTAATGCCATTTTTTATGTTACAAGATAAAATTCAGGTTTCCATATTTTATTTGGTTATCCTGTCATTAATATCTTTAAATCTGTGACAGATTTTCACTTTTGTTTCTCTTTCATGTCCTTGAAACTTTTGAAGTTTACTGGCGAGTATGTTGAAGAAAATCCTCCCAATTAGATTTGTATGATGTTTACTATTGACTCAATTCACACCATTAATTTTTGGCAAGAATAATACAGATAGGAGGTAACCTCAGCATTTCATATGAGACGTTACATAGAGCCAACATGTCTTAATATTGGTGGTAATAAATACATATAATCAGTGAAATCTCTTTGGAAGGAAGTCTTGGAAAAAATAATGAAAATAACTGCTTCTAACACTCTTTCTACTTGGTCATTTGCAGACTTCATTAGGGATAGTCTATTTCTTCCTTATCTAATATTTATTTTTGCAGACTTTAATTCTTTAACAGTCTACTGCATCATAGAGAAAACTGAAGAAATAATTTAGTTCACTTTTAAATGGCAAATATTTCCATAATAACCATTTACTACTGAAATGCTGATAGCCTGAAGGAAGAAAAAGAATTGGATTTATGCAGCCATGGTAGTATCTTCATGTGAGCTTTTTATAAGTCAACTATTTAGATAAATAAATAGAATTTTCTACTACTTAGAATGTTGCATAATTCAAATGGTACAATGTAGCATGCACTGAGCTTCTTCTACTGGGAAAGTTAAGAACCACTGGCATTATATAAGGATTCATACAGTTAGACACTATTTCTTGAAACCTGAGATTCTGGTGCCTCAGTTGAGAGTCCAAGGAATGGAGTCCAAATTGTTCATGGAGTTGTGTGTTTTTTTTAAATTTATTTTTTATTTTTTTTTAGAACCACAAAATGTCCAAATAGAGCAGAGATGTTAAAATTGAGTGGCCACCACACTAGCTGTCTGTAAAGGAAGCAGCTGAGCAGCTGGTATAATCCAGTAAACACTGATGGTCTTGTTGAGGTTTTTGTTTCATGTTAAATCACTGTGGGATACCTGCTACTATACTGCTGACAGTAATAAACTGCAAAATCTTCAGGCTCCAGGCCGCTGATGGTGAGAGTGAAGTCTGTCCCAGATCCACTGCCGCTGAACCTGGCTGGGATGCCAGTGGCTCTGGTGGATGCACCATAAATGAGGAGCCTGGGAGCCTGCCCAGGTTTCTGCTGGTACCAGGCTAAGTAGCTGCTAACACTCTGACTGGCCCTGCAGGAGAGGGTGGCTGTTTCTTTTGGAGACAAAGAGAGGGTGGCTGGAGACTGCGTCATCACAATTTGTCCGGTGGTATCTGAGGTAGGGAATAAAACAGAAATGCACTTATGTAATTAGATCAAACCCACTGTCTTTGAGTAGAGCCAAAATTATTGATCTACATTAAATTTTCATTATATTTCTTGCTGAGCAGAGGTGTCAGGAGTTTTCACTGATGTGCAAAACCACCTCATGTTCCCCTCACCTGGGAGCCAGAGTAGCAGGAGGAAGAGAGGCTGTACTGGGACTTCCATGGTTCCCTCTGGGTCCTAAGTGAGCAGTTCCTCCCCAGAGCTCTGACTCAGGCATTGATATGGGCTCTGGAAGGTAGGGCAGCTGGGAGGGACATGCAAAGCAGCTGGGTGGGAGCTGGGCTTCCAGCTGCAGAGACCACCTGCTTCTTCCTCTCTGCACTGAGCATCCTGCACCACCCTGGTTGTCAGGTCAGAAAAGTCTGCTGGCTCAGTCTGATTGTAGAACTTGTCCCTTGTGATCAGAGAATTTAATTCCTGTGTCTTTCTTCACCTCCGTCACATAAATTTAGCCAGAAGATGTTTGACACAAGCCTGTTAGGAACAATATAGAAGGCTGTGTTTTCATGTCTCTCTTCCTATCCTCAACATGCTCAGTCATCTCCCTAAGTGCATTACTAAAATGAAGAGTCTGTTAGAACTTAAACTTTCAAATACACTTTTCGTTTGCTTGTTAGTAACGTTTTCCGAGGGTCTTGAAGCTTTCCATTAACCCAGACACATACGCTCTTTTGAATTAAAAAGTTAAAACTTCTGTTTACAGTCACATGTCATGGGAGGCCCTGACATAGATGCTCCAATCTACAATGGCTTGCAGATTGGTTGAAGTTGATCAAATAACTTAGCTTCCCTGTGTCTCAGTTTCCATATCTGTGTAACTGTGACAATAATAGTACCTACCTTACAGTGCTGTTGACAGTTTAAATAAAAGAAAATATTTACAATAGTATTCAGGACATTATGTATGCAGCGATTAATTTTGTTTTTATTGTTTAAATATTGATCACTGCAGTCATCATCATGAAAAATATACTTACTTAGCATGGAAAATAGTCTTAAATCTAATCCAAGAATGTTTTATCCACAGTCAAATTAACTTCTAGGGCTTTTTCTTTACTAACTGTATACCACTGTTAAAATCCTAATGATTTAGTCTTAATCTGTGCGAAAGTACTCAGACCTTCAATCATTCCCACCCATCCCTGTCTAATGTATTACTTCTCATCATCCATTTTCAAAATGTTACCCTATAAAATGTTACCATGTCTTTTTACTGTCCTTCTTTCTTATGTAATCTTTATTTTACCTTCTTATCTTTTGTTTAATTCTTGCCCCAGGACAGACAATGCGGGAAAGCTACCATCATTACTTATGGGCTTGCTCCGTATAATTATGGCTTTTTATTTTGGAAATGAGGTCGATGTCTTGCAAAGAAACATATTCATTGGGTCAATATGATATCAAATAAAACATTTTATCTACTTAGGATTCAATAATTAATTTAGACTGACTTGAACAGATTTTTTTTAATGACGAAAAGGAGAAGATGATATAAGAGGAAAATACAATAGACAACACAAGCTATTGTAACTCTTGCTTCATAGATTTTTACATGTATATTAGACAGATGCTGGGCATTTGTGTGCAATTATGATCCAAACACTGAATGATAACTGGCTTACAGAATGCCTGCATTACACTACCTATTTTTCCAATTATGAACAGAAAGGTACAGTACTATTTGCATGAGTATCAAACCTTCTAGCTGCCTGAGATAGAGACAGAGAATATTTACTGAAATAAAAAAGCTTGGAGTAGTAGAGGTTTGTCCTATGATGTTATGGGTGTTGCTGTGGTTGTCGTTAGGAAATACAGCGGGAGTGAAAGCAAGTAGAAGATATTACAAGCTCTGCTCTTCCTTGTACTCACAACCCCCTCTAGAGATGGACAGATGGTGGTACAGGAATCTCTTGACACCTCTGAGGAAGTCTTTGGCTCTTTCCAGAATTTTTCCTGACAAGTGTTGTTTTGAATCATAGATTAGGTGGAACTGGGTGTAGAAGAAAGGACTAGAGCAAGGGAAGAAGTTTTCAATCCCACGTAGTGGATGTAGGCACAGGGAAATTGAATTTTTCATAGATTAATGCCACACTTCTATAATGCTGGGGAGAGAGGCATCAAACCAGGCTCGTTCCTAAGAAAATCATTACATTATCTTAAAGAGAAGGAACTATAAACTTCCTGTCAAATAGATGTTTAAAACTCAAAGCCACTATTTTTTTTAATAGAGTTTTGCTCTGTCACCCAGCCTGGAGTGCAGCGGTGTGATTTTGGCTCACTGCAACCTCTGTCTACCTGGTTAAAGCGATTCTCTTCACTCAGCCTCCAAAGTAGCTGGGATTACAGGCATGTGCCGTAACACCCAGCTAATTTTTGTATTTTTAGCAGAGATGGGGTTTTGCCATGTTGGCTAGGCTGGTCTCAAACTCCTGACCTCAGGTGATCTGCCCACCTCAGCCTCCCAAAGTGCTGGGATTACATGCATGAGCCACTGTGCCCAGGTGTACTTATGTATTAATATTAATCTTCTTTAATACACCAAGTGGTAAAGTGCAAATCCTCAATTTAAACTTGAGATTTCTACTCCTATGTGAATTACAACAGTGAGGAACAGAAACATTCTGTATTGGTTGGGAGATGATGTTTGACCGTGATCAGCTTGTGAAGCAGAGGCTTATGTCACAGAGCTTTCCACAGTATTACATGTAAAAATGGTGAATGACCTCATACCCAGAAGAATCAGCATTTCTCATGAGCCATACTACCACCAAGAAAGAACTGAATTGAAGCCTGTGACTACTTGATAAAGGGTGTATAAAGAAGAGGGAAAGAAAAAGGACCCAAAACACAATATTGTAAATGGAAAGGAGAAAGTCATTACAGAGCCTATCAGCGTAACATAATAAAGAGAGGATAAATGAGCAGTTTTATGGCAACTAACTTGACAAAAGTGGTGCAGGGCAGTTTCCTGGCTTCACTCAGGAAGGAATGCAAGCGTAAGCTGGTGGTAGAAGGAAACAGCTTTACTGAGGTGGCAGTGTTACTTACAGCTCTGTGACTGCTCTTGTGGAGGAGAGCTACCCCATAGGCAGTGTGCCAAAAGGAGCAGTGGTGTAGGGGCAGTTTTGAGTCATACTTATCCCTGCTTTTAATGACATGCTAATTAAGGAGTGAGTTACTCAGAACTAGCTAGAAAATGGGTAGTAACTTTGAGGTGTTGCCATAGCAATAGTAAACTGATATGGCACTGGTGGGCAGGTCTTATGGACAGGTGCTTCCAGTGCTTCTTCCTTATTTTAGTCAGTCTTCAATCTGGTCCATAGTTGAGTCCCACCCACCTCCTACCTCATTCCCCTCTCAGAGATTAGATACTCCTCCTTAATCTTAAAGGGACTGCAGAAATGCAGAGGTCCATTTTCTGTAAGTGCTTCCTGTTGACTTTATGGGTGCAGGCCTTCCCTAGCATTTGAGGACTAAAAATCTTTGAATATCTGAACTAAGGGACCCAATGGCAGGATGATTTCACTTTGGGGGTCCGAAGATAGAATGGATTGGAAGTCTTGTGACAAACTGTATCATCTTTACATGAAATTTAGAAGATAGAAACTTTACTAGGAGGTTAAACAAAAAATTATAATTGGAAGACAGAGAAAAATTAATGCTCCTATGCCTACCCACAGAACCATGTTATTAATCTATGTGTTTGCAAAAAAACAGGCTTTAAGTTTTCTAGGTTTTATAAATGTAGGCTGTGGCATCCACCTTTTGTGCCTGCAGGACCTCATAACAGGTTTAATCCTGGGGAGCCGTATCTGACTAGGGACTTCCTGAAGCCTAACAGTAGGTGGAGTAATTAAGTATACTACTTAATTCTGGTTATAACTGATTCTTGGGGAATACTTTTATTCTGGTTATAATTGATTATTGGGGAGTACTTTTTTTTTTTTTTGAGACAGAGACCCGCTCTGTCACCCAGGCCTAGAGTGCAGTGGCACAATCTTGGCTGGGCTCACTGTAACTTCTGCCTCCTAGTTTCAAGCTATTCTCATGCCTCAGCCTCCAGAGTCACTGGTATTATAGGAATGTACCACCATATCTTGATAGTTTTTTGTAATTTTAGTAGAGACGTGGTTTTGCTATGCTGTCAAGGCTGGTCTCAAACTCCTAGCCTCAAGTGATCCACTCACCTCAGCCTCCCAAAGTGTTGAGATTATACGCATGAGCCACTGCACCCAGCCAGTTTATTCTTTTTAAGTTTTTAGTAAGACTAAGTCTTCTGGTTGAACAGATGAGCTATTAGTTTCTTTTGTGAAAAAGGGCACTATTTATTTTCATAATTTTAAAAGGCCTTTTGAATCCGATCTAAATTTCAAATAGGGGGAGAGGAGTATATCTGATTCCCTGTTTCCCATTATTGCCTGAATTAGATTTTTTTAGGTTTCGTTGGTAGTTTCTTTGGTCAAGGAACTTAGAATGAAAAAATGTATAGCCAATTAAATATTTTAGGCCAGACAGAATGGGGGTGGGCAGGCGCTCATGGCCCTTAAAATCTTTTAAAGCAGTATTAAAATAAAAACGTAAAACCCCAAATAAGGTTATACATATTAAGAAAAAAACCAAGCACATAGAATAATACTATCTTGGAGGAAAACATTGCTTCCACAAACCTCTAAAACAGAACACTTCAGCATCAAGTCTACAACAACAGTCAGAACTGGACATGAAAAAGTCATAGGAGCTGATGATAAAGCTGAAGAAGAAAGCAATGATCCCAGGCCTTTTTAAAGAAAGAACAAGCTGAAGGCAGCAAAACACTATGGTTGAATCTCTAAGACAAAACTCTTACAAGTTTTAAAAGAAACTCATTATTTTATGAACAGCAAAATTTTCTTTTTTGTTTTTTTTTGAGATGGAGTCTGGCTCTGTCAGCCAGACTGGAGTGCAGTGGTTTGATCTTGGCTCACTGCAACCTCTGCCTCCCTGGTTACAGTCATTCTCTTGCCTCAGACTCCCAAGTAGCTGGGACTACAGATATGTGCCACTGCGCATGGCTAATTTTTGTATTTTTTGTAGAGATAGGGTTTTACCATGTTGGCAAGGCTGGTCTTGTACACCTGACCTCAAGTGATCTGCCCATCTTGACCTCCTAAAGTGCTGGGATTACAGGTGTGAGCCACTGCACCTGGCCTCAAAAACAAAATTTTCTATAATTTAGCAAATCAATAACTTAAGATAACCCAGTTTCAATATGCAGACCATTTTCTAGAAAGTCTACCACAAACAATTTTTGCTCAGTTATAGCAAGCTTAATCATGCACAAAATTTCTTTCATAAAATCCCCTTCCCAAACCTTATCTTGACTTACACAGATCCCCCCACACCATACCATGCTTGGACTTTCTGACTGACCAGTACTACACCTTTCTTAAATAATTAGTCATTTTTCTCTAGGATAAGGATTTATCAGACAAGATCATTTTTATTATTCCAAGTTACTCTTTATATTCCCTCCCTGCAAAAATATACATCTTTCACCCATGACTCTCCTTACATCTCTCTTTATTTAACGGTTTCCTCATATTTGGAATCTCTCTTTTAATAACTTCCAAATTAGACAAAAACTATTTTTCCAATAAAGAATGCATTTCTTTGACACATTTGATATAAACCTAGGAAGCAAGATAATAAGCTGTTCTCTAGACATTGGTGTTGTAGGAGGCAAAAAGAAATTATTTAGGTAGACATTTAAGGTAAAGCAAGTCCTGGCAGAAAACTTTTCTTCTAATGGAAAGCAGCTCAAAAATACCTTCCTCTCTAACCTCAGGCATTTCAAAGAAATCACTTCTTTTTTACAAAAGGCAGCCTGAAAGTTCAGGCTCTGAGATACTCAGCACCTATGAGTTTCCTCCAGAAAGCAAGGAATTGCCATTCAAAAGAGGCACAACTGGTGGCTCCATCAGGAAACTTTTTGTGTCCAAAACCTGAGTCTGGTATACCCAGTAACAATTTTCTGTTGCCAGAGACTCCAGCCAGAATGCATACAATAGTGGACACTAGGATTTCCACTGAGCAAGCAGGCTCTAAAGGTCTTAAAGAGGTGCCATGGTCACATAAACTCAAATATCTTAAGAAAAAAGGAAGAAAAATGAAATACATCTGTATATCTACACATTTAGTGTACATACATGGTAAAGAGTATTACAGTTTTATGCTAAGAACTCTTGATAGGTAATTTTAATTTTTGAAAAATTTATATGAACCATAAGGTATCTTGGATCTCTTTCCCTAACTTAAAAATATTTCCTTGCATTCAAATATTTTCCATTTTTAATGACTTTTAATTTGCTTAGAATTTTAGTTGACGTAAGTAAGAAATGTGTATTAAAAGCCTACCATTTATATATATATATATATATATATATATATATATATATATACATACAGTAACATATTATTTAGCTTTAAAAGAGGAAATACTGACCCATGTTACAACATGGATGAAACTAGAGGACATTACACTGAGTGAAATAAGCCAGTCAGAAAAAGATTACTGAGTTTTGATTTCACTATGGTATTTGCAGAACAGTTTCCATTTTGTCTTGAATCAACCCAGTCCCCTTCCCTTTCTTGCTTGTAGTTTCCTGGAATTACTGTAGAAAGTTCTGGAAATGTAACATTGTGAGGTAGGGCAAGATTGGCCAGAAGAGCCTGGGCTCCATTTCTGTCCCTATTAGAAACAGAAATTCCTTCAACACTATAGCCCAATGTGTCATTTGATTCTAAAACATAAAACCCAGGGTGGGCTGCATTCCAGAGCCCCTCAGCTACAGTACTTGTAGAGTATGCACAGTCTAGAGTCAATCAGACCCAGGCAGCTTTCTGCTCTCTCTTGCTGACTCTCTGTAAGTAGTAAAACACTTTATGTAACTGGTTGCACATGGGTGTTTTGTCTCATTAGACCTGGGTAAGTTGGTAACCAGTGCACAGCAAACCTTCTTAGCAAAATTGGTGCAGTGAGAAGGTTGGATTTGAGAAAACCATGGCTTATTGGTGAAGCTGGAGGAACAATACTCTCCAGTACCTGGCCCAGGACAGACTTCAGCCTGGGGAGGCAAGAGCTGGACATGCAGATGGATGTTTAATGAGGAGGGAGGATAAATGGGGCATTTTTCCTCACCCCATTAATATGAATCAGCAGCTGGCTGACTGAATTGAGACAGAGAGAAAGGAATGTGGAAATGGGAATGGTGTATACAATTTCCTACTTGTTAGACACTAATTTGATTGCTCATTCCTGGGGCCAGAGAGCTCAGGACATGGGTACTCAGATGAGCCCTGAGTCACCCAAGGGGACACAAGAAAGATACTCTCAGTGGTCCCTGAAGCATCTGAGAAGGAACCAAAATGAACACTGCCTTCACAAAAAAGGAGGCTCACTCTCTAAAGAAGAGACATGAAAAAAGGCTAAAGAAGTCTTATGCAGCCTGGTTGGTGTGGTTGGTGTGCTTGTTTGATTAAGTTACATTGCAGACTCAAATGTCTTGATCTGAATGGCACTGTTAGGAATAGGGCCAAAGCCTCCACCAGAGGCTAGTAGCCCTATATTCCTGTCAAGATAAAAGGAGTTAAAAAAGGAATTCAGACTTTTCTGGGATTTTTGTATGCTGGAATCCACATGACAATATATCCAGGTTCCCCAGGAAAAAATTAAATTGATGACATTAGAAGGTTTCAGGACACATGCAGAGCCCATGATGAGTGTGTACTTGTGTGCTTATCTGCATGTGAACCATTCCCTTTGGGCCACGTTGGGTGCTGGTGACCATGATTCTCGCTGCTGAGTGCAATAGAGGTATTGACATTTTGCTGCTGTGCCACAGAATGTCACTGCTGCCTGAGGGGCTATCCTCACTCATAGCTAAGTATTCAAGGCATATCAATGGGGCATGTCTACTCCTGCCTGCCATTAAGCTTCCTAAGCCACAGAGCATTGTTCAGCAAAAGCAAGATTGCATATTAAATGAAAAACAGGACTCTCCCTAGTTAATTTAAGAGTTGCCCAATAAGAGGTCCTCCCATGAGATTTGGGAGTCAGAAAAGGATGACTAATATTTTTCATTGTTACCCAAGACAGACACAGGGACAGAGGTAAGGACTGAAGAAACACCTGGAAATATGCTGTGGCAGCTGAGAGCATCAACACCCCCACCCCTAAGTTTCCAGACAGGACTGAGGACAACATGGTGAAATAGCCCATACTTCTGGGGCAGATGCCATTCTGTTTTCTGAGGGAGCATCAGAGAATCCTGCTTCTAATATCAACATTCCTGACTACTATATCCTTGGCTTTGAAAGGTTGTAGTGTAAAAGTTAATCATAGGAATTGAGTTATTCTTGTCATATACAACAGAGCCAGTAAACGAGGAGGGAAATATTGTCTAGAAACAATATTTCACACTCAGGGTGTGAAATATTGTTTCTAGAATGCAATTGAAGTAGGCCCTCATTCCATGGCACCAATGTTGATGGTTTTTTTTGAATAAATATTGAAATTGACTCTCCAAGTTTTAAAACTCAAGATAGTAACATTTGTCTTATCTGAGTTATTTTTTTCAAGAAATCAACCATCAGGACTCCCAGACACTATCAAGAAGCTAAAACTTATATATCACTGAATTGGGACAGTGAGACATCAGACTCTTCACCCATTATGATTGCCTAACTGACGTCCTGCTTCCTGTTGAACAAATTATCTTCCTTACTGCTCCCTAATTTCTGTTTTTCCACATTTTCACCTGCTATATAAACCCCTAATTTTAGTTGATCAGGGAAATACACTTGAGAATGGTGTCTCATCTCTTCGGCTGGAGCTCCTGAGTAAAAGCCTGTTCCTTGGCAGTACTTGTCTTAGTGATTGGTTTTCTGTGTGGTGAGCAGCAGGATCTATAGCATATCCCTGGCATTTCAATAACAAAATTCTCTTCATGCTTCACTGCTTTGGCTTATTGTAACCTTAAATCAAATTTATCCACAACTTCTGAGATAACTTGATATAATTCTAGGATTCACTTTGTCCGACACTGCTTACCAGTCTGAGCTGCCAGCACCCAGCACTTACTAGTGCCAATGAACTTTCTCAAAGAGCAATAAGTAACATTTTTCCCTTTTCATAAAACTCTAACCTTCTGTTATTCCAACATATTGAAGACCACTGCATTTTCCTGTATGCCCCATTTGCCAAATATTTCTTTGCAAACAAAACACTAAATTTAGAGGTTCACCTCTATGTTTTATTTAGACTTCAGCAGTTTAGACTCTAATCCTCTGTAGTAAGACAATTCCTGCTTAGAATATCTATAGTGGCTTCTTCTCTGTTATATGAATTCCAACTGAAGCCATAAACTACACTTTTCAGGTGTAATGACCTCTGTCTTTATTAAAGCAGGAGATTTAATAAAGTGCTATGTCTGTGCTGTTGGGGCTGAGAAAGAGAAAAGAATTAGGGTGCAGAGATGACTTCATGTCCCCCTCTACCAATACCATCAGAGTGTGGCTGCATGTGAGGAACACTCTCAGCTGATGGAGGCAACAGGAGGAGCAGCTGGGGCAGCCCAGCCTCACACATCTGCTTCCCGGGGGGTTTATGTTCGGGTTTGTAACACCGTGGGAGGATGACTGCTATATTGTTGACAGTAATAAGTTGCAAAGTCTTCAGGCTGCAGGCTGCTGATGGTGAGAGTAAAATCTGTCCCAGATCCACTGCCGCTGAACCTTGATGGGACCCCACTTTGCAATTTGGATGCCTCATAGATCAGGAGCTTAGGGACTGTCCCTGGTTTCTGCTGATACCAGGCTAACCACCTGCTAATACCCTGACCTGCCCGGCAAGTGATGGTGACTTTGTCTCCTACAGATGCAGACAGGGAAGATGGGGACTGGGTCATCTGGATGTCACATCTGGCACCTGAGATTGGAAACATAGAAACAAATATCCACACAATTAATCATATTGTAAGAGAACTTCCCTGAATAACCAGGCAGTATTGAGCACACTGGCTGAGTAAACTGCTAATGTTCTCCTTCCTTACCTGGAAGCCAGAGCAGCAGGAGCCCCAGGAGCTGAGCGGGGACCCTCATGTCCATGCTGTGTCCTGACTGGGACTGACTCCTGCACAGGATGTGGCCAGCCTATTAATAAGTCTTCAGACAGGATGGTGTGCTTTGGAACATGCAAATGAGCAGGGGACTGGGCAGGCTGGGCACAGCTGCGGGGCTGGCTCATCTCAGTAACTCAGGACTGACTCAGTGTCCCAAGATGTCCCAGGTGAGACCAGGGTAGCACAAATTTGTCTGCAGAGAATGTGTTTCTATTGGGGCCTAGTTTGTTATGAGAAAAATTTTGTAGGTATTTTTTGACAATTTGAAATATTCCCCAGGAGTTGACAGAGTAACGTATCTCATTGGTGTATGAGGATTATTTAGGAGAATATTCTTGCTTGTAGGAAACATATAGTAAATAGTAGACGGCAGGATTCTCAGGTCTTCAAAAAACTCTCATATGCTTCCAGTTAGGGAAGGGGGTACTTTGTGCTATACTTGCAACATTTCTGTGAGTTTGATGTTGTTCCTTTATAAAAAAAATTAAAAATAATAATTTATTTATATTATGCTGTATATTTTAAGTATTAGGTATTGGTGTTATGCCATAGTTCTTACCAGTATAAAATAAAGCTATTTACTACATATACACAAAGATGATACTGTGTTTCCACAATTCATGCAGCACTCACAGATCCACCATTTTCAAGAGCTACAGGTCTCTTTAACACACAGAGACTAAATGGGCAGCCCCTTATTCCTGTTTTGGGCACCTTCATAGTCTACCTTCTTTTCTGCCATTGAATATTATTTCCCAAAGTTCATCTCTCTTAGTGAGGGCAGCCACTGCATGCAGCACGTCCCTGCCATGCACCATCAATGACACTTTCCACTTTTACTTTTTACCAGTGAGTGGGACATCATCCTGACCCAGACACTAGCCTTTTTGTTAACATCCTTAGGTAAGAGACACTCAATCTCTTATCAAGCAAATGCCTATGTACATGGAAAAATCAGTTGAATCCAAATGAAACTGGACATGGATTTGCACTCGTTATATGTCACATCTCTAATGTGGCCCAAAATGTCCTAGCCTGGCTCAGTAGCAGGGGAAGTGGATCCAACTACATCAGCATCAGTGGGCAGCAGCCTGGGGCTCCACAAAATTTTACTGATGCCTGACTAGGGGAGCCAAATCACAGTGCTGCAGCCTGTGCGCAAGCCTTCCTGCTGCTTTGTAAACAGCCTGAATTTTAAAAGAATTTACTTATACTGGGAGAAAGGAAGAAAGTTCCATTTGTCCTCTAAATGTTTATTGAAAATGAACTGACAAAAGGAAGATTAATAAGAGAAAAGGCAAACAAAATTCATTTAAAGAGCAGTGCCATATCATAGCAGGGTGATTACCCAGATAACTCAATGAGATCCGGGTGTTTATATTTACTTTCTTGAAAAAGGGAATTGGGAAGTATAGGCAACCTAGAGAGAATAGGTGAGAACAGAAGTGCATCCTCAAAAGAACAGGCAATAACCTGTTTGGATAAAGCATCAACGTCCAGTCACTTCGATTTGTGATTCTTGTTTTGTGTTAATCTTCCCTGATGTAAAAATTCCCAGGAAGAATTTTTCAACAATTGGCTTTCTTATGGAGAATTTGTTTTTTAGGCAGATAAGGGATATTTAGGAAAAGTTTTGTGCACTTGCGGCTTTCTAAATGCCTTTGGTTTTACATAATCATCAAACCTATGAGGCATAGTTTGAGACGTTATTTTCCGGATTATTTTACTTGAAACCCACCTGCCAAGATTCTGTTCCAGAGATGCAACTACAGACTGAAAAAGCAGTTGACTCCTGAACAACATTGTGGTCAGAGCACTGACCACTGGTGCAGTTGAAAACCTGTGTAGAACTTTTGCATCCCTATCTTAAGTACTAATAGCTTACCCTTGACTGGGAGGCTTAGTCATAAAATAAATAGTTGATTAACATTTTTATGTTATATATGTTATATATTCTATTCTTCTAATAAAGTATGTTAATGAAAAAAAGTTATAAAAAACCATAAAAAAGAAAAAATATATTTACTACTACTTAAGTGCTTGCTCACAGATGACACACAACGAAGAAGATATTAGTGTATCTGCAAAGTTCAATCCCGAGTTATTCAAGGGTTAACTGTACCATGATGAATGGAGCAGCCCCCATCTGTAGTCTAGGGCTTTCCCCTTTGCTTTACCTCTGCTGACTTCCAATGGCTGTATATATGTCTTACGATCTTTATGATCTTGGGGCAGAGACCTTTGCTTGCATGCATTGCTGGCCACATGGACTGGAATGTGTATCTGTTAGGAAAGTGCTGTGCTTTGACTGTGTTCTCCAGAATCTATCCGTTGTAAAGTTAATTCTCAGTGTAATGGTATTGCCAGGTGGGGCCTATTGGGGTGTGCTTAGGTCATGAGGGTGGAGCCCTCTAGTGGAATACATTAACGCCACTATAAACAGGGATTATGGGATCTCTTTCTTTCTTCTACGTGTCTGTCATGTTAAGACATGGCCTTTCTTCTTTTGAAGGATTCAAAGCTCCAGGCATCATCTTGACAGCAGAGAAAGCGGACCTTAAGCTGCCCATGCCTTGATCTTAAATTTCCCATTCTCCTGAAGTGTGACAAAATAAATTTATGTTCTTATTAATTACACAATGACAAGGAATCTATTATAGCAGCTTGAAAGAGAACGAGAGACAGCTCACCACCTGTGAGAATAAGATGAGGTGTAAACAGACCCTAGCTTCCTCATCTCTCAGATGGAATAGCCCAGAGGAATTTAGTCCATGTTTCCACATGTGGTTGATCTCCAGTTATGGTGAGTCAGGTGGGTTGTTGATGTGTCTTTTACTATTCATCTTCTAATTCCCTCCCTCACTTTCCTCCTTTCCTCCCAGTGTGAATTTGCTGCCTAAACAGGAATCCTCATTGCTGGTGGACCCAAATACAGTAAAAAAAATAGTTAATATTTTGTATGAGGAATATTTTTCATCCTAATTGTTACCAGTTCTCTTTCTTTGACATGCAGAAATATTCAGGAAGCACTTGATTTTTCTTTACCAATCTATTTTAGATTGTATTTCAGCACTGATTTTTTTTTTTCTGTGTGTTAAAACCAAAAATTAAGTTGTAAGCCACCAACCAACTGAATAAGCTTCTCTATAGTCAGAGTGAACTTCAAAGAAATCTGAAAAACTAGGTTAGGCCATGACTGGCAGGTGGGTTTAGATATGCTTTATTATACTCTCCTCCCTTTGTTAATTCAGATTCAACTGACCAGCATTCTCATTACAACAGAGATCATTGGACTGAGTAAACAGATGCTTTGTAGCAATAAGATGCCATACTCCAACATGACAGATAATAGGCCCTGAAGAAAATAAAAATATTTTATCCTAAAAACTTTTATTTGACATGTTCTGAAATGGCCCTGCAAAGCTGCCTGTTGTGGGGGACATTTGCATTCTGTAGAGAATATCCTCCTCTTATGAAGTCTTTTCCAAAGAGTCTCACATTTTAACTTCTAATAAGCAACATTCACCATCTCTACTTTGTCTGCTGCCCATAGGATTCGTCTATATGACAAGAACCTTGGCTTCCACACCCCCTCATCTAAACTCTAGCATTTCTTTATGATGATGACAACTCTTTAGGCAGAGCTTACCTCTTTCAACCAGTTGCCTATCAGGACACCTTTGAATTCGCATGTGACCTGGAGGCCGCTGATTCAAGATATCTCACCTTTTCAGGACAAACAAAAGTATATCTTATATGTATTGATTTATGTCCTTGCCTGTAATTTCTGTGTCTCCCTAAAGTTTATAAAACCAATGCATAATTCAGCCACCTTGGGCACATGTTTGCAGGACCTCCTAAGGCTGTGTCACAGGCCATGAGCCTTATCTTTGGCAAAATAAACCTATAAATTTATTGAGACTTGTCTCAGAAACTGTTTTGTTTACATTGGGTCACAAACTTTAAAAATCCTCTAAAACTATCTACACATCAATAAATCTACACGAGAGACAGTGGAGTGAGCATACCCCAACAGTTAAAACTCACGAGTTAAAGGAAACTGAGTTTAAGATTTTGTCCAGCTCTCTTGCTTCATAAAAATACTTTGTGACTCTTTAAATTTTACTTTAGAGAAAAACAGTTTTGGGAAATATATTTATTGTTGGTGGAATGAATAATGTCCCCACCCCAAAAGATGTCCATGTCCTTGTCTTGGCAACCCAAGACAAGGGTTAACTCCCAAGTGTTATAGGAGCTATTCAGAAATCATTTTCGGCAGATAAAGAGGAAAAGGGGTCCTTGGGAAAGTTCCATGTCTTTTAAAGCAGCTCCAGAAACATTTCTTGTCTAACAGGAAAGTCCTGGCTCTTAGAGTTAGGCTGGCAAGCTTTGCTATGCACATGCCGGCCATTAGAAACTGGGCCCACCTAAACATGGCAATTTCTGCCATCTTCTCCCTGGCTCCCACATGTACCTTGCAACATGGCTGCCCCCATATATCCCTATGTGAGTAGAGCATTATGGTGCCATTTATTTGCATATTAAAAGGCTAGGATGGGAGGGCCAGTTTATTCGCAGACTGAGTGAATGACCTGCCTGGTCAAACCAATCTCCTGAGCCCTATGTAAATCAGACACCACCTCCTCCAGCCTGCTGATATAAGCAGTCTCTTGTCTGCCACACATGGAGTTTTCTCTTTGTTCCAATCCCTCCTCCTTCTGTCTCTTTATGAGGGATTTTTTTTTCTTTTTGCGTATTGAACTCCTTAAAACCACTCCATGCATGTCTGTGTTGTTTTAATAAAACTGAGAGACAAAGAACCCTGGTGTTCCTCCAGTCATTGGATAAGGTATCCATATCGGATACATAGCAAAAAAAGAACTTAACAGATGTAAGTTAAGGACTGTGAGAATAAGCAATCTGGTTATCCAGAAGAAACTAATATAATCATAAAGATCCTTAAAATGGAGGAGGAGGCTGGCAGTCAGAGAGGAGCTGAGACAACGGGGAGAGATGTGGTTTGAAGGAAGAGGCCATGGGACCAGAAATGTGGGAGCACCTTGAAGATAAAAAGCAGAGGATCCAGTTCTCTCCTCTGGAGCCTCCAGAAGGATTACAGCCCCGCTGACACCTTATCATTAGCTCAGTGAGACTTCTGACCTCCAGAACTACAGGGTAACACATTTACATTGTGTGAAGCCAATAAGACTGTGGCAATTTAAACAGCAGCACTGGAAACCAATGCAAAGGGATCAGATGTCTTTTACCTCATGGAGTACATAGTAGTTCTCTGTGCTTGGAAATAGTTCCACTTTGTTATCTGGTGTCAGTTATGACAAGAGACAGAGAAAATTGTTCCCAGAGAAGAGCTAGCATGAGAATTCTTTTTAGCTAGAAAATCTCTTGGGTACAATCACATGATTATCTCTTATATGATCTGGGTATCACAGAGTTTAGGGGTCAGATCTCACAGCAGGTGACAGGAGGAAGAGGGTTTTGTTGGTTGGTTTGTTTTCATATTAGAAGGAAAATTTAGCTTTTCAGGACACAATCTGAAAGGGACAGACTGAGTCAGAGATATCGTAAGAGAAAGAGGAGATGTGGAAGGAGTCAGGGCAATAAAACATGTGTCTCTGCTCCCATATCTAAAATAAAGTCATTGATTTTAAAAGGGGAAGCAAAGCTCTTCAACTTCCATCTTCTTATGAAGGATCAAATTCTTCCCAGAGTCCCTGCCCCTCCTTCACTCCGTGACATTGCATGGTGGAGCTAATCACATGTCCCCTTAATCCCTGCTCCTGTCTCGAGCTGGGAGAGGCTCACTGTCCTCACCATGCCCAGCAGGATAGAGCTGGTGCCAAAGGAGAAGGGATTGATTTCTGTGCAGGTTATAAGAACTTTATCCAAATTTTAAATGTCACTATAATTCTAAGTAAAGTTGTACGGAAAGAAGAGAACACACAGGCAACTCTATCTGGTGGGGTTGGAAGAGGCCAGGCTCTGAGAATGACAATGAATTCACATTTCTAAGCTGCCAGGTGGTAAATGCTATCTTTAGCAATTCTGTAAATGTGGACTTTGAGTTTAAGAACAAGACAGATTTTCAGGTACTGCAATAAATGAGGAGACATTTGGAATAGGGTCCTTAGCCCAAGGCTAAGTTCGGGCTGGCAGTGTCTGAGAGCTGCCAGGCACTAGCCCTGGCTGCGGAGGAAGGAGCTGCTGTCCTGAGCCACAAGGCTGAGGACCTGGGAGGAACCACAGGTCCTGCCCTCAGGGCTGCCTGGCAGGGACTTCAGGGAAGGAAACTGCTTACAAATTTATGGGAGCTACATTAGACATATATTCTGCAGCCTGGCAAGGGTGAAAGTCTCAGGGACCCAGACCTTAGGTCTGCAGTTAGGTTCCTGGGCTGGCTGCTGTCGGCTGTATCCTCCCTGGTCCTGAATGACTGGGACCCTGCTGGAGCCAAAGAGGGAGGGTTAGCAAATGTCCTCAATTCTTTACTTAACCAGACTCTGTTCTGCTTGGAAAGAAAAGAAACACATGCTACACAAATAAGCATACAAATATGTGTATATTTAATATGAATTTATAATATAAACTTTACATATTGAATACATATATTTTAGAAATATTATATTTATATATTTGTATATAGTATGTATTTACTTATGAATAAATATGTGATGCGTATTATATATAGAGATACAACTATAATCGCTAGTATAAGTTGTAGTTTTAAACTTTAATACATTGAACATGAACATTGAAAACGAGCACTGGGTGCACTACCTCATGATCCCTTCTTCACTACAGGGCCTGAGGGTCATAAAGCTCAGGACCCTCTTCCATGTCTCCCCTGGGCCTACAGCAGTGAACTGCCCATTGCTGAGGATCATGAGGTGGGAGGGGTCTTCGGAATCACAGAGCAGCAGATGCCCAGGAGAAGGATAGTGGGTCTGAACCCTGAGTGGAGGGGCGTTTTGTCTGCAGAGCTCAGTATAGACAACTCCTCTTCTGGTTATTTCTGTCAAACAAAGCAGCACATGTGTCTCAGAGACTGCATGGTCACAGAATGAAGCCCCTCCATGGCTCATTCCCAGTTTCCCCAATGACTGGGGTGATGTGGGATCTCTCTGCTCAGTTTTCGTGGCTCTCCAGCTGCTGGGACTCTTTTGATGATAGCCTATGTCTGCCCCATGCACCATTTTCTCAATAGTTGCCATTTTACTTTCTGGTGTCCAATAACCACAACTTGCCACCCATGACACTTCCACAAAGATTCATGGAGTAGAGTCCGAACTATGGGTTCAGTAATGTGCCAGGCTATGTATGTAAGAGAGACAAGGCACAGACAGTCCATGCCTGAAGTGAGGATGAATTTTCATCATTAATTTGAAGTAGGAGGTGGGAGAAAACATCCTGACATGCTGCATGCAGTGATGCCCACAAGATACACTAGAGATGCCCATAGAGGAGGTGGGATGGGGGTGTGAGGCAAAGAGGGGATGTGAATTCAGAGGTATCCGCCAGCCTGTTCCCCTGAGAAAATTTCAGACCCTTAACAGCCCTGGGCAGAGCTGTTGCTAGGGAAGATCTATGTATGACAAGGTTCAGGAGAAGGGAGCACTTACCTCTGAAGGCATCTTGGTTGCTGATGTCCAGAATGACATCTGTTCAGGAGCACTGTCCCTTACCCAGAAGGGATCATCTCCAGGAGGACAGCGGGAGTCAGCAGGAGCTCTGATCCAGGCCTAGGTTCTGCTGTTACCAGTTCTACAGGTTATAGTGACTCTCTCACCTGAGACAAAGGGAGGGTGATGAAGATGGTATCATGCAACATGCTCACTGTCATCCAAGTGAGGGAACAAACATGCAGATCCTCAAATATTAATACAAAGCAAATAGTTCATTCAATTTGATGCAATTTTGATCAGAAAGAAAAACAGGCTAACAAGTTTCATCATCAAGGAAATGTTCATGTTTAATACAAACTATCTGAAGATGGAGTCTCCATTCCTCTTCCTCATTAGGCAGTCAGAACAGCAGGAGGAAAAGAAAAACTGGGTCCCAAAGTCCGCAGGGTGCCTTCTGAGGCTGACCATACTCAGATAAGGTGGGGACAGTAGACTGTCTGCTGGGACTGCCACACCAAAATTCCCTGGGCTGGATGATTTAAAAAACAGAAACTTATTTCTAATAGTTTGGAAAATTGGAAAGTCCAAGACCAAAGTCTAGAAAAGTCTGCTTTCTGCTGAGAAGCCTCCCTCTGATTTACAGATGCCAACTTCTGTCCATGTCCTCACATGTCCTTTCCTCACTGCATGCATGGAGGGTGGGGAAGGAGGAGAACTCAATGGTGTCTCTTTTTATAAAGACACTAGTCTTATTGAATCAGGGCCAACCCTTATCATTTCTTTTAACCATAATTACCACCTTATGTGATTTATTTTCAAATGCAGCTATGTTGGAGGTTAGAGATTCAAGATAAGAATTTCTGAATCACAATTCAGTCCTTAGCAGGTGGGCTTTGGGGACACAGTCAATGCAGCAGTGAAAGCAGGCTGGGCTTCTAGTCTCAGAGCACAGAACACAGGAGTGATTCCCACAACTCAGGACACTGGCAGCTCCTCCCAGGCACTCTAGGTCACACAGAGTCCACATTCCAGCCTTAGGGGCTACCTGTTGATAATGGGACACTATCACTCTTAAACTCCCCCAGTATTTCTATGATTAGGCTTATATCTTAGGGTTAGTACGGGGTTTGTCTACCATCTAGTGTCAGGGTTGCGGCTTAGCCTCTTACATAGGATTATAGTTGCTGAGTCCCAGTGAGT
This sequence comes from Cebus imitator, assembly GCF_001604975.1. Classification (NCBI taxonomy): domain Eukaryota; kingdom Metazoa; phylum Chordata; class Mammalia; order Primates; family Cebidae; genus Cebus; species Cebus imitator. The sequence continues at coordinate 6,547,407 of NW_016107414.1, forward strand.
CTTGACTGTGAGTCTTTTCCTGGGTATTAATGAAGGGGATGCTAGGCTAGATTCTAGGCCAAAATAATTTCTTTTCTCAATAAACTAGTTACATTGTTGAGGACAAAAGGTATTCAGAAAATTTATTTGTTACAAAAATCTTACGGGCTAGATTCTGTCACCCATGTGAGATGCCAAAGTTTTGGAAAGGAAATGATGGGCCACGAAGAATCCTGCAGGACATAATGGCAGAGGTGGGGATGGGAAGCACATGGACCTGGTCTGGAACAGTCAGCCCAGCCTCATTCCTCCCATCCAAGAAACCCTTCCAGGTCAGCACTGAGGACCACAGTGGCTGCTCCAGCCAGGATGGACCCAGGGCCGTGCTGCCCTCTGAACAATAGCTGCTGAGGGTGTGCTCTGAGCTGCAGCACCGAGTGACCACATGCCATCATTTAGGTCAGCACTATCTGAAAAAATTTTTCTAAGATGACAAAAATGTCTGTATTTATGCTCTGCAAGGGTAGCCATTAATCATATGTGATTACTGAGCCCTTGAAATATACAATGTATAACTAAAAATTTACATTTTTAATTGTAATTAATTCTAATTTACATGTTTACAGCTTTGCATTGCTAGTGTTAACCATGTGAGACAGCACAGTTTTAGACAGTAATAACCCACCTACATCATCAGGACAATTAAGTTGCTAATTAAAAATCAAGGTTCTTTTCTAGGACCATTGCTCCAAGCTGGGGCTGTATGGTGGTTCAAGCAGAGCACATGGGTGGATCTTTGGAAATTTTTCTGGATTCTGCTGCCTCTAGGCAGGTGATAGAAACTTTTGGAGATACTGAGAAAGAGATGGGAGACTGGGATCCACAGTGTTGCAACTTGAATCTGAGGTGGAAACAAAACACAAATCTTCCCCAGGATTAATGATGTCCTACTCTGTGGACTTCCCAGCAGAGTCCTGCTGGCTGATCAAGCAGGAGGTGAATGAAATGAAATCAATTTCAGTTCCATGGGACATATGAACCCTGTCACATGGAGCCCCCACAGCTGAAGCAAGGCATTTGATTATTATAGGACTGGTTGACGGTTACAGAGGTGAAAAAAGAATACTTTTTCAAAACACGATTGTTTATGTGAAATCTCCCGGTCCCTGATCTCCTCATGGTGATCCATGGCCTTTGCTGTTTACATGGTTGCTTCATTATCTTCTTACCACTCAGGTACATCTTCAGTATGACCCCAAGACCTTCCCCCATCAGCACAAATAAACAGCTTCAGCCTCCAGATACCACATACCTTTGCCTGATTTTTATGCAGTTTGTCAACAACTGAAATTATTCTATTCAGCTTCATTATGTAGTTATTGTTCTCTGCATGGCTCATTCTCCTACTGAATATCAGTATTTGAGATCAAAATTGGTCTTAATTATTCACATGCACCTAACCCTCAAATGATGACATTTACTTGTTCCTGAAATATCTCATATTAAGTGAAAATTCATTAAATTCAAAAATGTCTGTTTTATTGTAAAAATATATGGTACTTTCCCTCAAATGAAGACACTTAACTACTTTTACGATTGAAAAAGATTAATAGGACATGGATCTATAAAAACGCATTTATAAGAGTAACAAGTATCATTTTAAAATTTTGCTGTGCATGTAAAATGTCCTTTAGGATTAATTGTACTCAACACAGAAGGAAGAAAGGCCCTCATGGTGGATGGGGCCTGTTAGAGAGGGTGGGGAAGTCAGTTCTTTGAAGCCTGCAGAGGGTCTAATGAGTGACCTCAGGCAGGTGTTCAGTATCAGGACCAGATATTTCTAATTACCACTTTCTTTTCCTTAAGGTTTCTGCACATTCACAGAATAAGTGGCATATAGGTTGAAAACAACATATTTCAGACACGTACAAACAGCCCCCACACATAAAAACAAAAGAATCTTACAGAATGTTGTCTCTTCCTCCGTATTTCTTGATATTGGGTTTAACCAACCATGGCACAAAATTCAAGTATTTTTCAAGACGATGTTCACCAACTTGAAACATCTTGTGGAGAAAGTTGGTGGCAGTGTCTGGAACACATTTCTTAAAATGCATTTTTCCACTTCTTTGGAATAAAACATCTGTGTTACTAAAAAATTTTGATAGAAAATGGACATAACTTTATGTGACCAAATAAGATGAGAATCTTTAACAAAAATGTTACTGAGTATAAGTCTGAATTCTTAATGGCTGCATTGTATTCCAAAGTTATTTTTAAATAAATGAATAAATACACAGAAAATAGTCAAAAGTGAATTTAGTTTCTCTTGATATTAAAAATGTTAGCAATAAGATACTGGTCTTTCAATCAAGAATGATGAAAATTTAAAAAATAAATTTTTTTCAAACTGTAGTTTCGATATTAGAGGTGGAAAAAGAGAAAATAGACAATACTTTTGATGTGCAGAAAAGAACATTCTGAGGATTATGGGTGATCTCCCTGTGTTTCATATGTCAAACAAGACATAAAAGGAAATGTTCATTTGGTTTTTACATATTACTTGAGTTCCTGAAGTTACTTTCTCTTTGTATTTTTTGCTTTGGTCCACTCAGATTTTGATGAAGCATTCCTTAATGAGGAATTAAGAGTTGTTAATTTCAACCTTTCTCTGCATTTAGCCCTGTCCTGCTTCTAAGATCAACAAAAGATGCTGATTCCTTCTTTTATTCCAGGTAAATATTGTTTCTGGCATAGTCCCCATTTCCAAATCTATAGCTAGATATTTATAATTCTGTTCTCGACAGACCAGTTTCATGTATCAAAACCCAAATATTCAGTGAAAGCGAACCTTAGATTTTAATCTGATTTAACAAATGTCAGACTTCACAGAGCTGCTTTGGATATAGGAACAATATATCATTCATTTAAACCCACAATGACTGGAACCTGAATCTATGGCTCCTCTGTCACTAGAACTTCAGGCCATCACCTGATTTGTCACTGAACTTTAATCTTTAAAGTGGTTTTGTCATAAATGAGTAACTGTAGCCCTGAAGAATAATCCAAAGTTTTTACCAACTTTTAAAGGCCAATTTGTGTACAGTACGGAAAGAAAAGGGAGAAGTGATCTGCAACAACTGTTACCCTGGTTTGAAAGTGACTGTGGGTAAAGATGAAAGTGTAAGCACTGACTCGGGTGTCAGCTCTGCTGAATGGGCCAGACATGACGGTATTGAGTAGATTCCTTCCCCAGCTGCACCTGCAAAGATCATAAAAACAGGGTATTGTTCAGTTTCTCTGTTCAGCCAGGCTGAGCTAGTTTTTGTTCTGGGTTGTAGCATCATGTTAAAGGAATACCTTAGGCTGAGTAATTTATACAGAAAAGAGGTTTACTTTGCTCATGAATCTGCTGGCTGGAAGACTGAGTGTCTATTGAGAACCTCAGGCTGCTTCCACTCATAATGGTAGGCAAAGGGAGCTAGTGTGTGCAAAGATACAGGCAAGACAGGAAGCAGGAGAGGGAGAGTGGAAGTGCCTGGCTCATTTTAACAACCAACTGTCTCGGGAACTAGTAGAATGAGAACTCACTCTTCCTCTAGGGAGGGTATCAATATATTCATGTGGGATTCTTTCCCATAATCAAAACACCTCCTTCTGGGGCCTACCTCCAACATAGGGAATAACATTTCAACATGAAGTCTGAGGGATGCAAACATCCAAACTATAGCAGGTCTCCTCCCAGTGACATGAGTGATTGTCCCTGCAGCTTTAAAAGGCAGCTTGTGTAGAATGCTATCTTTATTATCTTTGTAGAGTGGAGAGATATCTAAAAAATAAGAGATAAAGGAAGTTGGGCAAGAGGAAATACACCAATCTCTGAATATTACTCAATATTTTATGCTTAAAAATATAGCAAAAACTGCCAACTCCTGAGATGTATTCCACATATATTGCCAAAAATCTGTCAGTAGACTGGCTGTTAATTTGACTAAATTATGTAGTCAAACATAGGTAAAATTGGTGGGATGTGAATGAGCTTTTATTCACCATTCACCTTTCCTTTCTTCTGTGCTTGTTTACTCAGATGGCACCTGGATCCCCTCATTCTTGCCTGTTTATGTAAAGACCACTGCAATGGGTAGGCATGAATAGGTGGTGTCTTATGTGTAGCTGAGACTCCCATGGTCCAGAGTCCACAGCTACACCTAACGGACCACTTATTTATGGTTATGGAAAATTATTCCCTGTTCCTCTAGCATCTTTGACTGACGCAGACTCAGATAAACTGCTAAGCTGCTTCTTAGATAACAACAAGTAAGAGCAGCTGGGTGAAAACAAGCTGGAAGGCTTCTGTTCAGGGTTGTATCACTGTGGAAGGAAGTTGTGTACCTTGCATGCAGTAATAAACTCCTACATCCTCAGCCTACACCCTGCTGATCTTCAGTGTAAAATCTGTCTCTGACCCACTGCCACTGAACCTGTCTGGGAGAAAACTGGTTCAAAACTTTATAAATCAGGGGCTGTGGAGGCTGCCCTGGTTTCTGCAGTTATCACAACAAATAGGTGTTTCCATTACTATGCAGGAGGCTCTGACTAGACCTGCAGGAGATGGAGGCCGGCTCTCCAGGAGTGACAGGCAGGGAGACTGGAGACTGGGTCATCACAATATCCCCACTGGATCCTGAAATAAGAACAAAATGCAAGACTCTAAACAAACATTAGGAGACTTTTTCTTTTGTTATTTATTTCATAAATCATTTTTAGTTTGTCTTATTTTGATTTATACATTAAAACCTATCAATTTCAAAAAAAGAACAGTGATTTGCAAAGCACAAAAAGGTCTCTAGATATCACCTACATCATGCCCCTCTTTCTGTGTCAGAATCTTCACCAGAGCACAGACCCTTGTTCCTTCTAGAATCTTCCTTACTCTCACATATCTAAACCCCACATACCTCATCCTGGAGGATAAGGTGAGCACACCTAACACATGGGAGCTAGAGGGGCCTCAGAGCTCACCCTCCCACCCCATTCTCCTCCCTCATCTCCTGTCCTTACCAGGGACCCAGAGCATCAGCAGCCCCAGGAGCTGAGCACAGAACATCATTGTGAGAAGGTGAACTCAGGAGTTCTGATGGGTCAAGGCAGGATTAGAGCTGAGCTTTTATGGCACACTCACAAGGGAAGGCCCTCCCTAGGGGACAATATACAAATCTCCTGCTAGGTGCGGGAGTGTGGAAAGAGCCAGCAGGTGGTGGAGGTGGCGGATTCATGTTGTGTGAGCAAAGTGACATAAATTTCTTCTCTCTTTGGGAGAAAACATAATATTTTAATCCATGAGAACACTCAAGTCAAAAACCCTTGACTGAGAGAAAATAATGTGTCTCTTACAGATGGAGGGGTAATATCCCAGTTTAAGGCAACAGGAAAATGGGAAATAATTTTATGCCTCAGTAAGTGGATATGAAATTCCTGGTAGCCAGTTGTTACAATAAAAGGATTTCTAAGAAAACATTCTCTTGGGGATCCAAGATGGCCGTTTAGGAACAGCTCAGGATTGCAGCTCCCAGTGAAAGCGCAGAGGGTGAGTGGACGCCGTGTTTTTATTGCCCACAGACTAGGAAATTCCCGGGCAGAGGTGCTCCACGGTC